>NC_140288.1:1990422-2016713 GCF_964030765.1 Micromesistius poutassou | reverse complement strand
ACTAAAAAGGGGTTCACAGTACAGAGAGATGGTTTTTAACCCTGCTATGTTTTATAGGAATGGATTCATATTTTAGGCAGCTTTAAAGTATTGATGGAAGGGGGGAGGTGGCTGTCAGTGATCGACAGAAAGGAGGGGGGGCCTCTCTAAAAGGATAATGGCCGAAATGACTGGAATTATGAAATTGTTTGAGTGACAGATGATGACGCTGTGCAATCAAGCGTCGATGCATCCTGGAGGTAGTCATTCGTTTAAACATGGAGTGGATGGATTTTCTTACAAAACTGACTGAAAATACTGTCATTATTCAATTGATGTGTGTTTAAGACAACCAGAAACATCATGTTATCCATAATCCATCTTGTGCCGTTGGACACAATATCTGGTGCTTTTTTACACTGGTGGACAAAAAGAGAAAGATGTAGCTGTCACTTTAATTCTGCTTTAATGAAACATGTATCCAACATAATGAACTGGTATTGTTTAAAAGGACACTGGTCATACTACCCCAACATCCCCAACCCAAAAAAGTGAAATCACAAATGCATAAGTCTAAAAGCGTAATCGATCATCCAGCAAGGACAGTCAGAGGAAATGTGTTCTTAGAGCCTAAAAGCTTTGTATTGGATCCCATCTGCTGCATGCACTGATTAAATCAGTAATACAATGCCAGCATATAACATTACAGAGAATGCAATTTCCTGTCAATATCACAGACTCTGGACTCGACTTCGGCCATCAATCTGTCGTCCATCAATCAATTTTTTTAAATCAATGAAATCATAATGATGATGATGCTTCCAGATGTGTCCAGATGACTGTATTATGATTCTGGACATTGGTTTGTTCAGGTCCACAAAAAACGGTAGTGGTTTTTCCAGAGAGGGAAATATTATTATTTCCCGCTCATAATGATCATCAGAGATCTTCCTGCGTCATTGAACCTCTATTAGCTGAAGCTAGGTTCCTGAAACCACCCCAAAAACAAAAAGACACAGCCACAATACAGCCACTTCTACTGGCTTACAAAGTAAACAAACCATGGAATCTTAATCACATAATCCACAGGGTTTGATTAAACTAAACACAAACACGGGCTCTGAAAAACTCTTAGGAGAGAGGAATCCTGAATGGACAGGAAAAGGCCAAAAAAGAGACAAGGTTGATTTTCCTGGAGGTGTCAACTGAGCCTGTATCCTGAGACACAGGAGCACAGAAGAGGCTCAATCGACAGCTGATAAAGCTGGCCAGGTGTCAACACACATCTCTGAAGGAACACTCTCTCTCACACACAAAACACACACACACACACACACACACACACACACACACACCAAAAACACAATGCACAGGCTCACACACCCAAATACACAGACAGACACACGTGCGCACGCACATACGGCACACCCACGGACACACACACACACACACACACAGACACACACACACACACACACTAACATAGGCTCTCACACACTCACATACACATGCAGACAAACAAATACACACATACAGGGCTCTCTCTGACACACACACGCGCACACACACACACACACACACACACACACACACACCATTTAGCCCCCCCCCCCCCCCCCCCCCCCCTCACCTGCTCCTTTACCGCCCGGGAGAGACACATTTGCCACCACAGCACTTAGCACCTAATAAAGCACGTGATCATGTGCTCTAACTGGTGGGGTTAAACTCACCGTCACCTCATGGGGGGGGGCTGCAGGGGCTGTTTGGGCTGACTCAAGCCCCCCCCCCCCCGGTCGCTGCATGTATCACAATCCATTACAAATCCAATTAACGCAGTCACCATTCACATACCTTCTACACACACACACACACACCACACACACACACACACACACACACACACACACACGCATATGGACACTTAGAGACTCCCAACAGATTAATCATCACTCTCCTCTGTTGTCAATGTGGATGTGAAGGTTGAGCACCTCACAAAAGAAACAGTGAACTCCGGCGTGGTGGATTCATACGAGCCACGGACGACTCACTGGATTAGTGAAGAGTACCGGGTTGCGGTGATACCGGCTGAATGCAAAAGCACCAGAGGGACAGTGTAAGTAAGATCAGGATTGTTTTATGTAAATCCTGATGATCACTACAGTCTCTCTCTCTCTCTCTCTCTCTCTCCTCTCTCTCTCTCTCTCTCTCTCTCTCTCTCTCTCTCTCTCTCTCTCTCTCTCTCTCTCTCTCTCTCTCATTGCCCTGTCGTTGTTTACACTCAACCCTCTGGGTCCTCTCTATTCCTCTTTGTTATTGTTTTCTTCTGTCCGCATTTTAATCATTTACTTCTGGTCCACATACACTTCACAAACGCAAAGAGAAAAGTAAGTCACACAGATGTTCAAATGACACATACAAAGGATCCCATGTGGAGGATAGGGGATCTCCTGGTGGTTAGGGTTTCTGACTCGCAGCCAAAAGGGTTTGAATTCCAGTCCACAGTCTAACTCAGCTTGTACTGTAAGTCTAGATGAATGACTTAATGGTAATAAGACCACAAGATATAAAACACAACACAATACAGCAGAATGCAAAACAAAACAACACAATACAATGTGTGTGTGTGTGTGTGTGTGTGCGTGTGTGTGCGTGTGTAGTTTTGTGCGTGTGTGCGTGTGTGCGTGTACTCACAGGTTCTTGGAGGACTTTTTCTTCTTCTTCCCGTCGGAGGAGACCTCGCAGCTGCAGGGCGACCCGGAGCTGAGCTGTGGGCGAGAGGAACCAGATCACACACTGCATCATCCGTCTGGCCCGCTGCACCGCCGAGGGCCCCCCCCCCCCCACCACCCCCTGGGAGCTAGCTCTGGCCAGGAAGAGCTAACCGCTACCTCCAGGCAGCCAACCCTTGCACTGAGGCTAAGGCTAAAGGCTAAACTGTGGTGTGGTGTGTGTGTGTGTGTGTGTGTGTGTGTGTAGGTTGGGATGTTGTGTCGACCCGATGGACTGTATGTGTAGGTATACAGACTGTGTGTGTGTGTCTGTAGGTGTCACCTCTCTGTGTTTGTGTGTGTGTGTACGAATGTGTGTGTGTGTGTGTGTGTGAGTGTGTGTGAGAGAGATTGTGTGTGTGTGTGTGTGTGTGTGTGTGAGAGAGAGAGTGGTTTGGGAGGGCTTCCTACTGTTTTGTAGGTTTTCAAGTGTTGAGCCAAAAGACCATTGGTTTCACATTACACACATTTCTGCTCCCAAAGCCGCATTCTGATTGGTTCGAAGGGTGTGGGGGGGAAGAGGTCTCACCACTAATCTGATGGCCTGAAACTGCCCCAGAGAGATAGAGAGAGAGAGAGAGAGAGAGAGAGAGAGAGAGAGAGAGAGAGAGAGAGAGAGAGAGAGCCAGAGAGAGAGAGAGAGTAGGGGAGTTTGTTAGAGGGAGCAAGTAAGAGAGAGAGTAAGAGAGAATGAGAGAGAGACAGAGAGAGGGAGAGAGAGAAATAGAGCGCGAGAGCAAGAGAGACAGAGTGTGAGTGTGTGTGTGTGTGTGTGTGTGAGGCACAAGCCCTGAAGAATAACCCATTGTATTGGGAGACCACGGTAGAATCTGAGCCGCAGCTTGGACACAGATGGCAACACATGGTCCTTCTTGAGCTTTTGCGCGCGCACACATGCCTGCATCTGTGTGGCACGTTAGTGAATACAACCGCAGTAGGTGCGTGCATGTGTGTGTGCGTGTAAATGTGTGTACGTAAATGTATGTGTGTGTGTTTATGTGTAAATGTTCTCATTTTCAGCATCATACACAAATGTAAAATGCCCATCGAGTATAGGGTCCCCATTCACCTATGTCATCGACTGATACCATCCTAAACTAACACGTTACTGAACTTTCACTCATGGTCATCCTATTGACTCTGCTCGGATATCAAAAGCCAACAGGATCCATAACAATCCAATATCCATAACCGTGCGCGCGTGTGTGTGTGTCTACGGGCATGACAGGAAGCATGACATCATCCAAAGCCAGAAGTCCCAGAGGCCATCTGTCATCTGGCATTTCCTGAAAGCCAATGAGGACAAAGGAAATGTCACCCGGCCCCCCCTCCCCGGCCAATCCACATCTGCCAAAGGCTTTACCTCGTGGAGCATGTGGACCTATGCGACGGGGAGCAGCTGTGCACACAGTACGCGAACACAGCGGAGAAGAAGAAGAAGGGCTGTGTTTATCTCATCTCTGCCGTGCATCCGGTGTCTGTACTTTGACGGTAGCCGGTGGTAGCCCAGTGGACAGACTAATGCTGTCACACTCCCGTTTACAGTTGACCGTAAGGCTCGGTTATGGTCCCACACACACAACGCCATGACCACACAGACGCTCGGACGGAGTCGCGGACCTGTGGTGTTTCTGCGTCGGGTTTTTAAGTGAGCGGACCAATCACAGCCCTTGCTGCTGCGTCGCCGCAACGCAAGTTTACAGTTTTTTGGGAGGCGCGTGTCAGGCCCCTCGCGGTGGACGCAAGGAGGGTCCGCGAGGACGTAAGGGGTCCGTAAACCCCCGTTGCGTTGCGTCGACGTGGAACCACAACCAGCCCCTTTAATGCGTTCACACTCAGTGACACATTCGACTGAGTGCTCAGACGAATGACATGTGTCGACGTGGGTATGTTTCTGTAGCTACACGCCACCTAGGTGGCTGCCACACCACACAGTCCACCTAGGGGACTTATTTTGTTCTCCTCCAGACAAAGGACGCAGGCTGGTGGGGTTAGACATCCGGTTTATTGTGAAGGTTTGCTGATGATACGGCCTGGTGTTTTTTTGTGCCATCCGGGTGAACTCCTTGATTGCGCGTGGAAATGGCTGGTTTGAACTCAATGTGCAACAGGTGTGAAGCCTCACTCAGCCGGAGAGTCCAATCAGACCCAACTGGTTGAGGCTGCTTGAAGCGGCACATCATCCACTCCCACTCCCACCGTTTCGTGCTGACCACCTGAGGGGGATGTGTTCGGAGTGAGGTCATTCTCAGACGTCAACAACAATCGGGCTTATTTTTACTATGCCGCGGTGTCAGTCGCCTCAGACAGAGCCCACAGGCATGGGTGTGTTCAGGATCAAATCAATGCATATATTTTATTGATAAGGAAACAAACACACGCTAAACGCTAAGTCTCTTTTACTCTCCTTCTCTCCTTTTTTTCATCTCCTGCTTTCATGACCAACCGCCTTTTGGGCAAAAAAAGTAAATGATGACACAGACACGCACACGCACACGCACACACACACACACACACACACACACGTACCTATCTATGAGTTAAATACAAGTCTCTCACTCTCCCTCTTTCTACATTCCAACTGTTACATCCCTGCCCAGTCACCAACCCCCCCCCCCCACACACACACACACACACACACCAAGGGATATATTTAGAAACGACTTTTAAGGCTCCAGTGCTTAAAAGACAGTCAATCTACTGTGTGGTTAGTGTGTGTGTGTGTGTGTCTTCATGTACGTGTGTGTTTGCGTGTGTGTGTGGGTGTGTGTGAGTGTGTGTGTGTTTCCATGTGTGTGTTTGTGTTTCCATGAGTGTGTTTGCATGTGTGTGTGTGTGTCTGAGTGTCTGTGTGTGCATTAGAAAGAGACTGAAGTAAGGAAAGGAAAAAAAACCGAGAGGGAGTAAGAGAGAGAGAGAGAGAGAGAGAGAGAGAGAGAGAGAGAGAGAGAGAGAGAGAGAGAGAGAAGAGCAGTGTTACACTTCACTGAAGACAGCAAGAAAATCTTGGGTCTGCCAAACTCTACAAGACCCTGTAACCCCACGGCAGGCCATGGGATAAAGATGTCAACAAATCACTAAGGACAGGATTCCTGGTCAGTCACATACACAGAGATATATGTCATTAAGCATGGACACACAGACGCACACACGTGACTGCTCGAGTGTGTGCACACGTGACTTTTTGCTTTGTTTTTTGCACAGATGTACCCGTGTGGATGCATGTTCTTAAGGATGCATGACACACGTGTGTGTGTGTGTGTGTGTGTGTGTGTGTGTGTGTGTGTGTGTGTGTGTGTGTGTGTGGGGGGGGTGTTTTGATGGGAAAACATGGAAACCGGGCCATGTTCTGTTTGCAAACCAAACATGTGCAACGATATACATAAATAATAGTACAGGGGCCAATTCAAAGTTATCCACTCTACTGAATTGAATTGAATTGAATTGAGAGAGAGACAGACAGAGAGACGGATATAGAGTCAGAGAGAGAGAGATGGTGAGACAGAGAGACCTAGCAAGTGATACAGAGAGAGAGAGAGCGACAAAGAGACATTGAGACAGAGAGAGTGAGATATGTATACATATCATATCATATATTTTATGTATATATATATATATATATATATATATATAGAGGGAGAGAGAGAGAGAGAGAGAGAGAGAGAGAGAGACAGACAGATAGATATGTAGGGACAGATAGATATGTAGGGAATGCATGGCAGAGGAGTGGGAGGTTATTGTGGTTTAACACAACAGTTGGCACAACACCAGGCTGCCTTTCTCTTCTGATAGGTCAGGGCTGGGGGGCTGGGTTATCTTTTTCTGCCTGCGTCTTTCAACAACACCAGCTATGACTTAACAGTATGGAAAAAAACGACCAAGAGAGAGAACCAGAGAACCAATATTTTTGGACATTTTCATAAACGTGAAAGAATAAATGGCAATGACGATTTGCAAACGTGTGGTTAAAATTATTCATGGCACCCAAATTTCCTTTCTTGGATTATGTTATCTCTCAGAACATATTCATTGATTGATCCCACATTCCACACTCTTAATTTCGTTGAGAAAATAAAACAAACAGGAAGAAATCATGACTAGAAAATCGACAGCATAGGAAGTCTGGGATTACGTAACAGTTTATAAACCCTGTTTCCTGATATTGTGTACCCAGACTGTGGTTACCTAGGCTTATCAGTCTGAACCCAAACAGGGAGAGAGATTCAAGGACTTCCATGTTTTTGGGACATAAGGGACCAGGGATTGGCTATTAGTTAGCTGTACAATGTCCATCCTCTACCTGTTCTTTGATGGCATGTATCTTACAAACACATGTCACGAGTAGCTTTGGATAAAAGTGTCGGATAAATTAGAAAATAGGAGGAAACAAAGGACTTTTGGGCTACAATGGAGTCTGACAGATGGAAGGTTGCGTGAGGTATTTCTGACTTCCCCTGTTTCCAATGCAGAATTGAGTATACGTTTTTAATCACGTGATAATACGTCCACACGTAGATATGTAGTTTGCACGTAAACACAACATTAATGGCCGTTATGCATCTCCCCCGCCCCACTCCCAAACAAGTCTTCCAACTTAAAATCAGCAGAACATGGGAGTATTTGCTTTTTAAAGTCATGCCAACAAACGTGCCCTGCCCGAACCCCAGTCCCACAGTGTGTTTAGTGTTTAAGAATATTCAGATGTTGCCTGTTGACGAAATCACCAAAGAGGATGTGTTGAGGTGCTCTCTGGTCCAGGGCATGAATGTTAATGCCCGTGCGGAAAATGGCAAAAGGGCTTTTGTGTATTCTGCAGCACCCAAGGCATGGAATACGTTGCAGGAAAAGTTGAAACTGAAACAAATGTATTCCATTAAACGCTTTTAGATCCAAAATAAAAGAATCAGAGGCAGATTCTTAAATTCTTTAATTTCCATGGTTACGAGTTCCCTATGCTGACTTCTAGTCCTTCTAGAATGTGCCGTCTTTGGTCTTCTGTCTGTAACTATGTGTGCTTTGTGTGCTGCTGCCTGTCTTGGCCAGGTCTTGAAAATAAAATAAAAGTTAAATAAATAAAAAATGAAAGCCCTGTCATCAAAGGCTATTGCGATGGCATGTATTAGAGGTTTTATTCAGTTCACGGGACCGACGTTATGAATGTGAAGAGTCATTAATAATGATCAAACTGTTATTAGCATGTAATGTTTTCAACTAGAGTTGTCTTGGCAAGCATCAGGAGAAAGTTTTGCCCTAATTGCACGCTGTTCAGTAACGATACATTGAGGACACACTCTCTGCACTCGTGGTGGCTTAGTGTGTGTGTAGTATTTCAAAAATGTTTTTCCTGATTGTGTGTTGAACTTTGGCTACAGATTATCATACAGGGACACGGATACACACAGATATACACACTCACTCACTCACATACACACACACACACACACACACACGAATGCCAATAACGGTAATTAGGAATAGGAAAGACAGGAAACCTGGGAGACGGACAGTAGACTGAGTCACTCCCTAATTAAAGCACATTATGCACACATTGACAAAAAGGCATTGTGCGCCTGAATACACTGCGCTGTGTGTGTGTGTGTATATGCGTGGTGTGTTTCTTCCCTTAGCCATGCTTAAGGGACTGCTTCCTGCTTCCTGTCTTAACTACTTCCTGTGTGAGTGAACAATGCTCATACTAATTCTCTCCCCTCCCTGGCAGATTGTTTATTATTCACTTTCAATGTTACACAATGTACAATTTTCAATGTCAATTTGCACTGTACTTCTGACACACAACACCAATATCATTAAGTACTTATTGTATTGTAAATATAAACACAGCTACTGGGATTTTCTTTTTGTATTCCTGCATTAATCCATTTTTCTATTTGTCCTTCTATTCTTTTACTTCTACAATCAAAGTTACTGTGATCGTATTCAACACATCTCTTCTAATTCTTCTCTTAACCTTCCAGAAGGCCAGAGCGTTCCCCGGGCCGAGCGATGCCCGGCCCTCTTCCGGCCCTCAGGCCCCCCCCCCCCCGAGTGTGGCCCTTAGGCACAGGGGTCCCTCCCATAGCCAGCATGTTGTCAACTTAAAGGCCTTGCGATGTGTGCTCACAACTCAAAGTGGAAAAGGTAATGACTGAGGCCCCCCCCCCCCCACCGCCCCCCCGCCCCCCCCCACTGGGATATAAGGTTTGTTAATTTGAGCCTTTGAGTATTACTCTCTCTCTCTCTCTCTCTCTCTCTCTCTCTCTCTCTCTCTCTCTCTCTCTCTCTCTCTCTCTCTCTCTCTCTCTCTCTCTCTCTCTCTCTCTCTCTCTCTCTGAGGGCTTAATGCATGGAGGCTGTCCCCTTGTTTTATAAGACACGCCGCCCAGAGGAGAAGAGACCATGGGTACACGGAAAGATGTGTTGTGTATGTGTGTGTGCGTGTGTGTATGTGTGTGTGCGTGTGTGTGTACGGGTGTGGGTGTGTGTGTGTGTCAGCGAGGGGGTGGAAAGGCATGCAATAGTGCATGAAGTGTGTTCCACAGGGAAAGCGCGTGGTGGTGGTGGTGGTGGTGGGGGTGGGGGTATGTGTTTAGGTGTCAAGGTGTGAACACTGGACCGTGCGCGGACCTGTCTATTTACAGGCCTGAACGTCTGCCTATATGGCAGAGCTCCATTAGTAAGCTAAATAAATACATGGGGGTGGGAGCTGGTTTATGGAAAGCGGGATAAAAAGGCCCTCCCTCCATTACCGGGAAACAATGGAGGGGGGGGGGCATGGCGGCACGCGGAGTGACGGAGGGAGGGAGACGGAGGGAGGGATGTGGAGTGGAGTGGAGTGGAGGGGGCAGCCAGAGACCTCTGGGGTAACGGGCCAGGAAGGGAGGCAGTTTATATAATGGCACATGCAGGGTCATCAGAGATCGTGGTTTGGCCGCCCGCAGGAAGTAAACAACGCAGCAGAGTTGGCTTACGCCGCCCGTCTTCTAATTGGCTGACTGATGGAGAAAGGTACAGGCCCCGTTCTTAAGATTGGTTTCCGAGAACAGATCCAGTCGTCCGAAGCACCAAATTGGTATGAAATTGATCATATTTAAAGGGTTATCAACTTGAGCCAATTTGGGGGGGGTTTCAGGTTGTTTGAGGCCTTGTCAACATGTTTTTTCTGAAGGGAATTATTTTTGGAAGCCGAAAACCTCCCTCTCCTTTATAATTTCAAACCCCTAATGAGACTCCAACCAGGTTTGGCTGTTAAAAGGTTTCTGCTTTTGATCCCCTTTCATTAAAAAAAAAAAACAATACTCCACTCAATACGACTACACCCTTCTTAATTTGCTTGCACAACTCAAATGTTCCAAAACAGCCCCTCTGCATTTACACAGACAAATTCGATTTCCAAGATGATTCAATAAAATGCTCCTATCTATTTTGGACTTGGGTTGTGTTTTTTCTTTTGTCCAAATCAGTTAACAAGGGAGTCTTTGATACGCTCTCTAAAGTGTGCAAGCGCTCTTGCATCCTTCCAATGTCTCTCTGTCTCTCTCTCTCTCTCCCTTTACAAACACAAAGCAATGGTAACATTTAAGTCGAGTGTCCTTCGAGAATTCCCGCCATTCTCCTCCCAATGCACGTGTTTTGGAAACCTCAAGCTCAACAAAAGGAATGAAAACGCTTCAGTTTCTGAACCGTCTCTCTTTCATTAACTTTCCACGCAATGGTGTTCTTGTCGAGGCCCGGGAGGTGGGTACAAAATGTATTTTAAAACGTTCTGTTTTTTTGGGGGGAAATGCAATGTGCACACACAGCCTAACACCCGGTTCACATCCCGAGGACGACATGTATACTGCAGCTACAACGCAGCACTTATTCTGACTCTCGCTTGACATTGTGCGTGTGTGTGTGTGTGTGTGACAGATATAGATTGGTAGAGTGCTAAAGCATTTGCATGTGACTATCTTTCTTTATTTATGCACGGCTACAGCACTCGGCGGATCTCCAACTAGGGGCATTTCTCTATGTGGTGGAACACATCGTTTGCATACAGTCCAAGTACACTGTGCTCTTGTTAAATGTCCCTCTCGATCTCTCTCTTGCCTGCCCGCCCGCCCTCCCTCCCTCCCTCCCTCCCTCCCTCCCAGGGAGAGGTACACTGCCGGACTGCTGATCCTTGTGATTCAAAAGTCACAGGTCAACTGAGATTCATCACCCGCCCACCCACATACACACACACACACACACACACACAAACAATCAAACACACTCGCACACACACACACACACACACACACACACCAACACACAAGCATGCACACAATGACACCCACACAAACACACACACACACACACACACAATGACACACAAGTACACACAAACATACAAGCATGCACACAATGACACCCACACACACACACCCACACACACACACACAATGACACACAAGTACACACAAACATACAAGCACACACAGACACACGCACACACACACACACACACATGCACGCAGAAACACACACACACACAATTTCCAGGCACAATTCTCAGTACCTGTTTTATCTCTGATTTCCTCGTAATCAAAGGCTTCGTGCCATGCCATTAAAACTGTGATCTATGATTGAACATATTAGGGTAAGCCTTTCACTACGGTCTTAAGCCCAGCCCGAGGTAGCAGCAGGCTATCGTTCCTCTCTTCTCCCCTGGGACAGGACTCGGTGCTTTCTGAAAGTCCCCTTTGAGTCTGCTAGACACATGCTCAGCGTAAAGCTACAGTGTACACATGGCAACGCCGTTGGGACCGACCTGAGCTGAACCGAGTGCTTATGTTTGGTTATTTGGCGTAATTGTTTGTGGCTGTGGATTGCAGTGTTATCCCAGAGCACATGGCTGTCAAACAATAGCCCGTCTGATTCTGCCCCGCATGAGTTCCCGTCTTGCTCCTCTGGCGGAGCTGATTACTTCTGTCTAGGAGGTCCCGAACGCGGGTCACCCCCAGTGAAGAAGCAGTCCTTGGGGCCCTTTTCGTTATAAACCTCGGTACGCAACCCCTTCTCCGAATAGACAGAGCCGGGGGGATCTTGACCCAGCTGTGGCGGTGATCAAGTTTTCGTCCCAGGACCCAATAAATACTTTACACATTCAAATATGCCATACATAAAAAAAAAATGAAAAAGCAAGCTAGCTAACGTTTCTCAATGTTCATCCATACAGTGCTCCTCTATTCAGTCTTAAAACAAATTAAAAGTAGGCATGCACACATATTTTAGAAAATATTTGGTTAACCATCACCTTACGCTAACCCTCACCCCTATTCTAATGCTCCATGAAAATGCTCATAACCGCATGAAGTAATGTTAATTTGTGATTAGTTATTGTAGTTATTGTAGTGTTTACTGTAGTCATCCCGGCGGCCCTTCTACGGTCCCCCTTCTACGACCCACTCGAGGTTCGCGACCCACAGTTTGAAAACCCCCAGGTTGAACTCATCAGCGAGCCGCTGGCTGCGTCGTTATGCTGATGATACGCAGCTGTGCACAAGCCTTTCAGCTGGCACCTGGCCACCTGCCTTGTGTGAGCGCGAACGATGGAGATGGAGCCGGGACGCTGCTTGCGTTGCAACAGCAGACCAACAGATGTTTGCGGCGGCGGCAGTGTTGTTGTTGGGACTCCAAACCTGGGCTCATCTCTCTCAACGTCAAGGCCAGGCCCTGCTTTCTGTTTCTCATCCAGGGCGCTCGTCGTCCGCCGTGCGTAGAGATCGAGCGTCACTCGACCTTTTGTCTCTCGCCGACCGCGGCGTGAGAACCGAGCGCGGTGTGAGTTTGGCAATCTGAAAAAGACCTCCCTAAATAGCCTCCTGATGCGTTCAACTCATCGAGGATGGGATGTGACGACGCACACGTGCTTCTTAAGAGTCTATCAGTTTGACTTAGTTCGAGTTTGAAATGTGATATCATTTTTAATATACAAGCAATATTCGTAGCAGAAGTAGTAGTAGTAGTAGTAGTAGTAGTAGTAGTGGTGTCTTATATTCATACTTTCTGTAGCATAGTTATCTTTTAAATTCTTCCGACAGTTGCGGGCTACTTGCGTTTCCAATTGGCTGCGCCTATGTATAAGAAGCTGGCTCTGCCCGTTGTTGAATGACTCACTGAAGACACTGCTATGGCAACCGCTTCCATACACAACATGAAGAGTAACGCGCGCGCGCCACGTAACCATGAAACAACTGGCTTCTGGACTGTGTCTGGCCATGCCTGGACGTCAGCGCCAGGCTCTGTTGTGTTAGTCTTGCTATGGACACCGTGTGAAGCGCCGCGCCAGCCCATAATACTCACTGATGCCGTAAAGGTCGGCGGAGAGCACGCAAGGAGACATTTCTATGCCGTCGGCAAATGCAAATAATTATCACACGGTTTCTGTAGACCTGTAGACAATTAGACCACCTTCAAATGATGTGTTTCAGCATTGAGCTGTTGTGGCATGTGTAAAGACTAAATATGATACAAGCACAATTTAAAGTTAGTTTATGTTGTGTTATCAGCCATATGGGCTTATTTCCCACAGATTTTGATTTGGTTTACTCATGTCACATTTTAATTCGCACTCAAGACGGCAAATGCATGCATCCTTATTTTTCTCGGTCTTGCGAGCGTCCAAAGAGCCAAATGGAAAACCTTTCAGCGTTCATCATGTGAATTAGACCTCTGTCGTTCCGTGTTTGAAAAAAAACAAACAACCATAACAAAGGTCCCTCCTCCACTCCTACGCAACACCTCGGCTGCTCTCGCGGCGAGAGTCACCGTGTTCCCAGCGCTCGCTCCGACGCAATAACCTCGCCGGCCAACGACTACTTTTACCGGCAGCATTTATTAAACGAAGGGGTGAGTCAACGTTGCGCTGGCATCGGCACTACGACAACGTCAGGACGCCGAGAACCAACGCAGGGCTTGTTCTAGTTGAACGGTTTTATTGTCTGATGCACACAACAACACAGAGTCCGATTGGGCACTGACGTTCTTATGACTAGTCCCCGGACAGAACCTCTTTAGGGCATAAATAGGTCATAAAAACACGAAAACAAACGACTTGTGATGTATTCGCAACTTAAATTTTTGGGGGCATTCTGCAATCATTATTTGATTATGATTATAGCAATTATTAAATGTTCTTTTCGGCAGACATGATGAACGTGCTGTTATGAGTCCTGTTTTTCAACGCACGTTTGAGTGGAAAATGTGAGAGGATATCTGTCAAAATGGCTGATAATACAGCTTTTATTAACTTTGAATCATAGTCCATAAATACTAGGTTCAGGCAATATTAAACAGAGCGTGGGTGTTTGTTTGTTTGTATGAATCATTATGACTCTCTGTGTTTGTATGCACGTTTGTGAGTGTGTGTGTGTGTGTGTGTGTGTGTGTGTGTGTGTGCGTACACGTGTGTGTGTGTGTGTGTGTTTGTGTGTGTATATCTGTTTGTATGTTAACATATGCATGTGTATGTTTGTGCGTGTGCGTCTGTCTACACCAGTCTGTGTGTGTGTGTGTGTGTGTGTGTGTGAGGATCATAGTTCATTTCCATAATAACATGTTGTCTAGACTTGTCGGGCCGGCATAATATATAGAGCGGGGACAGAAGCAGAGGAGGGTCTGGGGGCTGACAGTGGTGGAAAGGGAATCAACTGGCCTCAAATGGGCTCCTCAGAAATGTGTTGACTAGACACATGTCTGTCGCAGCGTAGCGCCAAACTGCTCCCCACAAGCCACCGATAGTTTACATCGCTAAACCCCGATCGGTGTTACATAACTGTTGTGACTCGATTTGGATAGTTGTGTTAGCAAGTTGGACTTGTGAATGTCTCGCATTTGGTGTCTTACAATTTGACTACACACATTCTCAGCATGGATGGGCCTAGTGAGAATAGTGGGGATGTGGATGCCATGTTTACATTTACATTTTACATTTAGGGCATTTATCAGACGCTTTTATCCAAAGCGACTTACAATAAGTATATTTGTCATAAGAAGTGAAACAATATATCGCTGTCGGTACAGTAAAGATGTTCATAGAACCAATTGCAAGTATTAACAATCGCTAGGCTAACCCATTCTCTGTATACAGCAGTGATAGCTAGCTACTGCAGATGCTACACAATTAAGTACTATGAATAAATACAACGTACATTAAGTGTGTTCATTAAGTGCCAGGACGTACAACAGACAATAGTCAATAGTCCATGTTGAGCTAGACAGGCCCGTGTGTGTGTGTGTGTGTGTGTGTGTGTGTGTGTGTGTGTGTGTGTGTGTGTGTGTGTGTGTGCGCGCACGTGCATGTGTGTGTATGTGTCTTTAGGAATGCATCACTATGTGTGTATGTCATTTTTTATATTTTCCCACTATGCTTCCAAGGCTTCATAATATCGTGTCATATAACACATGATGACCCAGTATAGGACATTTCCCCAGAAAGGATTTCTGCAGCATGCTTAAACAGCTAATATGCGCGGCAGCCCGTAAGTGGATTCACATTATACTACTGTGAGGTAGTGCTGCCTCAGCATATTTCTATTTATCAGGACCCCCTAAGCAGGCCCTCTGGCACCTGAATTAATATGGTCAATATTTCCCCCCCAGAGACAAATCTTTTCCAGAATAAGTGGACAGGAGATTTCTTATGTCATGTTGCTTTGTTTGTCTGTCATTGTCTGTCATAGTATTATAGATAAGTGTTATATAATGTAGATATGTGTTACAATCTGATTTGAATAATTTATAGGTTATGGGAGTGTGTGTGGATGATGGCTTCTTAAACCAGCCATCATCCACACACACTGCCACATAGATCGTGTTGCTTTTCTGCATAAGATGCATAGCATGCACGTGCAAACACAAAACAAATCTATCTATTTTGGCTATAGTAGCGTGAGTGAATAGTGGAGCACATGATACGTTGACGGGACAGGGCTTGTGTTTCAGGGGAATGTTTTGTCCATCTGAGACTATTTCCCTATCCATAACCAAACAAAACATTTCCGGAACACTTCCGTAAACACAGCTTCTCGAATGTTACCGGACATCGACGTAAATGTGTGGACGAGACTATTGGGGTAAATATTTACGCTATCTGTTTAGATGTATTTACTGGTTTGGATGGCCATGTCCAACCGCATCGATGTAACCCTTCTCCTTGTCTGGGCCTGACCGCTGCAGTCTTAACACAACATATCACCTTCATTATTACCGGAGAACGCATTTTGAGAATGCACTGCATTTTGTCCCAGACCTCGGCCTTGTCCCTAACAATATGGTAACCGTACCCCTTGCTACTGCAAAAACCACCACTTGTTCTCAATTGTGTATGCTAATCACAGATGAATCTCTGTCTGCATTCACTGGGCACTCACAAAAGACATTCATTCTGTGTGTCTATTGAAAAAATTGAAAAAAAAAAAAACTATAAACGAGTGGAGGCAGTATTTCTTTTGCACAAACATTGCTCACAGTGAGTCATCCTCAATGCCATTCAACTTTCATTAAGTCAGCCGTTTTTTTTAAGTGTCCTATCTGTGTAGATTGATCCCTGTGCTTGATTACAGTGTTGACCACCGTGGTCGAGGGACGAACCTTGCTATCGAGGGAGGAACTTTGCCATCGAGGGCTAATCTGGACGTGCTCGAGTGGAGAAACACAGAGCGCGCACATGCAGGCAGCAAGTGTCTCCCGGTGCACCAAAATAAGAGTCAACATGTAAAACCAGTTAGAAATAGTTATGGCAACAGTTCAAGGCCCGCTATGCATACATGTTTCTGACCTATACCTGGCCTATCTGTACCTTTCCTAACATAAACAGTATACACAAACATACATTGTCTATTTCTACACTGTTTGACTCAATTTGAGACACCAGAATTGATATTAACTGAAATGGTCGATTACATAACAGCCTTATGGAAAAGTACTGGGTCTTTTCTACATCTTAACCTCATTTTTCATGAGGTCATCTATTTCAGCAGTGAAGGATCTCCCGCTTTCCTTTTGGGGAGTAGGAACACTGACTGGGCAATGTCCTGCATTAATGCACCCTTCAACCCTGACCTTTACACCCCCCCCCCACACACACACACACACACAAATACATTGGGCTGTGTAATACAAATGTACCGTCCACATAAAATGTCCAGTGAAGCACTTAAAACGTTCCTACGACACCTGGGAATGACAACAAATATTTACTCTGATTAAAGAGTCTACAATTTATTCCACCTGTGGTGATTCACGGATGAGACATATATATAACTCTCTAAACATAGATCCCGGGTACCCTTAGCACAATGTACTGTGTGGAAAGCCAGGCTATGTAAATGAGGCAAACCAATTACAGACCTCATCTGTGTGGGAAAAGTGAGAAATTTGAGTTGAGTTTTTCTGTTTGGGCTTGGTACTTCGAATTTAATGATATTTGCAATCATTCTTTCGTACCTGCCTCTGGAAACGACAGAATGCTATCCTCTAAATCCTCTATATAGAACTCTGACTCATTTCAATTTAGTTTTTGTTTGTATATATGTATGTATATATATATATATATATATATATATATATGTACATGCAAGTGTGTAGTTTTGATAAAATCATCATAATTTCAGTATATAAAGTCTATACCTACTACTTTATTACTGTACCTGGACGCGCTATCTGGCTCGATGCTAACTGAATTTCATTGTGTGTTGTGTGGGCAATGAATATAAATAAAAAGGTCACGATGAAAATCACATCCAATCGAATCTTGTCTTTAAGGTATTCGTTCTACAAATATACTTTGTACATGGGGAAGACCAAAGGACAGATAAGACACACTATACTATATATATAAACATATACTGTATATACACACTATATAGACAGATACACATAGATACAGGCAGACAAGAAGAGCAACAACAGAAATGAACACAGTGTGTCATCCCACTGAAAACGTTGCAGCCATCACGAGAACCACCATCATTTCTTGCCATTTACTTTATTGCACACAGAACTATCCCGACAACACTGGCCCGATGGCTATAAAAAGATGGCTGTGTGCGTCTGTTTCCTCTCATCCTGTGCTGTCCACATCTGCATCTCCTCGGACAAACATATTGTCAGTGTGTGTCCTCGTTGGCAACGGAGGACATGGCACGGTCAGGGTTTGAGCAGAAGAGCACTCGACACGCACAAGGCCCACTCAAGAGCACAGCCGACGAGGGGACGAGGGGAAATGACTTTAATCACATACATTCATTGTTTCCTAGGACGCCCTTTCTTCTAAAAATATATGCACAATTTATTTTGGATTTATTATAAGAAATGTCATTTTGACTCGGGGAGAGCTACCCTGTGTGGTCCCTGACTCTTGCTGAAGTGTTGTTGTGTAGCTCGGTGCGATTGTGTGGCTTGGCGGGCGTTGTGTTGTCATGTGTAGCCAGCAGTGATTGTGTAGCTCTCTGCTGTTTGTGTAATCTGAGAAGTCATTGACCTCAAAGCATTGCAGGGGCCGTGGTCTTTTTATGAGCTGTGTACAATCATGAATGGGTATAATATGTCAAATATGTGACCCCCCCCGGCCTGAACCATATATATATATAAATCAGATCTGATAATTATAGCTGTGAGAGCAGTAGAAGCAGCAGTAGAAGTATTCAAAGTATTCACAGTAGTATCTATACCACAGAGAAGAACTAATAAGACACATAAATACACACACACACGGACACATATACACACATGGACAAATACACACACACACACACAAATAAACACACACACACTCACACACGCACTATCAGAGTGGAGAAGCGGGTTAAGGGAGAGGGAGGGGTGGGTGGATGGATGGGTGAAGGTGGAGCTTTGGGGTGATGAATATCTTTTGAGAATCATGGAAACTACAGCCCCTGAGAAGCCTGACGCCAATAGGTAGTAAAATCACCCTTTAATCTGCCAAGACCAATACACGCCACAGCACCGTCTACATCAGCATTCCTTCCTCTGCTCTCTCACACACACACACACACACACACACACACACACACACACACACACACACACACACACACACACACACACACACACACACACACACACACACTACCTTTTAAGGCTACCTAGTGCAACTGACTGATTGGGCCTGCTGGAACAGAATGAATACAAGCTATGATGAAGAGCAGCACATCTATGATCTGTTTCTGGGTCTCTTTAGCGGTTGAAAGGTGATGACTGAGGGCTGCAGTAAAGACTCTGAGTCATCCAATTAAATACCCTCAACAGCCGCCTCTTTAGTTGATGATGTCACACACATACACACACACACACACACTTAATCAAAACAATGGTTAGATGAGTGAAGGTGTCGCTGGGCGTCGAGGTTTTCTTTTGCAGGCTGTATGACCGACATGCTTGTTGTTGTTGTTATTGTTTATGTTTTTGTTTATGTGTTTGACTTAACGCCAAAAGGTTCTTGGCTCAAACCAAAATGGATATCTCCGGTCTAATGTACACAGTGTCACTATGTAGAAGACAGCCTTATAACCCAACCTCCTCCATTAAATAACACGTTCCTAAAGAAATGAATCGCACGTGGCTTTGGATAGAAACAGGCTGCTAAATGAGCGTATGCTGAATGGTGTGGGTTCAGCAAACGTGGCTGAGCTAATATTTCACTTGGCCTAATGGTCTCTGTTGACAGGTGAATTGAGTGGTGCGAGGCGAGGAGCCCTTGCATCAAGTGCGGAGGGGGTTTTATGGCTCTCCCGAGGAAAGGCAACAGAGTGTGCCACGTGGCTCCCTCTAGTGGTCAGTTCCTCTAGTTGTCAATTTGAATAACTAACTTTCATAGAAATGAATGACGGCACGCCCTTTCCCTCAAAGTGCTCGGCATTATTGTTGCACCTGAACATTTTTGTGAGCGACATCAAAATGCAAAATGTTAATATGCACCAGTTCTTTTCTTATTTTCGACATTTTCAGTAGCAACGACTGCTAAAGGGATATCTGCAGAGACAGACATGAGCAAGAGGTGGGCGTAGCTAGTTCTGGGGGGGGACACTCTAGTCATGGGCCCCAATCGGCTGACGGCTAACACGATCCAATCAAACGCTGCACTGATAGGCGGTCGATTTTAAGACCTTCCATCTCAAACACACATTCTGCAAAGTTCAGTGTGCTGAGCAGAATTTCGGTTTGGTTCTGCTCTGTATCGCAAATGATCTATCCATGGGTTGAGATATCTCAGGTACCCCATGGGGCATGGTATAGGGCTCCCTGTTGTCAAATGTTGGTGTGCTGATGATATTCTGTATAAGAATGAAATCATTGCGCCAAACTCAATTGAATTACCATTTATGCAATAAAAGGTTAAATCTGTGAGTCATTCCTGACAGAGCAGTGTTTACAGAAGCACAACCATAATTCCAGTAGTTGGGTTTTAAACAGGCTATCAGGGAAATCCTTCAAATATCACGCATATCACGGTAATAAAGACGTCCAATACAATCTCCATTCATAGATCATAACCATGCCAAGCCTATTCTTCAAGTGCACTTCCTCACTTGACCACCGGGTGTCCCCACACATAAGGAAACCTAACGGTCTATACGGAGCTGCCCTAAATGCAATCACCTGACTTGTAAGTTAGGCACGTGTGCCGCCAAACATAGCCATGTCAAGTAAATTACCATGCACTTACGTTCCCTTGCCAAGCACCTATAGACCTATAGCAGACACACCGTTTTATGTAAACTACACACAACTGTGTCTGTGTATTCCCCCCCCAACGGTTTGCTTTGGTTTTTGAGCCGTCTAAAATGGTGACCCTTACGTTCGGACCATACTGCAGCTGTGTGTGAGCGAATCCTCCCTGAGGTGGATTTAATGACGGCGATATTGATCGACATTCAATTGTGCTGCTAACTGCATCCCTTAGCGATGCTAAGCAGCTTACCGGCGATTTGAGACCTTTGAATTAGTTTTTTTCTCCCCTCTCGTCTTTCCGGAAGACGATAAATCTCTTATCGAAACATCAGATCCCTAGGCCGACAACGTCAGTGTGGTGAACGTGTCTTGGATCACGGGGGAGGGGGGATTGTGGAACAAGCCCGGCTTTGTTTGATTAAATAACTGGAGAGTTCGATATTCCTCAGAAGAGGTTCCGCATGTGACCGGTGTGGCCGCCAAGTCATGAGTTTTCATGTGATGGCTAAAAAAAGAGCAGCGGGGACCGATATAGACAGGGTCACCGTGCACGTGCGCGCGTGTATGTGTGTGTGTGTGTGTGTGCGTGGCATGTGTCTGTGTGTGTGTGTGTGTGTGTGCGTGTGTGTCCAACTATTTCCAGCATTTGCTCATCCATTACAAGTTGTTTCTCCTGTAATGGCATTTACCTAACTGCATTTACCTAACACCGTTAACTCTTCAACCAATGGGTCTCATAGGATCATAGAGACATATATTGACATTTGCAAATAATATTAGGACTCATGTGGTGGTTTTAGTTGTTTTTTGAGTGTTTTGAACGTCTGACAAATCGAGGCATACTTTTCTTTTGCTTTACGTTAGAATGCATTTTATTGAAATGTACCAACTCAAATAACTTAACTATTATCCACTAAAACCTTGTCCTTGTGATTCCTATGGCTGCTCCCCACTCTGTTGTTTTTATTAGAAACTAGGTCGTTCTGCAATTCACTCTAATTATGATTGTATTCTTTGATTGTGTGACTCACTTGTAAGTAACTTATTAAAAAGGTTTATTAAATTATACAATCTTAAATGTTATGTGTGTGTGTGTGTGTGTGTGTGTGTGTGTGTGTGTGTGTGTGTGTGTGTGTGTCAGGGCTATAAATGAACAGGCGCTTGGGGGAACAGGGGCTAAAAAAGTATAATTAGCCTTAAATTTGTGATAAAATATAGATCACTTCTGTATTCCACTCTGTATATGTCATCTGTGCTTGTCAATTCATTTAAAAACAATTCGACCAAATATGAGAGTCACTGGAGTCATTGAACTCTGGTCTTTCATGTAACCTAGAATAACCAAGGTGTATCCCATCCTTTAATAAAATTCCCTGTAAATGATCCAAACCCCCCCTCGCCCCCCCCTGTACACATCGTACATGCATGCGGCGTCTACATCACCACCACCACCACCACTGCCATCACCCCCACCACCACCACACCTCTTACCTTCCGGCCGGAGAAGAGCATGCACAGCTGGTGCATGGAGCCCCCGTTCTTGGTCAGGGTCTTGGGCGACGGCAGGGTCCAGCCGCCGCCCTTGTGGTGGCCCCCGCCGTCGCTGCCGCCGCCGCCGCCGCCCTCCAGGCAGTGGATGGCGTTGTTGGAGTTGAAGCAGGCGGCGCGGGGCTCCTGCAGCAGGCTGCCCTCGCTGTGGGTGCGCCGGCGCAGGGAGTTCTGCACGCTCAGCCGGCACGCCCCGCCGCCGCCGCCCGCGCCGTGCTTCTCGCAGGTGGAGGAGGTGGCCTCCACCATGCTGCGCCGCTTGCTGTCGCTGCGCTGGAGGCAGGTGTCGTCGCTGTCGTCGTCCTCCTCCTCCTCCTCCTCCTCCTCCTCTTCAGAGTCTTCGTCCTCGTCTTCGTCTTCGTCCTCTTCGTCATCTTCCTCCTCTTCCTCCTCCTCCTCCTCGCCCTCGACGCTGCGGGGGGAGGAGAGGGCGTCGGCGCTGAAGGTGCGGTCCAGCCGGAGCTCGGGGATGACGAAGGAGGAGGAGGAGGAAGGAGGCGCGGTGGCGTCCGGCGGCTCGGAGGCGGTCTCCTCCTCCCCCTCCCCCTCCTCCCCCTCCTCCTCGCCGGCGTTCTCGTTCGGGGCCGGCTCCTCTCCCTCTCCCGCCTCCCCCCGCAGTCTCTCGTCTCCTCCTTCGTCGTCGTGATCGCCTCCGATCTCCTCACTTTCAGTACTCTTCACACTTTCTCCCACCTCCGCCTCCTCCCCCTCGTAGTCTCCGTCCGGTCCGCTCCTCGCCTCCTCCTCCTCCTCCTCCTGCTCCTCCATCATCTCGCTCTTCTCCACCTTCCAGATCTCCAGCTCGGAGCTGCCCACGCTCTTGCAGTCCTCCCCCTCGGTGGAGGGGGGCGGGGTGGGGGGCACCCTGTGTCTCTCGGCGGAGCCCCCCAGCGGGGTGTAGATGTCCTCCAGAGGGGTGAGCGGCGAGGAGGTGCGGGGGCTGCCCAGGTTGTGGGGCTCCGAGGGGCTGGACGGGTACAGGCTGCTCTCGTCCCCTTCAGAGTGCCGGGAGCCGGGCGGGCGGGGCATCCCCAGCTCCACCCCCATCACGCCCTCCAGGTCCGCCCCGCCCGGGACCCCCCCGCCCATCTCACAGGTGGGGACGTCCACCTTTGGCTCCAACATCTGGGATAGAAAAAAAAAAAAAGCACACAGACAGAAGAGAGATGTTAGCTATGAATTGGGTTGAAATATGAGCGTGAATTTGAGAATTCCACTTATTTCTCATCCTTTTCTTTTTCCGAGGTGTTTTTGAAATGTTAGTGTGCGGTTTGGCCGGCCGTTTGTGTTGGAATGCGTTGCCAAGCCCAAATATACAAACCGCATTGGACGTAACCAAACATTGTGACATCCTTTAGGTTTCCGGTGGAGAACTGTGTTTTGGGAAGTGTTGTCAGTTGACATAACACACCGGGAACAGATGGGACGGAGGTAACAGATACAGGAAGTACTTCAGCTGCAGGTACTACGAGAATTTTCCTTTTTTTATAGCAAGCTGAAAGAGGAAACAAGTGACTTTAAAAAGGCCACAGTAGTTCCTAATTTCATAAGTATTTCCCTGGGTAGGAAATATCAACAAATGTGTTGTGAGAGTGTGGAATGTTAAACTTGTTGTTGTGGTGCTGAAGTGAGTTATTTGTCCAAAACGCATTGCGGGGAGAGTGGGATCAATACACTGCAATAGGGAGTGGCCAGGGAGGGAAAACATATTCACAAATTAAACACACAAACACACACACACACACACATCAACAACAACGTCAGCTAGTCCACAGAACCCAGGAGAATGACATGGAGCAAATAAAAAATGATGTATTTTTTAAGCAGCGATTGCGCTATGGATCTCAGACTGAACACTATCAGTCCTCCTCAATATTAACACAAACATGAACTTCTATTAACTTTCAGACTATTCTCTCAATGGGCCTGTGGATGGGTCAGCTCTTTTCTTTGTTGCAAAGCATTTTCTTTTTTACTTTCTTGCAAATGTATATAGTTATATTTTTCAAATGATCCCGCGTTATAGGCAATAATAGTTATTGTGTTGGCTAAAGTCTTAGCTTATTGTGCCTACCCTTAAGCATTATACTTGCTCTACCAAAAGTAAATAAAAAATATAAAATATATATATTACTTAATAAATCAACTAATGAATGATATAAAGAAACACAACAGCATAAAACTGTAACAGTTAAAAATTAGAAATCAGAAAATGATAATAATTGTAAAAAGCATTCCCAGTTCTATTCATAAATATGCATTGTCGTCTCCTCCACTAAATAATAGAAAAGTTTCGATAGAGTATCGACAAGTACCAGAATTGTTAAGCAGTCTCAACAATGGTATCAATATCAATAAATATGAATGATATCCCTCCCTACCATCGCTATCAACTAATGTAATGCACCACAAGGTTATTAAATGTGTGAGTGATTGTTAGTGTGTCAGAGTGTGCGAGTGCATGTGCTTGTGTGTGTGTGTGTGTGTGCGCGTGCATGTGTGTGTGTGTGATTACAAATGTTTGTGAACTTCCTGCTTGTTGCTGTGGTTTTTTTTTATGAATATATTACAACATCCTTGTTCAACACAATGTCCTATCATTATGCAATATATATTACTGTAATACAATTATCTAAAACCAAAATCCGAAAGGACACACACAGAAATAATAATAATATTATTATATAATACAACACAGACTACAC
Organism: Micromesistius poutassou; assembly: GCF_964030765.1. Lineage (NCBI taxonomy): Eukaryota > Metazoa > Chordata > Actinopteri > Gadiformes > Gadidae > Micromesistius > Micromesistius poutassou. The sequence goes on along the minus strand of NC_140288.1, from coordinate 1,991,998 downwards.
AGCTGATAAATTCAGCCAAAAGTCGTGTTGGGCACCACAGCTGAGAGATATTGATTTTCTGTGTCTCACACACATTCGTTTATGTGCTGCGTCTTGCCTTTGGAGCACTATGTTCCACTCATCTGGACATCACAGAAAACAACAGCCGCCACAAGACAATTGTCTCAAACATTAATGGCCTCAACAAACACCATCTACAGTCTTTCCCCGCACTCAACAAACAAGATGTACACTTATAGTGGCTTACAAAGTCTACATAAAGGCTGCACACAAATATATCTTAAGAACACTCAACATGAAAGAATGCACATACACTTCCACACACTTCTACACACACACACAAACACAAACAGAAGTGCAAAGCAAGCTAAATACATTTTGCCATTGGGCATAACATGTAGGCCTTCTCAGCAATATGATATAAATGTTATTGTTTTCTGTTGGGCAAGTACACATACAGTTTCCATATTCTAGAACTGTATGCATTGATTTAATAATTACAATTATAACTTGGACAGAGTCAGAGGTTCTTCAAACATTGTTCACTCTACTCACCCTCACTGTAGAACAACAGTGAGTGTGTGTTCTTGGCTCTCCAAACTATAATTTCAATATCATAATCTAGCCAACAACAAGCTCACAATCAAACTCACACTATCAAAACCCATCTTTTCTTAGCCGTTATGAGAAATATAAAAAAATGACACAAAGCTGGAGAAAGTGCCTTTCTGGTTCAACACACACACACACTCCAGGCACACACACAAACATGTGCACACACATCCACACGCATACAAACACATAAAGACAAACACACACACACAGCTACACACACACACACATACACACACACACACACACACAAACCACACATAGAAGCACACACAAATCACATAGACACACACACTTATGGTTTCTGACCTTTACCCACTGCCTTGCTAGCGTTCAATATGTCAATGTTTTCAATTCAGCGCGTTACTGACCACTTATAGTACAATATCACTTAACAAGACAACAATATAATTTACTCACTGATACAGACTACAATATCACATGAGACACGTATACAGACTACAATATCACATACAAAGAATACAATAATATTAAATAAATATAACTTAAAATACCCATTCAAACAAACATTCTAAAACGCATTCACTTCAGTACACTGTCAAACATAAGTACTACAATACTGGTTGCACCCAAAATAGGAAGTCTTGGAGCCAATCTAAGACTCAATCTATGTCCATTCTATGTGTATTTGCAGCATGGAAAGTCTTGTGACAGGCATGTGCTATCGTCCTGGGATGAATTAAGGAAACAGGGTTTTCCTCCGTTTTCTCGGTCGTAACCCTGCCGTGACCCTCTCTTATACAAACCACCATGGCAGAAATATGTTTGTGTAATGCCATACAAGAACGCAAAGAAAAAGACCAAAACGATCCATGCATCAGAAGCCCTCCAACCAAACAGCACCCCGAAAAGTTCTTTCTTGTTCTACTGTGTAGTTTCATTTCTCTGTATCTATCATTTCTCTTTTTCTGTTAGACTGTCGGTGATTCTTCTTGTCAAACGT
>NC_140288.1:1957922-1987922 GCF_964030765.1 Micromesistius poutassou | reverse complement strand
AACAGAACAGGAACGGAACCTAGCCCCGGCCGACACAAAGTCCCTCTGCGGTGGTTATTTACACCCTCAATGTGAACTAAACGCTGTTTCGAGCATTTTAGTGAGCCTTGTTTACAATCACAACTGTTATGATTAATCGAATTCAAACCGACAGCGCGATGTAATAGAAAGCGATTTGCAAATCGCTTTTTTTTTGTTGGTGATTTGTTACTGTTACTGACAGGAAAGTAAATCAGTGAATCAGTAAGATTCATATTCATTTTCTTTTACAATTCAATAGTTAAATAAAGATGTTATAATATCAATTCAACTCAACACATAGGCCTGGCCTAAAGGAAAGAGCAGTTTATACGTTGACTGCTTCCAATGTTGTGTTGGTCACACTGTAGAATGATTTACTGCTTGTTCAGTGAATAATACAGAACTTAAGGAACTTTAAAAAGAAAAATCGCATGCTAAATCGCAATATTGGTCGAAATACCTGCCTACACCATTGCTTCTACACACTAGCCTGCCCCACGGGTTCATGTTTAAGTCAAAGTTCTTACAATGTTGAATTGCTATGGAAGTTAAAGGTTTACCATTTGCTTCTGTAAAGGCCAACCCAACAGAAACACTCGCTGAGGTAGGATCCATATCTCAAGTGAATTGAATTGAAACTATCTTTTCAGAGGAATTGATTTAGCGCACCAGTGTTTTTCTATTCAGCTGTGTCGGTGAGGTGAACTCCGTCCTCCCAATGAAAGATAATCACGATATCCAACATGACAAAGGAGGTGTTTATTGAAAAGGGAAATGCACGATTCCAAAGGATATCAAAGGGAGGAAGGGAGCACAATCGGTGGGGATTTGAAAGGGCTGAGAATAGCATGTTATGCTATTTCCTGACCCTTCAAATGCTGCAGCCAAAGCACCCAGGGTGTATTGGATAACAAATCACTGCATTGAAACTTAAATCTCTGCACTGATGTGTGCTCCAATGCCGTCACTGTGACTGGTGCTCCGATGTAGTGATTGGTGTTCCAATGTAGTGACTGGTATTCCAATGTAGTGACTGGTGTTCCAATGTAGTGACTGGTGTTCCAATGTAGTGATTGGTGTTCCAATGTAGTGATTGGTGTTTGAATGCAGTGATTGGTGTTCCAATGTACTGAATGGTGTTCCAATGTACTGAATGGTGTTCCAATGTAGGGATTGGTGTTCCAATGTACTGAATGGTGTTCCAACTCATCCAAAATGAAACCTTAATTCACCAAATGGTTTAATCCATCCTACCATCAGTGTATGGTAACATTTTCAACCCATTTACAGTGTAATAGACTGTGGGTAGGGTGTGTCCTTTTCAAGGCTGATGTTCCACCACATTACCCACCCTGATCGGTTTCTGACCCTTTTGCAAAACGCTCCTCGAGTGGTAATCATTTGGAAGATTCAGGGACAATGCAGCCAGCGCCCCAATGGAAACCGATGAGTTTATTATCTTGTGATTACAGAAATCAATGTGTGACAGCATCCCAATGTGTGTGTGTGTGTGTGTGTGTGTGTGTGTGTTTACACACAATGCATCCATCTATCTACGGACAAAACATACATTGTCAATGATATCCTCATCTAAATGTCCTCCAAGACGGTGTGGCTGATGAGCCTCTGAGTGGACTTATTACATGGACTGTCATGCACAGTCTAGACAGATAGCGTGGAAAAAAAGCACGTCAAGCAAAACCTATTGGAAGAGGTGTCACGGTGAGCAGTTAATACGCCAAATAACAATAAACATCTGGGAAAAAGGAAAAGGTGGCAAAGCAGAATGGCAATATCCAAAATTGTGAATATTTGGCAAGCGAGCGGAAAACCGCAATTTATTACACATAGTCAACGTAGTCAACACATAGTTAACATTCAAAGTTCAAAGTTCAAAGTATTAAAAAGGAAAAGCAGCCTCTGTGTATGGGATTGGGGGTGTTTGTGTGAGTGTGTCTGCATGTGTGTGTGTGTGTGTGTGTGTGTGTGTGTGTGTGTGTGTGTGTGTGTGTGTGTGTGCGCTTGCGTGAGTGTGTGTGTGTGTTCTTGGGGGGGTGGGGGACCTTTATGGAAGGAGCAGAGGGCCCAGGATGAAAATGTCAGTGACGTGGCTGCGACCATGTGACCAGCCAAAGACAATGTGACCACTGAATTCGATTGGGCGACGGCTTAGCTGGAGGGGGCCGCACGGATATGTGTGCGCGCGTGTGTGTTTGTGTCTGTGTGTTTGTGTGTGTGCCCTTGCACGTGTGTGCGTGTGTGTGTGTGTGTGTGTGTGTGTGTGTGTGTGTGTGTGTGTGCGTGTCAAGGGAGAGATGTGCCATCAACTGCCTAGTGCTGATCAGAGAAAATAAGAAAAGAGAAAGAGAGAGAGAGACGGGGGGGGGGGGGGGGAGGGGAGGAAGGATAAAGGACGGAAGGGAACAGGAAAGAGCCGTAGGAAGAAGAAGAGGAAGAGGAGAAATCAGCAATTAACTCATGAAAGGATACGTGTCATTCAACAACACAAGTGGCCCTGTTATTGACATCAGAGGGGAAGAAGCAGGACGCTCCGTTATTTCCGATCCCCCGGCGCACTTCAAAAGAGAGGGCGTTTATTACGACGCAGAGAAATGTGGACGAGTGTGACCAAACACATTGTCCCTCTCCTCCCTGGCTTGCAGAGCGCAATGGGGCGATTGCCCTAATGAGGAGGGACCAGGCCATTCTCCCCTGTGTGTGCTTTCTGTTGTTCTCTCTCTCTCTCTCTCTCTCTCTAGTCTGTTTCCTCGGTTATCTTCTCCCCTGTCCCTCTCCCCCTCTTCCCCTCTCCCCCCTGGTTTCTGGCTTGCTTCAGCGCAGAGCTCAGCGTTGAAAGGCTTTAAAGTGCGTCCACATAATAGCAATCCTCCATCCCCTTCCCGCTCGTCTCCCCTAAACCCCTCTTGGTTTCATACTCTCTCTCTCTCTCCCCCCCCCCCCCATCTCTCTCTCTCCCTCTCCCTCTCCCTCTCTCTCTCTCTCTCTCTCTCTCTCTCTCTCTCCACCCGTGCAATGCAGAGGACACACAATCACAGCTGTGACTGTCAGATAGTCTGCACAAACCACCACTCAAATAAACAAACAAAAGAGGCATGCGACACGCACGGGATACCAGCATGCGTGTCGTCAATTCAAACAAAACCACCGGAACGAATGAAGGCGAGGGGAAAGAGAGGGAAACGACAGAGAGGGGAAAAAAGATAGGACAGAGAGAAAGAGAGAGAGAGAAAGAAACAAGGAAACAAAGGAAGTAACTACAAATGATCATACAACAAATGTTGACTGATGCCAAAACAGAACATGACATTCCCAACTTGCGGCAGCAATATCAGGGCTGTCTCTTCTATTTCCTGTGCTTCTCCGCTCATAGTTCCATTCTACTTTGTCTTACACCAACAACAAAAAACAACTTCAGTGTGCCGACCCAACAGCAGAGTGACACAAACCAACTACCCATGCGTTTTCATTGAAGTGGTCCCAACCCGCATGCTACGCAAAAAAAAAAAAAAATCTTTGGCCCGAGGGAATGCCCGGCAAATGTCAATTACATAGTGGATGAATAAGCAACATTCAAAATAAAATATAAAATATTATATACTTTAAATAAGATGAAATCGATCGGCTGAAGCTCACCTGGTAAGTGGATACGGTCCCAGTTAGAAATCTCTCAACATAGATACAGGCACTCCCCACATCCCTGTAAAAGTGGACTACTTCCTCCGTCTAGCGAATGGTGCGAGTGTTTGTGTCTTGCTGCCGAGTGTGTGACTCTGGTTCTGGCAGCAAAGGGCTAGGCCGACTAAACTGTGCAACGAGAGAGAGAGAGAGAGAGAGAGAGAGAGAGAGAGAGAGCAAGCCAGAGAGTGAAGGGAGAGAGCGAAGGGAGAGAGTGAAGGGGACAGAGGGGGGGGAGAGAGAGAGAGAGTGAAGGCAAAGAGAGAGAGAGCAGGAGAGTGAGTGAGGGAAGGGGTAGAGAGTGGAGGAAAGAGAGAGAGCAAGGGGAAGAGGGAGCAAACGAGGGGGAGCGGGAGAGAAAGTGAAGCGAGAGAGAGACAGAAAGAGAGAGTGAGAGAGAGAGAGAATGCCCAAGAGGTTGATAAGGTACACTCCCAGGCAGCATAAACAAGCATGCAGGACAGAGAGAGACATTAAGCGAGAGGAAGAGGGAGGGAGCAAAGGAGCAAGGAGATAGAGATAGAGAGAGGCTGCACAAATAAAACATGGGAGGTGACTGTGTGCACACGCCTGTGTGTGTGTCTGTGTGAGTGTAATTGTGTGCATGTATGTGTGTCTGTGTGTGTCCGTGCGTGTGTGCAGTGAATGTTTGTCTTGCGAGTGTTTGTTTAAGAACACATGTCCCGCGAGCATTTTTACCTGCTTGTCTATGTGGTGATCCCCCCCCCCCCCCCCCCCTCCACACACACACACACACACACACACACACAAACACACACAAACACACACACCCACACACACACCTACACTCCCAGGTCCTTTGTCAAGACATTAAGACACATCTGCCAGGTCCCACTAGACAAACAAAGCCATTAGTAACCATCACACATACACAAACATACACACACACACTCACGCACATACAAACAAACACAAACACACATTAATCACAAACCATATCCACAGGCCCTAACTAAACTAAAAGGCTGCTCACATGTCCATCAGATACAATCAATTACAACTTAACACACACACACACACATACGTACATGCATACGTATGCATGTGTGCATTTCAATGGGTGTATGGTGTTTGTATGTGTGTGTGTGTGTGTGTGTGTGTATGTGTGTGTGTGTGTATGCGTGCGAGACCTCCCCAGAGGAATTTCTATGCTTGCCGTCAGAGAGGACAACTTGAGCATTGTTAAAGAGCAGCTCCAACAACAAGCCATTGATCGGGAGCCACAGAGTTCCTGAATGCATTACATTCATGACAGTAATCAACGCAAACCGTAGCACTGAGCCATTAGGCAGAAATCATGTCTGTGTCCCTCGTACAAATATTTATATCTATCTATTGATCCCTCTATCTATCTAGGGATATCTATCAAACCCTCTATCTACCTTTCTATCCCTCTATCAATCCATATATCTATCTATCTATCTTTCTATCCCTCTATCCATCTATCTATCTTTCAATCCCTCTATCTATCAATCCCTCTGTATAAAGGGATCGATATATATAAAGATATACTGTATATATATACCTCTATCTATCTATCAATCTATATATATATTTGTATGTATATATATACTATGTCTGTGTCTGGCTATTTAACTAAAACTATCTAACAGTCTGACTTTCTGTCTATGACAGACTACGTGCCTGTCTATCTGACTCACTCTATAGCTGCCTGTCTGTCTATTTGTCTGACTGAGTGGCTTGTCTTGGCTGCACATCCTGTATTTGACATTGAGGGTTAGCGAACACATACACATACACAAACAGACACAAACAGACACACACACACACACACACACACACACACACACACACACACACACACACACACACAAACATAAACCCACACATGGATACACCCAAACACAAAATGCATAACAACATGCATGCGCAATAAAACACATTGGACATGTTCAGAAAATGTTCAGGAAAAAGGGCAGAGTGAATCAATTTAAGTCTAAAAATACCGGCAATCTAGCTCAAGGCACAGAGAATCCCCGCAAACAGCCAGTGTAACTTTTAACGGTAGCTCCATAACATGACGTCAGGCACTAACTGTCTAGCCTAGCGTGGTATAAATGGCATGCACATTACCTTAAACATGGGCATCTGGAGACGCAGGTGTTGGTGTCAATGTCTTTACAAGAACAACGCCTTTATTAGCGTGACATCCCCGGAGCCCCAAGAGAGCACAGTAAACACACACAGTCACACACACACAGAGAGATGCACCTTCATGCGGAAGAGGTTGACGCTAATGACAGTATAGCAACAAAACAACAACAAAAAGTCCTATGTCGTGTTTGTTTCTCCTCTATCATTCCTTTCTCCCCCACTCCTCTCGTTCTGCTCTGCCCTGTTTCACCGCAGTCCCAGCTCCGCCACGCATGGATGAGGTGTGTGTGTGTGTGTGTGTGTGTGTGTGTGTGTGTGTCAATGTGAAACAGTGAGACAGTGAGAGAGAGAGAGAGAGAGAGAGAGAGAGAGAGAGAGAGAGAGAGAGAGAGGTAACGGGAGAAAAAGGGGAGAAGAAGAGGATGGAATGGAAGTGAGTGAGAGAGGGAGAAAGAGAGGGCGGGAAAAAGACAGGGATAGAGAAAGAGAGACGGTGAGAGAGGGAGAGAGAGACAGAGACAGTGTGGGGGGGGGGGGGGGGAGATAGAGGTAGAAAAAGACAGGAAGAGGAGGAAGAGGGAGTGAAAGCGAGGGAGAGAAGAGAGTGAGAGAGAGAGGTGCGGGAAAAAAGGAGAGGACAAAAAAAGAGGACAGGACAGACGTCCAGACAGAAGGTTAAAGGGAATACGGAAGGATAGAAAAAAAACAGAAAGGAGACCGAGTCCCCACAGAGCAAATCAGTGTCCCTCCAGCCCCCCCCCCTCTATCTCTCTCTCCCTCTACTTCCTTCTCCGAGCTATTTTTAGCAGCAGCTACAATGTGAATCAAAGCAGTGAATCAAGACCTATCAAAGAGGAGCCCGGAACCAGGCAGCCATATTGTTCACACCTCATAAAACACACAAACACACCCGACTCACGCACACACACACACACACACACACCTTCACACGCCCCGTCCCCTAAGTGTCCATCATCTGACGGCGGAACCCGGCTCACTTCCTCCTACAAACCTTTTTAATCGTTCGCTGAGTTCTCTAATCGTACCGTAAACTGGATCTATCTTTTAAACAATTACTGTCTACTTTTAGAGCAGTGGTTTACATTGGTTTTTACTAGGTGGTGCACGATAATTATCGTGCCGACAACAGAAATTATTACGTCATTCCGATAAGTCCGATATCATGACGAATAGCCCCGATAACATAGCCTATAAAATTTCAGTGCCCCGCTCCCACTATGACTAACGCTAAATTAAAGGTCTTATCGTAACCCTAAAAGTACACATCATACAATCAATTACAATACATGAGTTCATAACTGCATGCGGATATAGAAAATGTTTTTTATTATTATTATGTTACACCTTTCCTGCTGTCGGCTCCCAGGCCGTAGTCGAGGAGCACAGCGTTGATGTTCTCTCGGGGGTACCACCCTTCACTTTGACCGGCAGTGGGTCTGCTTATAGGTCGGAATATGGTCGGAATGAAGCGGCCGCCGATGATTGACAGGCTGGGTACTTTATTCTTAGTTTCACTAACGTTACAATACACGTTTGCACAGACACAACCGGACTCGTTCGTTACTTCACTAAACTGACACACGCTACCGCTCGTCCATTCACTCACACACTTACTATTTACTACCATTTAGCGTAGGCTTGGTAAAGGTCATATAGGAGCAGGTAGGGCTGAGGGCAGTTGGCTCAAGGATGCCTAAAGGAAGACTGCGGACATTGGGCATCGAACCCAGTACCTTTTTGCATACTATTCTGCCCCTAGCCTGCTCTTATACTAACACATTGGGGTCGATTCGTGCTATGTTTGCTAATTCAATAGTGACGTCCTACACCCATAATAAACCTCCAGTATTAATGTTAGGAACCGGTTTCTGGCATAACTGTCAAAGTGTAGTGTACCCAGTTAAACAACAAACACTGCTTCAATGTGGTGCAGCCCTGGAGAGACTAAATGGACAAACCGTTTAATGATTATAATTAACAACATCATTAAAGTGGAACGTATGAGGCAGAATTTGATGTGAAATTGGACTGTGTGTTACCTAAAGTGATGTAGTGGAGTTGTTATATTGTATAACAATGAAGAGGGCAACCCAGTTCTATAAAAGTAAGCAAGGAGTAATTAATATTTAAGCGGAAAGGCCTAATAACTCCAAAGCAGTGTGTGCGTGTTTAAGTGAGCGTGTGCATGTGTGTGCTCGTGCATGTACGAGTGTATGTCATGTGTGTGTGTGTGTGTGTGTGCATCCATGTGTGCATGAGTATTTGTTTGTGTATGTGATGTTTTGGAGTGTGTGTGTGTGTGTGTGTGTGTGTGTGCATGCTCGTGCGTGTGCGTTTGTACGTGAGTGTGTATGTGGCTGTGCGTGCTTGTGCGTGTTCGTGTGTGCGTGTGTGCAGGTGTGTGTGTGTGGGGTCGTGCATGTACGTGTGTGTGTGTGTGTGTGTGTGTGTGTGTGTGTGTGTGTGTGTGTGCATGCTCGGACATAGAGGAAGATAGAAAGAACTAGTGCGGTGATAAGGGTGGACGCGGGGGAACCGGAGACAGGAGGCAGGGAGCCTTGGGGGCTTAAACAGGTGACATGCCCACAGATTAAAGAGCTGGGGGACGGACGTGGAGAGGTGGAGGTGGGCCGTGTCCGACAAGCAGACGGCCCGTCAACGAATGAGAAAGGACAAGTGCCAAGATAACGTGCGTCCCACGTCAAACCCAGAGGTCTAAAGGAAATGAAATAGGGGGGGGGTGAGAGAGGCAGAGGGTAGTGAAGACGGGACGGACACGGGTATGAGAGATGGGGAGAAAGAATGAAAGATCATCCTGGATTCATTTCAGACTCATAGACTCATAATAGGTTTGGAACAGTCGTTTGGGATCAGCGTCGGTTAGTAGTTGCCGAGTACATACCAACGGGCTGACGATAGACATCCCCGATTATGATTGTATGTGTGTTTTCAAAATGGCTCCATTTATCTCATGGATGGGAATAACTACATAAACACAATCCAGCTACTTCAATATACACATTTATTTTAGAATGACTTGGCCACACTATTGTGTTACGTATGTGGAATACTGTGTCAGTGGTAGCCCATTGTAATGTAAGGCCACTTAACCTCTCACTATTGTGTATGCAGAAAGGAAGTGACCAGAGAAGAAGCCATATTCAGCGGCTTGTGGCGTTGGCTCTTTGCCAGTCAGAGCTCAACCTGAATGTCACAGCCGGTAGAACACTGCTGACATAGCCTGTGTGTGTGTGTGTGTGTGTGTATGTGTGTGTATACAGATGCGTGCCTATGTGCGTGCGTGCGTGTGTGTGTGTGCGTGCATGTGCAGATTTGTGTGTGTGCTTGTGTGTCTGTGCACGGGTGAGAGTGTGTTTGTGTCGGTGTGAGAGATTGACACACACACACGCGCACACACACACACACACACACACACACACACACACACACACACACACACACACACACACACACACACACACACACACACACACACACACACACACACAAACACTGGCACACACACGCATGCACACACACACACACACAGACACACACACAAATGGGGTTTGTAATCAGAGACAATGCAGAGCGAAGCAGCTAATGTTTGTGTCTTAGACAAACATTAGCTGCATAGATGCAAAATGAGAATGCAAACTACAGACTTTTGGCTTCAAATATCCATTTAAGACCCTCATCAATTATTCAAACGTAAGCCACACTAAAGCCTTACCATGCAATTACAATGAGTAAAAAGGACTTGATCGGAATACCTGTTCATTTATGTCGACACATCACACCATAAATCGGATACCACACAATTAAAAAACTTGAATTTGCGGTCAGGTGTGTTACTGTAGAGTTGAATGGTTTGCTGATTCTTTGGCATAGTTTTGGCCTGGCTATTCCAATGATCACAAATACAACAACAACCGACAGCTGACTTGGAGGAATCTGATTCAAACTGGTTCAAACTGGTTCAAACTGGTTCACTCCACTTTTGAGATTGGGACTATTGGGTCAGACCACAGTGTGCGATATGAAGCGCTAAATTCAGGTCACATTGTCATGCCTAATAACAAAATATTATCAGGCTGAAGATTAAGCTTCTTGACATTCAAACCTGGGAGAGGACCCAACAGCTTTTCAGACCCACAGCTGTTGCAACACTGTCAAATTATTGGTCCCAGCCCCAACACTGCACCAGCACCTCATTTGGCTCCATTCAATCCCCTTCTCCCCTCTTCCATTCCATTATTTAATATTCCATTCCCCTGAACTCCATCACAATCTCCTCATTTAGTAATTTAGCAGACACTTAGCCGTTTCATTCTATTCTAATACAAGATAGGCCTACTCAGTTACTGAGTTAAAGCCTAAGCACACATTGAACTTGAGTTGAGAAACAGCCGGCTGACACTGCCACTAACGTGTGGGTGCACTAACACAGCAGAGGCTTATTTCTGGCTACAAAAGGAAACATGTTCAAAACATAACAAAAGAAACCAATGTACATTTCCCCCAAATGTAAATTCTTCATCAAACAATGAGGCAGGAAATGTTGACACCATTGTGTGTGTGGGTGTGATTGTATGTGTGTATGTGTGCAGGTGTGTGTTTTGTATTGTATGAACCTACAATTGGATGAACAATAAATCACAATACACACAATGTGCACGGCAATAACAACGCCGACTTTGGGACCACGCAGTGCTGTGTTGTGCGTTGAAAGTCTACACACAAATGAGCCTCCTGCTTCCCTCTCCCTCTCCCCACAATGGCGTCTTGCGATGCTCCACACACTGGCAGTGTCAGACTTAGTCTCTGTGTGTGCTCACCAATGGATTAGGGGATTACAGACCCACTGTGTGTCTGTGAATGGCAGTAGCAGAAAGCTGCCCTCGGAAACTCACCGTGTACAGTTCTGACTCATTTCCTAATTCCATTTATGACCAAGGTATTTTGTCCGTTCCCCGTTTGCTATTTGTGTTCACTTTCACGAGGATGACACAGTACATCGTTATGACCTCACGTTTATTATCACCGATCCAACTATTGATCACCTGCACCGCGGTGATGGAGTAAGGGAGGAGTGCCCTTTCACGCGCAATATAATAATCAATCAATACATGGGGAGTGTTTTATTGGCTATGTTTATTAGGGGTATCTATAATTCTGGCTGCACCGCAGTCATCTGAGGCGTGGCGAAACGATCACTCAAAGAGTTGTGTCAATGAATGAATGAATGAATGAAAGGCCGTCCCATACTGTAAGAATTAGAGCTCCTTGGATTGAAGATCGCTAACTGAAATTAATCCTCAACCCTTGCCCCGGGCATTGTGGAAATGGCCCCCGCGTGTGACGAAAAACATATACAATATTCATTACATAATAAATCCCTTTCGCATAATTAAAGATGTTTTTGAAAGGATGATGATAACGCCGACGACCACGAATATTAACTCGGTGCCTCTGAGGTATTCATTATTCCCCCGAAAAAAAACGCAATCAAAAGTGAACCAATTCATCGGGCAACATTCCCGTGATTAAGTGTCTGTTTCGCATGCCTTGAGGACAATGGTGATTCTATTACGGCGGAGCCCGAGTTAATAGCCTTCTATGAACAAATAGCAGCCACGTCAAGCCCCACTGTTCTCCGTTGTTGGGACTCTTGCGTACGAGGATACATGCATTGTGGCTAAATAATAGCAATGAGACAAGAGAGTGAGTGAGTGAGTGAGTGAACGAGTGAGTGTGTGAGAGAGTGAGTGAGTAGGAGATGGATGGATGGAGGTGAAAAGAGAGAGGGAGACAGAGAGAGAGAGAGAGACAAAGGGCTGTGTGTTATCAACCTAATGTATGTCCTCATATGAGCCATCCATCAATTAGGAGAGGATATGGTGGTGACGCAAGCAAGACACACATACACACACATGACGCACCCACGCACGCACACACACACGCATACACACATGCACACACAGCCCCCAGCAAAAACATACACACACACACACACACACACACACACACACACACACACACACACACACACGCATGCACAAACACTCACAAACATACATACACACACACCTACACACAGCCCCCTACAAGCACACACACACACACACACACACAAGTTCAAATATTGAACATGGTGCAAATATATTCAGATATCGATCTACTTTTCATTTGCACTGCTGGACAAAAAATGGCTCATATTGAATCGGCCCTTCGGCAAATACACAAACATTCTGGCACAGTGGCTCACTCTAACCCTCTCTCATGTCCTGCAGGAATAAACCCGAGGAGCATTAAAACCACACACAGACTGTGAATGTATCACACACAAACACCAAATTCATTTCCTAATCACCTTTCACCTCAACACAAAAAGTGCCGATTCCTTGCAGAGCCCGAAGAAACAAAACAGACCCGACCCGAGCCAGTGCACGTTCTGTCTGAGCCCGGCAGTGACCTGTCCCATTGGCTGCATTCATGGTTTAAAAAAAAACCACAATATTTCGTAGTAAGTCGGCTGTTTAGAATCAAACTAATTCAGGGTTTGTTGGAAAGACAAAAAAAATCTGTCGTGAATGTCGTTGCAAAATCCTACTGAACAGCATATCCCCCTCTGGCAAAGTGCTTTCAACATTAGCAGCAGTGTGTCGATGTGTTCTCCCTGGGTCGATGTGTTCCTCTAAATACAGAGTCCAAAAAAACCAACCTCGGAAACTGAAAACGCCTCCACCACAACACCTAATTACAAAGGCAACCGGGCTGCCCCCGGAGAGCACTTAGCGCTCGGGATTTTCCTCAGGTAGCGTTTTGGAAAAACATCACAGAGAAACAAAAGCGGCACGCTCCACATTGTCGCATCGCTGTCCCCCCCCCCCCCCCCCCCCCCGGACGCCGGCGGAAGGGACGGGTATTGTTGACGTCCTACGGGTCCCCGTGCCGTGCTCCTAGCGAGCACCCAGGGGAAACGGCGTCAGGGCGGGGAAGCCTCAGAGAACCACAAGGGTTGTTTTTGGTTATGGCTGCGTGCAAAGTAACCCGCATGCAACCGGCGTGCAAGGAGGTGGACTGTTGATGCAGGGGTATTGGACGGTGTATTGTGTCTGGTTTTTCAGACCAGGCCTATATCTGGACCTAGTCTTGCACCACACCTGTGAGTCTAGTTTTAGATCAGGTGTGTATACTGATTCTAGTTGTATGCAATAATATGTAACAACTTGAGATACTTTAAAATTCGAGCTGTGTTTCTTCAAATTGCCTATCCTAGCTGTAAATTCTAACAATCTAGATTTAAACATGTATTTAACTTTTTCGTTTAAAGCAAATGTGAATATCTAGTTTTAAACCGAACATATAAATCTAGTTTTAAACCAAATGAATACCTAAGTTTCAAAACAAACATGGAGCATTTATCTTGAAAACGTATCGCAAAAAGGTGTGTAGAGTGTGCAAGAAGGTGCGTATGAAACAAGCACATCCAACACTCACACCGTACACCTCCCCATAACAGCGGCAGTTCCTCAAGTGGGCGTGGCCTAGCACACAGGGTGTGGCCGCAAGCGGGGGGGAAAAAAAAAATCTACAAAAAAAAGCCAATCGCTGCTCACGGAGAGTCAACCCCCCCGGAGTGGGGAGGCAAGGGGGAGCACTGTATAGGGCAGCTTTCACCTACCTGCTCAAAGTGCTTGGTGGTGGCGGGCTCCCGTCTCTGGAGCTGGATCTGCGTGTCGATGTTGTCCTTCAGGCACTGGCACACGCGGCGCTTCTGGTCCACCGAGTAGGCTTCCAGGCTGAGCAGGCAGTCACACTTCTACCCAGGGTGAGGCATGAGAGAGAGAGAGAGAGACAGAGAGAGAGAGAGAGAGAGAGAGAGAGAGAGAGAGAGAGAGAGAGAGGCAGAGACCAGGGGATGGACAGTGGGTTGATTAGTTATCTTCTGTCACGCTCAAGACTGTTGAAGTGCTGTTGGGGGCAGGGTATTGGGAGTGGGCGAGAAGTGAGGGAAGTTTGGAATGCACTGCGACGATTTTATGGAGACGCAAACAGTTAGCAAGAGGCAAGAGATTGGGCTCGGTGGCTTACGCTGTTTTGTATGTGTGTGTGTGTGTGTGTGTGTGTATGTGTGTGTGTGTTTGCCAGAGGGAGAGACAGATAGAGTGGGGGGGGGGGGTGAGGCAGAGAGACAGAGAAACAGCATGAGAAAAAGAGAAACAGAGGGAGGGAGAGGGAAAGGAGAGAGATAGTGAGAGAGAGAACAAGACGTGAATGAGAGAAGAGAGTTGCACAGTAGGCAGGTGTGGAGTGACACAGGTGCAGCACAGGTGCAGCGCTCGGACATGGCAGACATTTTTGTAGTTCTTGTCGGAATAGAGGACTTAGGGATCATTATTCTGTACCATTATATCGATTGTAGTAAACTCAAACACCTAAAGCACTGTCTATTCACAGAGGTATTAGGGAAATGTAGAGCAAGACAAGGAGGGATTTTGTGGATTCTTTTAATTGATTACTGAACAACCTGTAAAAGTGGTTTGACACTTTTCCTGTACCGACATTGAGCCAAGATGAAGAAATTAATATCTGTATCAATTGAATCCATTTTTTAATAAATAATTTCAATTGTAAAAAAAAAAAAGTATGAAACTAAAAAAGAAAACATATGTTGTTTTTATGTTTTTTTCATCCACCTCAACATCTAAGGAGTAAAGGCAGATTTAATATGAAAGGATTATAACAAATAAATCATAACAATATGTTGGGTTTCTTTTTTTGGGAAGCAATGATTGTCATCAAGGAACAGATGCACACATGAAGGCCTTGTCCTCAAAGCACCCTTTAGTTTTTAACCAAATCCCTCCACCTTCAGAATTAGACTCAACATTCTCCATCCATCAATATATATATATATACTCACAAAAATACATATATTTATAAAACGGGTGGCTTAAATCAAGCAATCTGATTGGTTCCCAACTGTTGTATATTGAGCGTATACACACAGCTATGATGCCCATTCAGTTTACAGAGTTCAGTATCACTGAACTCGGTACGGCAACCGTGTACGGCAAACGCCGTACACTTTGCAGGCAGCCAGGAGGGACTACTTTTTTGTATTCGTTCAAAAAAATGCTTTTCCGACTTTCTAGCTTTTCAAAATTGAGGGTGTCTATGACTTTCATTTCGCCATACTTACGTAACCATTTTATAAAAGCAATAGATCACTTCAGTCAGTGAAATGTTCTCATTATACCACAGTTAAGGGGGTCAACGCCCCTTAACTGTGGTATAATGAGGATATACCACAGCCTGTCATGATCTATTGCTTAAATATATATATATATATTGTACATATAGTAAAAAAAATTGGGTTAAGAACATATGCACATTTGCGTTCCTGACATTTTCAGCATTGGTTAAGCTATAAACAGAAAAGCTTTTTTAATCCATTTAGTTCAAGTCTTCCGGGATGGCTTTGTTTTTTGTCCACCGAGCTAGCTTTCTCTCAAGTTATTTTTCTCTCGCCATTGACTACCGTTTACATTTTTCCCAAACAAGGTCCGTTGGGGGCAGCGCCGGGGGCTGGACCAAGGCTCTCTATAACAAAGACACAATCTGTGATATGAACACGAGCGTGTGTGTGGGACAAAGTTCAGTTTATGCAGAGGGCATGCATTTGACACCACTATATGTGAGACACTCACAGCATATTGGGGTAAAGAAGAGATACATAAATTGGACTAAACATGTGTCTGTGTCTCTTCTAAACAGGAAAATAAATGGATTTTGTTGTTGGTACTAAACAGACTTTTGGATGGTTTTCAGCCAGCGGAGGAGATGGTCCAATGTGTCCCATAATAAGATTTATGGGATGAGCAGAGGAGATTCGATAGCAATGCACTCTCATATCCATCATGTTGAATTAACAGAATAGTTTGTAAATGAAGAGTGGGTCTTGGAGTCATCACACACACACACACACACACACACACACACACACACACACACACACACACACACACACACACACACACACACACACACACACACACACATATATTCAAAGACAGCAGTGAATGATCACCCTCAGTATCTTATTATTAAAAAACAAATGAATAACTAATATGTTTTCTTATCAATGTGGAAGGTGGTGCAAAGACATAGATAAATGCTCAGTAAATGAAATGATAATTATTATTATTATTACTTTTCAAGCATTAGTCATAGTGGTTTTAGTACTTAGATTTAGTAGTGGTGGTGGTGTTGGAAGAAGCTGTAGTAGTAGTAGAAGTAGTTGGAGTAAAAGCAGTAGTGGTAGTAGTAGTATTAGTAGTGGAAGAAGTAGTAATAGTAGTAGTAAAAGCAGAAGTAGTAGATGTAGTAGTAGTAGTAGTCAAATCAGTAGTAAAAGCAGTAGTGGTAATAAATCTATCTGCCATTTGAATTGTAGCCCGGTGCTGAGGAGAGAAATAAAGCCATGAGATTAACTGTGGTTTAAACATTGCCTACTCACCTAGTAAAAACAGAAATAGCCCACAACGCTTGACAGCTTTACAATGAGTTATTTTAAAGCTACCATATGGGACGGTGCTAACATGGGGTCAATCGTGGTGTATTATTATTGGCTGGTAGATAATGAATTGGAGATAGAAATCACCTTTTACTCACAGATGAAATAAAAATAAACTGCGACCAGCTGGGCTCTGTAAGCCGTACTAATAAGAAATGGGACCGCAACAGGCAATATGTGGCGTGGCAGATATACTATCTTACATTCCTCATCTGGCAAAGGAAGTGGGTTTGTTTATGTAATCTGGGTGTACAAATATGTCACACAGCGACGATGGGGGGGGTGTGACCATATTACATCGTACATCGTACGTCTCTGCATTACAACTCATGTAGGAACTGATGATCCTACATGTCTGCCTTATGTGTAGGAAAAGGGCAGGAGAGTGTTGTTGCGTAGGGATCCAACTACTAACCGGAAGGTACCAGGGCTGTGCCAAATCCACATTAATTGGATACCGAATTTCCACAGTTGCCATTGCTTTACGCAAGGCATGTTACTCAAGAGATGGCCACAGCGGAAATTAGGGATCAAACCCAAATTGGATTTGGACGTGATTAATCAAGTAGGGTTAATCACGTCCAAATACAGATTCACTGTAAGTGCTTTGGTAAAAAAGCTGCTTGAATAAAAAAACTCAAATAAGACCCCACAGCACACAGAAATATCTAGTAGCATATATGTGCAAAGAAGAACGCAAATGCCAAATGGCCTTTTGTTTTATTTGTTTTGTTTTTTGTGGTTGTGATACTACAATTATGTCTGGCAGACCCAGGCACCATTACAATGGAGTAAGTGTGCAAACGGCATCGCCGGCATCTCGTCAGTGTTGCCTCAATTCCTTCTTTTGTGAAGAAATATTGCGTTTTGATAGCTCAGTAATTTATTTCAGAATTGGCTCGAACATGACATCACATCTGTGACAAACTGCTTTTCTCTTTTATTGGAGATTAATTCAATTTCCCCGAATCCAACGTCTACTTGGGCCTAGATCTTTGACGGGACACAATATCACTTTGACTTTTGGCCCCGCGCCCGGGGAGAGCACTTTGGACTGTTTGACATGGAGCCATTGAAATCAAAAGAATTATAGGAAGTAAGTCAACGGAGATGTTGATGTAACTACCATTTTGTTTCTATTAAAGAAAATCTGGCGAAAGGGGCGATTCTTCAACTGTAATATCCTAAGTGCCTTTCTACTCAAGACCAGTCACAAAGTGAGCTATTGTTCTAGAATTTGATCCGGGTACAGATGACAAGGCCACTCTTGTGTAATTACGATTTGGTATCGACTTATCATGATGCTTAATTAACCTAATGGAATATTGAGTGAAATTAACAGAGACAAAACATGGACCCTCATACTAGCAATAGCTGCTAGAGCTACTTTAATATGTAGCCCTACTATATCTACTGTCATGGCTAGAGCACCTTTAGCTACCATTAGGGCTATAGCTAGTATTACCACTGGTATCACAGGAACATCTATAGCTCCCAAAGCTAACATAGCTATTGTTATCGCTAGAGTTACTATAACTAGTGAAATAGCTATGGCCACTAAGGCCCGTGTTATCTCCATAGCTAAAATAGCTACTGTTTTATCCATATAGCTCAACAGCTAGTATAGCTATGGCTACTACCTTGAGTTCACGTGCTGTGTACGAATACAACCACCCGGGAGATAAACACGACAGCTTATTAGATGAAAGTCAATGAATGGCCACTGGACTGCCATGGAGAGGCTAAAAATACAGACAGCATTTCCCCATAATCAGATTGATTAAAGTGTTCCCCCGGCCGAAGCCCCCCCCCCCCCCCCTGCCAAGCCATCTGGCAGACAGGTTCCTCACTGGGTTGCTGTCGACATAGCCCACCTTAGCTGCAGGAGTCAGCATGCTAACGGTGACAGCTATGCCATTCTAATGACACAGTATGAATGTCAACGTTCCTATCTAATTCGAGAGGCAAGGTGCTCGACACCAAGAAGAACTTTATGTAAATGGATGATTGCTTTTCTTTCTTTCTTTCATTTCTTTCTTTAATTTAATAATGATGAAATAAAAAAGAGGTTGGGGGCACATTGTTGTTTGGCACTTTGTAGTGGTTTGGAACGTGAGATCAACACACATTATTACTGACTAGTGCTAGCGTTGTGTTGACACAACATGACCCCCCCCCCGCCCGCATTTCGATGATGATCTTAGAAACAGAACACTAGGTTCACTTGGGTTAATTTGAACCATTGCAATTAGGTTACACACGGCTGAAAATGAACTTTTGCGGCGCTTTTCAATTGGAAACTGGAAACATACATATATGTTTGCTAGCAAAGGCGAAACGCATTGTTTACAAAAATAAATCACCAGTGTGTGGTGATTTTACACTTTTTTTTGGCTTTGTACATATATGTTTGTGTATAATTGTAACCCATTTTGGAAATGCCAGCCGGTAGTACTTGGGCCCAATTGAATTGAGTTGAATTGTAACCAAGACCCTTGAAGCCTGCTACCCGAGATGTTGGTTTGAAATAGCTCCAGGAAGAGGACATGGCAACCGATAAGAATTTTACATAACTACAGCTAAATGAATATATTTTCCTCGTTATGAGACAGGAAAGTGTGGTGGTTGGTCAGCGTGACTCCAAGCCAAAAAGTTCCATCACCAAGGTTTGATTCCCCGCGTCCTCAGCCTGCATGTAGCAAAAGATCCTAACCCCTATCTACAGCGCCCTGAATTAACTTTTAGAAGTGTGTGTTTTTTGGTGAGACCTATCTAGGTCAAATCTATCTTCCATTAGCTGGTCGAAAGGTCTCAATTGTAGACCCTGCCTACCTGCTTCTTATTAGCCATTGAACACCGTATAAAGTCAGCTTTTGACTTCAGTTCTAGCATTCACTTTTACACAAAAAAAAACACAAAAATGTTTCAAAATAAGTTATTGTCGCAATATTGGCTTGATGACAAAACGTAAATACACTCACATTACACCCAACGCTGGGCTCAACCAACTCCTCTGGCACCCTGCGCAACGCTCCAGTGGTCATATCCATGTACAGCCTCCGATACACCAACACGCCAAACACTGTCATACTCAATTAGCACCAGCCAGCTGCACTGGTGCTACATGACGCTTTCATACTGACAACTCCCCGGTTGTTAAGCGATATATCAACATACACACAACTCACGGTATGCCATTCCGTCAGCACTTCCGTTTGCTAATGTCATTCTCTCTCTGTTGTGGAGGCAGCGGCTTACATGTTGGCACTGCTTATGCTTTCGAAGGGCTAGCGTTTAATTGACTTAGCACTGCAAATAGACAACGTGTAAGCAGCCGTTAATGAGGCTTAAGCAGTTGGCAGACTTGAACCCTTCTGCGTCACCTGTGCACCTCAGAGATCAGTAGGTCCTGCTCTTACTTGGCTAAAACAGCACACACACATTGTGACCTAGGTGCTGCTTGATTATGGAAAAAAATCATAATCATGATTATTTAGGTCAATATTGAAATCACGATTATTCAAACGATTATTTTGGGATTTGAAAACATGATGCATTTATTCAGCATTTCTCTCCAAAAAAAACACTTTTCCCCTTACAAAACTTGTCCCCTTGATATATTAGTTTAGTTTAGTTAGACCCGAAAATCGAATTTGCGATAAAAAATTGCACAGCCCAATGTGACCACTTTCCCCTATTTCTGTTTTCTGCCTATTTTTCTCTCAACCAACCTCTGCCTGTTTTCTGGTCTTCCTGTTGTCCTGATAACTGCTACGCCTCTTTCCATTTTCCGGCTGTCCAGTTGTCTTTCGTGACAACTTCTCCCTTTTCCCGTTATTGAGTCTTGCTGTGCTGTCTGTCTTATTGTCTTGACAACCATTCCTCCCTTCCGCCTGTTCTTTGGCCATCTTCTTGTCCTGACAACCTCTGCCTGTTTTCTGGCTGTAGTGTTGTCTTGACAACATCTATATTCTCACTGTTTTTCAGTCGTATTGTCCTGCCAATAAGGGAGCAGGTCAGGCGGTACCGTAGGTCACCTGGGCAGTTAGGGCTCAAGTGCAACTCCAGCTTTTAGTTTGTAGCATTTGTTCCCTGCAATTTCGTGTTGGTCATCATCTCACAGTGTCTCACCAGTCGGTTTGAGTTCATCTTTCTGAAATATCTGCATGCACAATTCAACAAGAAGACACCTGACCCTCTACTTCTTCAATGCAAACATTACAGATGTACTTCTGCATTCTACATACAGCCCAGTTTTTATCTTTTTAACTAGGTGGTCACCGATTGTGTGCTTTCAGCCTAAGTTGTAAGTCAAATTGGTGTAAAAGTGTCTGCTAAATTACTCAATGTACTTGATTGTTTATTAGGGTAACATCACAACATGTGTATTTATATTTAGGTTTTGTTGGTCACACACTGGAGCCAGTATTTATATGGCAGACAGTATATATTTGGTATTTCCGTTTTCTAAAGATATTTCTCCCAATCAACCATCACATCTATGTCAGATTTATTGGTCAGCAAGCCTCTCTGACGCCTTTCAAATGAGGGAATAAGCCCTGGAGGAAGAAGTGGTGGTGAAAGAGCTGAAGTGTTGGGTGGCTAGTGTGGTTTCCCCTCAGCACTGTCCCATGACTATAGACTGAGAACAGAAACAAACTTACGCCACAGATTAAAAAACGAGGTGCCATTATGAGTATATGTGTGTGTGTGTGTGTGTGTGTGTGTGTGTGTGTGTGTGTGTGTGTGTGTGTGTGTGTGTGTGTGTGTGTGTGTGTATTTATTTGTACGTGCATGCGTGCGTGCCTGCAATACGTGCCTGTGTGCATGCGTGCGGTTGTGTGTGTACGTGCATGCGTGCATTTGTGTATGTGTGTACGTGCATGCGTGTGTGTGCGTGCATGCATGTATCTGTGTGTGTGGGAAGCAAGAACAGTATGCGAGATACCATCAGATGTGAACCGATCTTCTGAAACCTCGACAGATAAGAAAGCTCAGACTAATCTGCAATGGGTTTCTTGGGGGGGGGGCTTGTTTTGATCTCATGAAGTCAGAAGCACAACCGATCCCGCAAATGTATCAACAAACTACTGTCTTGAGTCTGTGTGGTTGTCGAAAAAAAGAAGCACCTAGTAAATAGGACTTCCTTCTTTGGTCTTGATGCGTTTCCCACCGTTTGTATCTATTTCCGTCCTGTTTGGACCGGGTCTCATCCTCAAGGTTCCTCTGTGGTCGGCCCTGATGAGGAGTCCGTGGTGGAACGAGGAGGAATGCAAGAAGTGAAGCAGCCCCCGGCCCTGAAGGCATTTCATCTGCCACTCGGGATTACGACCAGCATATGACATGCACTGCATGACCCCCTCCCACCCCCCCCCCCCCCTCACCCCCCCCTCCCCTCCCCCTCCTCCCCTCCCCCAACCTTAACTCTTCCTCCAGATAAAACATGCAAGACAGGAACACATCCTTCGGTGAGACCCGCGTATGCTTTGACTTCGCTTTGCGACGTTGCCATACAGAAGAAACGTTTTGGGTTAAACGTATTCTGTGCAGGATTAGATGAAGATGAAGATGAAGAGGGGAAGGTGCGCCACCCCCCCCCCCCCAGGGCTGTGCAGTGTTCCATCCTCCCGCTAGGTTTACAGTTAACGAGGTTTGGCTCCTCCCACGTCTCTTCCACTAAACTCCTCACGTGTGCAGACGACACAATACTGGCAGCTGGGTCAACCGAAACGACAGGTGGGCCGTGTCTGTTGGGTCTACGTGCCACACACACACACACACACACACACACATACCCGCAGAACCATGGCGGAAAAGGCAGGTTGATTTCCATAAGCATCCTTCTACCTGACATTATTTAGAATCAACCATTTATATTGTGTTATATTGTATTGTGTGTCTGTCGTGTTGTTTATGTCCAAGGTTAATGGTAAATGTGGGCACAAAGGGTTACATCTGGGGACCGGGTCAAATTTGTGTGTATACCAATTCTGAGTAATACACCTGAATTGACATTGCTTTGTTTTTTCTCGACTCCATTGGGTGGCCTGATGTTTCTCTGTAATAACAGGCAAGGTTGATGTACATCTCAACGCAATCACTGCAGTGGAGGATGAGAGATGGGACCTACCTCTGACAGCATATTACACAGGTTATGAAGGGAGGAAATACACACAGTGTGTTTTGTTTTCAACCAGATCAGGGTTTAATCAGCACCAAGGGATGCTGGTCCTGTCAGCCCAGCGTTATGAATTGCTAGCATAAAGTAGGCAGGTTTTGCGGACAAGGGTCCATTAGCACCTACAAATCACACGCTGGCTTCAGCCTGGAGTGACAAGCTGTGGGGTTATTTTTTCTCATGGCCAGTCAATAGCGAGGTTGG
The DNA here is from genome assembly GCF_964030765.1 of Micromesistius poutassou. Taxonomy (NCBI): domain Eukaryota; kingdom Metazoa; phylum Chordata; class Actinopteri; order Gadiformes; family Gadidae; genus Micromesistius; species Micromesistius poutassou. Next base: position 1,965,084 of record NC_140288.1, on the reverse strand, counting down.
CCCACAGCGCGTTACTGCCAATGCACGTGCACGTTCTTCACACGGACACACATACGAGGATGCACGCAAACACATGCTCACATTCTCACAGACTCACACAGATTCTCTCACACACCCACACATATGCACAATCACACATGCATGCCAGCACACACGCAAACCTCTACACAAGCACACACCTATCTGCACGCAAACACATGCTCATATTCTCCCACAAACACCCACAGCCATGCAAACACACATATCTACACAAGTACACACACTCAGTTTTACAGTTTTATGGCACCATCTATATACTTCACTTGAACCAGTGACAAAATCTTTCCGCTTTAATCTATTTAACGGAAACTCCTGTGTCATCTACCGTATCAACAAACCTCCCCCTGCCCTTGAAACAGAAATTGAAAAATAATCGGTGCTCCTCCACCATAAACACCATGGAGGGAAAACAGCGGAGGGATACGATGCTAAACAGTACGGCCACAGGCTCATGTACACACAAACACACCCGCGCCAGTGGGCTGAGCCCCTGGGACCGCCTTTATATCTGTCTCCCTCTCATTCTGTCATGGTCACGTGATCCTGACATTCCTCTGAACGTGACTGAGCTGATGGACGGGCGACGGGCCGACACATCGGGGCTGAATAATAATGCTGAAAGTGGACCGACGTGTTGATGGAAGTGAAAGCGGTGGCACGTCAGCGCTATAAAAAGCGGACCGAGGGTTGAGTGGCTCGGCTGTGCTATAAAAAGCACACCGAAAGATGACTGACATGTCGACGCTACAAAAAAAAAGTGAACCGAAAGTAAACACGAGATGTCGAGTTCCGTTAGTATCAAACATCGGAAGGTGCTGTTTTGGTAAGTGGTCTGAATACACGGTGTCATGAGATATGGCCATTAATCATTGTAACTGCTGTGCTTGGGCAAGTGGTGATTATTCTGGATTGCTGGCTCATCCATGAAGAAGGGCATCGTGGCAATTAAGACGCTAACGGCGGCCACTGACAAGACGTCTTAATGGAGACAGAGGTAAATGGCTTACAGTGAGAGAAGGAGCAAGAGCTACACCTTTATCATCCTTGAGTGTGTGCGGCCCCGTTCTCTACCAAGTGCTCTAAAAATAAAGTAATCCATACGGCACAACATGGTGGATGCTGCTGCCATATCACTATGGCCGGTTAAAATGTATTTGTAGTGCATGCTAACATTGTTATCTCCAGTGCCATCTCATTGAGCTGATGAATCGAAACGGTAGACATCAATCACATAAAGTAGAAACTGTTATTTAATGTGGACGGTCCTCACTATTCAGGGATGTGAGGATTTATTTAAAAAAAAATTAGTACACTCCCACTACTACAACAAACATCAAAACATCTACTAAATTCTACTCAAAAGTGGACGTCTAGTTTATTTAGCAAAAGTATATATAATCACACTTCATACAAATAAAACATCCAAACAGGTGTTTATAGACGAACATGCATTGACTCTAAACGAATAGAGCTTACATATTACTACAAACACCCCGAAAAATCCTGGCACTCTCAACGTAAACACGAGTCTCTAACCTACTGCAACTCACATCTTCGGTGTCAGAGAGCAGGCGTTGCTCCAGGGACCCCGCCTCCCTGTTTAACCTCCGTCTGGTACCGGCCCGCTGGGACAAGTTGCCCATGACTAGGTGGGCACTACGCGCGATCCGGCCACGGGAGATATAGCAGAACAGAAAAAAAGAAATCGGACTCAAGCGCGGCGAGCCCTGTCAACGTTCCGATGGCTGAGTGATGAAGCTCGTTGCCTGTTCTGTCTTCTTTCTTCGGTTCGACTTTTCACCGACACTGGAAGTGTAAACTTCATTTCTCAAGACACACACACACACACACACACACCACACACGTGCGCAGCACACACACCCCCACCCCTTCACACACACACACACACACACACACACATGCACACACACACACACACACTCCTTCCACTTAAATCTGGGTTGGATTGGTTTCCTTTTTGAGTGCATGCTGCTAAAATAAGACAACCTCCAGTAAGCCACGGGGGGGGAAGGACAGACGGCCCAAGTGCTCACGACTACGAGTTGTGGATGCTCTCAGACAGGCCGCACAGTGGGATGGGTGTGGAGCGTTGTCTGGACAGTTGAACCTTAATCACCTTGAATTGGATGATTCCCTTATGAGAAATGATCTACATAAATTATGGCATCCAATGCCGTATCTATAACTGGTAAGAAGTAAAGTCTGTGTGTGTGTGTGTGTGTGTGTGTGTGTGTGTGTGTGTGTGTGTGTGTGTGTGTGTGTGTGTGTGTAGCATCATTACACCATAAAAAGGCAAGGTCGGGCCTGGACCATTTCCTTGACGTTTCAATGACACTTCACCTGAAGATTCTCAGTATTTAAACCACCTCTGGCCATTTCAGAATCAGCCAGGGACCCAGCTCGGATTTGAGGACATACTGGGCTTAGGCCTCTGTAGGGGAGTCTGTAAGAAATGACCACTCGACTATTGATTGTGTAACTGTTTCTTGACCTTACATCACTTGGTGAAGTGAAGAGGAGAGGAGAAGGTAAGAGAGGAGAGGAGAGGGAGAGGAGAATGTAAAAAAGGAGAGGAGAGCAGAGAAGAGGCAGGGAGAAGAGAGAAGAGTGGACAGGAGAGGGCAGGAGAGGAGGGGAGAGAAGAGCAGAAGGGAGCAGGGGAGAAGAGAGGATGGAAAGAGAGTGGAGAGGAGAGGGAGAGAGCGGGAGAGAAGGTAAGAGAGGAGAGGAGAGCTTAGAAGAAAGGAGAAAGGAAGAGGAGAGGAGAGACGGAGAGGAGAGAAGAGGAGAGGAGAGAGTGCGGATAAGAGCAGAGATGAGGATGGAAGAGGGGACCAGAGGAGAAGAGAAGGACGCAAACAGAAGAGTAAATAGGATTCAAATAAATAAGAAAAAAAAAGGGAAGACAAATACGGGATAAGAGGAAAGCGTACAAGAAGAGAAGAGAACAAATAGAAAGTCGTTTGTGTAAAAGGCGGCCACGCAGCCTTTTCTTTGGGCTGAATCGAATATTGACTGTGTGATTTAATTGTTCTCAGCCTCACCCAGAAGGAGCTATTAAAACAAGCATCTGTTAAAAAACCAAACCTAAATGTGTTGGTTTTATGGGCTACAAATGTGCAGCGTTAACTCCCTCAAGTAGACATAAACGAAATTGCTGACAGGTTAATCGTCAATAATTGATGACTGTTTCGGGTTTGGGCTTTACAAGCATGTGTGTGTTTGTGTATGTGTATGTGTATGTGTGTGTCTGTGTTTTTCCATTCTTTTTTAATGAAAAGTATGCATGTGGGATGAAGGGTAAAATCAAAAGGCGGAGGAATAAATATGTATGAAGAAGTCACATCCTGTCTGTAGCATATTTTACCAGTGATCCACTTAATGACTATGCATTCATAGCTTCTTTCTCTCTCTCTCTCTCCACCCTCTCCCATTTTTTGACATTTTATGACGTGAAGCTACGTTGGCTATTTCTCTAGTCGGCAAAAGGCAACGTCTGTCATGGACTTGACCGGTCAATGAAAGAAATGCGATACACCAAGCATGCCAAAAGGTTGCAGGCATGATCTCTTAAAACTCTTACTCTGTCCTTCGCTTACATAAGCGTATCTATTTATATGTTCTTTAATTGAATGTGCTTTGTCCTTTGTACTGTCAATTCAGCCTTAAGGAAATATATCAGGAGTCTTTTTATATAACTGCTTGCTCCGATTCATTGGGAGCAAGCTGATTTTTTGCTCACTGCTCGCGCCCCAAAAAAAGGCACGTTAAAGATTCATGAGCTGCTAATGAAGCGACGACGCACACTTTCAAAGTGTGTGTGTGTGTGTGTGTGTGTGTGTGTGTGTGTGTGAGAGGGGGAAATGACATTATGTGGCATAATAGAGATGAAGGGCTTTGGGAAGTCTTTGGGGTTTGAAGGTAAGAATAGAGTGAATTGATTTTGACCTTTGCTTGGTTAAAGAGAGGCTGGTTTGAAGAAGAAGCGGAGGACGAAAAAGAAAGGAGAGGAAAGGAGGAGAACACAGCTCTGTTGTGAAGGCCGTGGCATGGCGCGGGCGGTCAGATGTTGACCACACACACACAGGGCCAAAATAAAGAGAGAGAGAGAAGCAGGGGGAGAGAAAGAGATAAAGAGAGAGAAGGAGGAAGAAAGAGGCGGACAGAGAGAGAGAGAGAGAGAGAGAGAGAGAGAGAGAGAGAGAGAGAGAGAGAGAGAGAGAGAGAGAGAGAGAGAGAGAGCGCAATAAAGGGGGAGAAATAAAGGAACGCAGAGCGGGAAATTGAGAGAGCAAGAGATGGAGAGGGAAGCAGCAGAGAGCAAAGGCGTGAGAGAGAGAGGGAGGGCGAGAGGGAGGAAGAGGGGACGAGAGTGCGAGGCGGAGAGAGTACGGAGAAGATTTTCATTAAAGCTTTCTGCTCGCCCTCGTGTCTCGCACCTAATGTGATTTCCACCGGAGACAATGGCCCCTCCGGCGAGTACACATTAGGCCTTCCTTCAACCCTCCCTCTCTCGCTCACTGTTCATGGCCCACTGTACCATCGATAAAGCCAACGAGTACGCAGCATGTAATGGACCTACTTGTGGTTTGTGTGCGTACAGAGAGGAAACCATCACGCTGATGGTGTGCTGCTGGGATTAAATGTGGCGATGTAATACGATCGCCACATTTCGAAGATGGCGCCGCCAATGTGAATGTGAACTTCTTCCTTCCCGGTCGCTCAAACAGGTCAACAGTTTGAGCAGCAGGCGACTTCAGGTCGGATTAAATACTATGTTGTAAAGGGATCACGGTTGACGATGTAATATCGAGTCGCCGATATGAATGCACACCGATGCAACATACATGAATATAATACCAGCTATTCTGTTGTTTCAATGTTTAACAGTGGTGTAGACGGAAGTCAAAACATTAGGGCTAGACGCTTCCGTCAATCTCTCTCCGTGTCATCTCAAGTACTACACTGTAAGTGCACCGCACACAAATTCAACACGCAACAACACTAACCCACTGCTTACCGTCAGCTTATGTACATATTTATGACACACTGTCATTTTTACCTCTTGACCTGCGCACTTGCGTGTAGAGCAACCCTTTGCAAAAAGAAACGACTTGGTTACTTAGTCCGAGCCGTATCCTTCTCTGTACCTCACACATGTAGCTCAAGGCGGTATGACTGAATAAATGTTATTCAATACACATCTCCAGCCAATAAATATATCTGGTGCTTAGCAGGGTCCCATCTGTGGCCCTGGATGTTCAACGACCCAGCTAGTCAACATGCTTCCCACCCCGGGGCTGGCTCGGGCCTGGGGGTGAGGATGCTCACTAGGATGCCGTTCGGATGGAACGTCAGATAGGCACGGACACAAGCGGGCCAGTGTTCCCTTACCTCCGTCATGTGAATAATGTAGAATCTGAGTTCCTCCGCGTGATCTGCGAACACAAAGAGAGACACAGAGAAAGTCAAACTTAAGACAAGTTGTCTGTGGATTCCGGTGAAAGTGGCTTTTGGTTTTCTTGTGTGGTGATATGATGACTTCTGGAGCCCTTTCTCTGTCTGGCAAACGTGTAATGAGATCACGTTTTTTTCGTTCCCATTTGGTCATTAGCGGACGCTTTTATCCAAATCAACTTACAAGCGAGGCTGAGAATGAGCAAAGCATACAACATTGGGGGGGAACTACAAAACATTTTTGAATTGCTGCTTCATATTAAGTTATTTACTTTAACTTGTTGAAAGTAATGTACCTGTATATGGCATTAGGTGGATACAAGACTCTCTGCTAGTCTTCATTTGAGCAAAGGTTTGCAGTCATGACAAATCATGTTCATTAGACAGCCCCTAAGGAGCTGTGTGTCTTATTGTCAACACACACACACACACACACACACACACACTCTGTTTAGCCACTGGGGTGTTAAGCTGCACGCATGTTTGCTAGCATGTATCCGCTAGAATCACACACACACACACACACACACACACACACACACACATATAAACACACACAAATGAACACACTCACAACACATCACAACATAACACACACAAGACACTCATAGATGCAGACAATGGTGGCAGAAACAAGCATAAAAAGAAAGATTAATGCATACACACACACATGAATAAATGAATGAAACTGTGCTACAATGAACAGCTCTACATTGTTCTTCTCATGAGAGAGACTCTGGGCTCAGATCTAAATAATAATCTCTCTCTCTCTCTCTCTCTCTCTCTCTCTCTCTCTCTCTCTCTCTCTCTCTCTCTCTCTCTCTCTCTCTCTCTCTCTCTCTCTCTCTCTCTCTCTCTCTCTCTCTCTCTCTCTCTCTCTCTCTCAAGGCTGGGCGGATGACAGAGGGGCCGCCACCAAGGACCAATAAGAAGCTTTTAGACGCTCATTGACAGTTATTGATGGAGGTAACATGTGGCCAAGGCAGCCGAATCACGATCAAACCGCACGCGCTCATACGCACACCAACACACACACACACACACAAACACACAAACACAGTATATTGATTGAACATGGATGTATATGTACGTCACGAGGAATAGTAAATGTTAGCAAAAGATTGCAATGCACACACGATATAACACAGCATCCATTAATCAATATTGTGTCATTTGTTGTTGTATTTACAGGGTCCACGTTGCTCACAGTATCAATGATTAGTCATTTGGCAGACGCGGACACACATCGAGTTACTGTGAATCTTCAGATTTGCCACATTGTCATTGATGTTGGGTTTTGAAACTAGAAACTTTAGACTGGGAGTCAAACCGCTGGATGACTACGCTGGCCTAGAGCTTAGGTCAGGCCCAAAACTGAAGGCACAATCGACCCAACCCGAAGTACGTTCTGTCTGAGCCCGGCACTGGCCCATCCCATTGGCTACATTCATGAGCCCGACCCCGGTCTAAAATTAAACTATTCTTAGTTAGTTGGTCGTTTATAAGCAAACTAATTCTAAGTTGTTCTACTGACAATAATTTAAATGTATGGGTCACAGTGATTTCAGTGTGTAATATTTTCCTTTATATTATGCTTGCTTCCTGATGTGAGTACATTTTTATAACATATTCCTATGTCTATAAG
>NC_140288.1:1930422-1955422 GCF_964030765.1 Micromesistius poutassou | reverse complement strand
GCAGCACCCGCACAGGGGAGCTGGGGGCTCGCTATTGCTGTGTTCTCACTGAGGAATCATTTGTTTACTGTTGAAAGTCAAAATGCTAAAGAAAAACACTACAAACTTCATCTGAACTGCTCTCACCCCCTGTGGGCGGCAGAGAGAAACAGGTCCGCCCAACCGCACATAATAAATGGTCTCAGGGTGGGTTAGCCTTTGAGATGAATTATGTGCGAGTTGTGCACAGCGTGCAAGACGGCCTCATGTTTATTCGTAGGGCACCGACTCAGAGGCTAGATTTTATTCTTCCATTATGCATCTGTGTTTTCCTGTCTTTCTTTATGCCCTCTTCTGTGGGGCTGTTCATTCATTTTTCAGGCGAGCCCTTTTGTGTGTGTATGTTTATGTATGTGTGTGTGTGTGTGTGTGTGTGTACGTGCATGCGTGTGTCTGTGTGCATGTTTCTATGTGTGTGGGTTTGTGTGTGTGTGTGTGTGTGCGCGTGCGTGTGTGCGTGCGTGCGTGTGTATGTGCGCCTCAAACAATAGCAGGTAACAGCATCAGCTCCTGGGAGAGAGTGCGACTGCAACTCTATGTAACAATTGGTCGGTCACGAGCAGCGAGAAGCATTTGCTCTGTGGTGACCGTTGAAACGTACATAAACTCCCCGTTTCAGAACTTCCGCCTACGACCACGTAGGCCAGGGGTTAGTCCGAACCCACGTAACAACACAGAGATGATCACTTACACTTTGCGGGACCCAAACGGGAATGTTTTCAAATGAAAAACCCTTTAAAACTGTTGGATTTTGTTCCGCCTGATTGTTATTCATTGACTCAATGTTAACACTGGCTAGGTCATGATTAAGACTGCCCTCTTGTTATTGGACACAAAATGTCACATGTGATGCCATCAAAGCCTTTGTGTAGATGTGTCTATTTCTTTGTGTACGCATGTGCGTGTGTGTGTGCGTGCGTGTGGCGGTGTGTGTGTATCTGAGCTACCTTCTTTTTCCAAACACGCCAGATGAAATGATAAATACACTTTCCGCATTCATTGAATCCAGTCCTTCACATTGTTTGATAAAACCAGGAGATAAGGCGGTCACCCATGTCTGCCAACAAACGTATTCAACTGTGTCCATCTAGAGGGAACTTCTTGAGAACTCCCGTGGACCGGAGCATGCTAGACCCCATGGTTATAACTGTGAGTCGTGGCTGAGTTTTCCCTCAAACAGACAGAGCGTGTCAGAAAGGATTTGTTCACATGAAAGCTAAAGACGTGGGTTGTTGTCTTTTTCAACCCTTTGATATGATTCGACGTGCCATGCCAAGCTTATATCAGACAGGCATTTACTTACTGTGTGTGTGTGTGTGTGTGTGTCCATGTGTGCGTATGTGTTAGAGAGGTGCAACTAAATCACATCAGAATGGCTTCTCCCCGAAATCATAAACCTACATCTTCCGTGTTAACAATGCAAGCAGACATACACACACATACACACATGCACACACGCACACACACACACACACACACTTCCTTTAGCCAATATTATTACAACAACTTGCCCGGCTTCCTGATTCCATACACTTTCCCAGAGAAAAAAACAAATAAAGCATATAACTTTCACAGCATATTATTAATCTCAGTACCGTATGATAAATGACCCATTAACGCACGATAACACATTTTGTTGGCATACAAAACAAATTAATTAAAAACGTACATACTACCGTATGAGATATAGGACGTCATAAAAAAAAGCTACGACAGCTACTGTAGCTATAATGTTTAGACATGCATGTTTTTAGTAAATTATTAACAAATTTTTACTGGGGAAAAGGACGCAATTATAAACAGAAGCCTACTTTTGTTCAAACCATATGCTAAGGAAATGAAGCCGGCCTATGAATAATTGAGAGGAGGAGGGAACCATTATGATATATGAAACATTCAGAAGAATACTTTAAGCCTGCAGTCATTCGTGTCCCCCTTCACAGAGGGGCGCATGATACCACAGAATCTCAGAGGACGCTCTGCACACACACACACACACACACACACCACAGCGAGCACCTGAAACACACGCACACACACACACACACATACACACACAGACACACACACACACACACACAAGGTGCCCACGTACACATACTCGAACACACATGCGCAGACATACACATACATAGAACCAAAAAAAACAACACAGTCAGACAGACATCACATACAGACAGGAATGCAGACAAACACACATGCAAACACAGATACGCAGAACCACACACACACACACACACACACACACACACACACACACTCACCCTCACACACCAGTAGATGGATGTCATTTACCTTGAGTGAATGGTGCTGACTCTCGTGTAACACCATCTCCTCTGTGATAATGAGGGCCCGACTGCACAGGTCCAGCGGCTGGTGGAACCCATTATACACCAATTAGATCATGACCACATTTCAAATCCTCCAAGATTTACTGCCGATCACATACACATAAATAGAAAATACAAAACAAAGTCAAAAACGAATGAAGGCAAATCCCTTGTGAGCGCTTTAAATAATCCTATATTTTGGGTTGGATGATCGCCAACTAAACTGCACATAGCCTACTGCTCGGGTAGAAAAATCAGATGTCCAAAAGGGCTTAGCTTTAATAAGGCCAAGTTAATACGGTAATAACAAACTTAATCAATCGAAGAACAGTGACGCCGATGTTACATTACCCGATCCACTTTAGCTCCAGTATCCATCAAAACCCCCAACAAGTGAAACGTGAAAGGTGTTAAACAGTTGTTTGACAGAAGAAAGTCGCGAAGTTAACGTCAGCTTCAGTACAGCTGTGAGAGAACACGGCTGGCATTACGGAGTGTCATGTTATAGTCAACCTGAGAAACGATACCACACATGGGCAAGCCTATACATCCCTGGTACAGAGGTGTGATGTGTTCAGGATGTCCTCGATAAAGGTCGCAGGAAGTGGCATTACCGACCACTCCTCTCTGGTTAGAAATGACTATCAACCCCTGGTTGGTATGACGTTAGGCTTATATATCCATGAGATAAAACGCTATATAAAATGTTTCCAGACAACCCCGAAATGGATTTGCTATTCGGTGATGTAATGCAAATGATGGAGCAATCATTGAGAAATCTGTAAACGATTATCCCTTCTTATGAATAATGTTTGAATAATGGATATGTGTGTGTGTGTGTGTGTGTGTGTGTGTGTGTGTGTGTGTGTGTGTGTGTGTGTGTGCGTGTGCGTGCGTGCGTGCGTGTGTGTGTGTGTGTAGGGTTTTTAGGGGGGAGGGCCCTTGCACGTGGACTTTAAACTGAAAATATCCTCCGAAATTAAATTTGGAACGCGTTAATAGTAACGGTGTGATAACGTTGAAAAACGTATTAACGTTATTTATATTTATCCGTGTTATTTTCCACTCGCACAGCCTAGTTACACTGACACCCACCTGAACAAATATTGGGAAGATGAGGATCTTCGGCGCTACTTTGACGTAGCCGTAGTTAGCGTGCGACGTGTGCGAGCGGACGATGGTGCAGTTCTGGTAGTTGGCGAAGTTGGCGTTGTGCGGCTGGTAGTTGGCGTTAGCGTTCGTGGTAGAACTGTTCTTGGACGTTTTCGAGTTGCCAGATCGGCGAAGGAAGTTTGTTCGGCTGGAGAGACCGCCACCTCCGCCACCGCCGCCACCGCCACCGAAGTTACTAGCAGCACCGCCAGCAAAGGTGCCACCAGCGCCCCCTTGTGGCGGTGGCACAGGTGGCTGTCTTGTCGGGTACAGCCTGGAGGCTATGCTGGAGGCTGTACAGGAGAAAGAGTGCAAAATTAAACGACAATAAATGATACGTTCAGGATATTTATTGTGTTTTACTCTGCAAAAAAATAAGTACAAAAAATGACTTGTTATGTTGTCATAATAAGTGTGAGAAGCTGTTCATTCACACTTTACACTTAATGAATAATGTATAAAACAGAAACCACAAATCTTACCCAACGTGCCCTGATTATCTGGGTAGACAGGCCTCAAAATCTAAAATAAAGTAATAGAAGAGAAAAATGTAACTGTTAGTAGGCCTGTGGAGTGCTATTACCGTATTTGAAGCTGGATAAATCAAACTTATATCCTTAAAGTTTATCAGTGAAGCCTTTGAGACATTTGTGCAGTCATAGTTATTGTAGTTTGTTACTTTGTGTTATATAATGTTGTAGCCCGGTATTAATGGCCACCCAGGTTTCTTTTGTCTTTACACTTCATCCGACATTTCCCCACCTCTCACTGGTTCTGCTACTGGTTCTCCTACTCTCCTTATCTCTATTTAATGGGTTAAGAACCCTCCATTTTTATACTCTTCGGATAATTCCTAACAAGTGATGTTAACGTTCACTTAAGCACTTAAATTTAGCCCGATGCCTCCTCATATTATGTATCAACAGCAGTGAGCCCATTCAAATAAACCAAGAGTAAGGATTGGCTGAAGATCATTCGTGAAACATGATTCCCGTTAGAGCTCAGACGATTAAGTCGCTCCACTCCCAGGTTTATTATATTGAATTATTGTTTTCATTTAGCTGTTGCTTCATGAGCCAACATGATTTCTCGATAGCGCTTCCTGTATTAGGTGTGTGTTTATTACAACATGGTAATACAACACAATAAGAAAAAAACGATAAAAGCGAAACAATTAATAATAAATATTGATTTTAATCGTGGCTGCGTCTAATCCCTGTTCACGTGGAGTCGCTCCGTGCTATTGTCCTCAGTTGGCCTTCAGCAGTCAACAGTGTTTCTGCCAAGGGTCTCCCTTCTAATAAAAAACACTACAAAGTGCTCTTCCTGTTTAGAACACTGGCTTAAGTGGAACATGACAAGTGCAGAGTTGCTCACCACACACACACACACGCACACACGCACATGTACGCACACACACACACACACACGTATGCACACACACACACACACACACACACAAACACACGTGTGTGCATACAAACACGTGAACACATGCAGGCACACATCACACATACGCACGGGCACACACACACACACGCGCACACATCCATGCACACATCAGGCGTACACACACACACGTATGCACACACACACACACACACACACAAACACACGTGTGTGCATACAAACACGTGAACACATGCAGGCACACATCACACATACGCACGGGCACACACACACACACGCGCACACATCCATGCACACATCAGGCGTACACACCCACACACACACACACACACACACACACACACACACACACACATATAGACGGACCATACACCCACACACATGCATTTAAAAAACTCAACACATACACACACAAAATGCATCGTAACATGCAGACAAACACAACTCACACATTTCAGACACAAGGACAGGTTATGTAAAGGAACATGTAGGTCTATAGCAGTGACTCCGATCAGAACTGGGAGACAAAGCAATCGTCACAACATACATCTAATCTATTGTCAGAATGTGCTTTTACTTTTCACTCCCGGAAGCCTCCTGAAGTGTTTCTGGACGATTGTAATAACCCTATGAAGTAGGGTTATTACAATTGTCGGGTTGATACTGCAGGGGGGAATGCATTAACCAGAGAGCGAGAGTCGCTTGTGCTAAACCAGAGTGGTGTGGCTGGGTGGTAGGTTAGTATGATATATATTTCATGCAGAGTTAGCTTAGGAATTCATTTCAGAGCCTTGACTTTAATCCATACAGTATGCTTTATTGTGCTTTTTATCACCATGTCTTCCTGACCCACATACTGTACATGATGTCATCTGATCACGACATCTTTTTATCACCGCGTCTTCCTGACCCGCATACATGATGTCATCGGATCCCGTCGCACATGTTACACAAGTCACATGGTTGTGGTCGGTTTGTAGGTAGGATAACACTTGTTTTCCTTTTGCAATGTATATATCTATCTATATATATATTTTTTACCATATTACCTCTTTGGGAGTGCTTTAGAATGGCCAGCTTCAGGTTTAAATAGGTATACTTTATCACGTTTATATTATCATTATTGGCAAAAGGAATGGAAATGGCACATATTTGTGCATATTTTGCAACAATATTGCTTGTATGAACTTAATGGCGGAAGATGCACAAAATGACTTAAAAAAAAAAATGAAAGGAGCTCTCTCTGGGAAATACCTCACTGTATCAAATGCGGTATTATCGGTGCACACAGGTGTACAAGCGGTGTACAAGCGGTGTATTCCGCAAGTGTGATCACGCGACCATCGTCTTTTTTTTTGGGGGCACCACGTGATGGGCCTGCTGGGCACGACCACGGCGTCCAGTCCGGTCTAACTAGTGGCGTCGGGGATGTACGGCAGGGAAACATATCTGGGGTGGGCCACCACGTGTCCCCGGTGAGGATGTGGATGATGGGGAGGAGGGTGGTGGTGGAGGAGGTGATGGTGGTGAAGATGCAGCTCCCCAGCAGCACTCTGAGGTACCTGGCTTCCAGCATTGATGGGCGCCAGGATGATGTAGTTGTCCCCGTTGGACGCCTTCACCCGGGTGCCCTTCAGCGTGGCCGTGGCATGGGGGTGGTGGTGGAGGTGGTGCTGCTGCTGCTGCTGCGCCCTGGGGTGCCCACCGTCGAGCTCCTCGGCCGACCCCACCCGGCCACCCCACCCGGGACCCCCCCCTCCGCCCCCCAGCTCCGAGCCGTTGAGGAGGAGCCTACGGGTGGTGCCGGGGGCCGGGGTGGGGCGATGGTGGGCGGGGAGTGGGGGCACGGTGGGCGGGGTCTTGCTGGCGACGCCTACCCGCCTGCGCGTGGGCGGGGACGGAGGGTCGTAGTTGGAGGTGGAGGGCTTGTAGGCCGGCCGGTGGACGAGACCCTCGAAGCTGGGCTTGGCGGCGGGGCCCGTGCGCCACACCACCAGGCGGATCTCGTTGGAGCTGTTTCTACGGGGAGAGACGGGGGAGTTAGTGGAGCAGAGCTTACTATTTTGACCAATCGTATCTCGTCTGAGCTGTTCCTATAATGACAAATGGGAAATGAGAGACATGGGAGATAGTCAACTAAAGCTAAGTACACGTTTAGTTAGAGCTGTTTCTACAGTAAGACCAGAAAAAAGTTAGCAGACCCTATCAAAACTATATTAATTATTCATTATTCATTATTAGTATATATAGCTGTTTCTACAATGTGAGAAGAAGAGATAAGTTCATTGGTAAACTATAGCTACACTATACAAACTAATTTGATTTTCTGGAGGTTTCTATAACAGTCGACAGAGACGTGCGTTGGTAAACTGTTGCTATAACTAAACTATTCATTGCTAGATCAAAACAAAGAATATATATCATTGATTATTCCTTGTAATAACTACAGCTTTTTCAAGCACTTGAAATTCAACCTGGAGAACGTGGAACATAAAAGTGAAAGTAGAAACTAGAGAGACAGACAGTGTAATAATAACAGTGTAATAATACCATGTGACACAATCACAGAGGACACACAAAATCCTCTTTGCGTTGAGAAAGCAGCCCGGGTACACATTCAAACAGGTGTACATCAGCGGTTACCTGATGGCGTGGGCCAGGTCTATACATTTCCACTGCTCCACGGGCTGCCCGTTCAGCTGCAGGAGTGTGTCTAAGTGCTGGAGACCGGCCTGGTCGGCTGGGCCTCCTGAAAGACAACGGACCACACGGACACATTCAGGGTGACGGTGGGACTGCACCACCATGGTTCTCATACGCAGCGCTGCTACACGGCAGGGGGGTTTGGAACCCACAACCCCATGATTGGAAGACAAACGCTGGAAACGCTACGTTAAATGACCGCAGAGATATAAAGGGATTTACATACGAACAGTTTTTATTGTGAATACAAATTGAAAAAAAGTTGTACATCCAAATGCAGGGCGAGAGAAAAACAGGGTGAGCCCAGCTCCAGCCAGGGTTACGGGTTTGATTCCCACCGGGGCCTCCCACGCTAAGGAATGCATGCCCTCACAGTAAGTTGTAAGACGCTCTGGATAAAGGCATCCACCAAATGGCATTTATTTATTTATTCAGCAAAAGACGAAATAGTCTAAAGAATGACGTGAACTTGGGGGGGTACGCCCACATGCACCCATCAATCAATCAACGGCTGAATCCCACCCACCTGGGTCGACAGCCTGGACCCTCACCGGGGAGTCTGAGCAGATGGTGAAGCCATAGCCGTCCTTTCCTCGAAGGATGTTCACCTGCAAGAGAAATCAGTCATCAAATAGTTTTTTCCTCAGTGTTCAAAGCAACACAGTTTGTTTTGAATGAAAACAGAAGAGCTTCCGTGTGAGCGCAGACAGACGTACAAAGTAAACACACGAACTCCCGAAAGCTATAGCATGCCACAACGCTCGATACCTGTCAACACGTATGGAATATATTGTCTCATCGCTGTGCACATCTAACATTGCGGTAGGTAAAAGGATGGCACAAAGTTATTTAAATAAATTCAGAACTAAGAGGGTGAGGAAATGTGACTAAGTTATCCAGTGGTCATTTAAACAGGAACACACAGATGTAGAGACGGACAGATATCCCTGAACACAGAACACAAAACAGAAGGCGTTTTAAACACACAGCACAGAATCTCCCATTCCCTCCGCATAAACCCCAAAGTGCACAGCTGTCTGGGGACCGACACAAAATAATGTTTATTCAATTTTCGTCTCCAGAATTGACTCGAGTCCTATTCGAAGCGAGCTAAATAAATAAAGCCTGGCTATAGTCGCATTCTGTGTGCTTTGGGCTAACACAGCATGGTTTCATGCTATTTCAAGTATTTTAACTTGAACACATATAGTTGAACAAAACCTGAATGCTTCTACTAACCTACACCCTTTTACTAGTGTTGCTATATTCTGTATGGATATATATGCTGTGTTTAAGATTTTAGATCCATACATAGGGGGTCTGGGGGGGGGGTTGGGAGACAATAGAGTTAACTTAAGATGCCCTATCTTTCTGTCTCTCTCTGACCCACCAAGGCAGACATCCATCACCTATGGGTCCAGTGTGGGAGCCAAAGTCAACAGACGGCCGTTCAAAACACCAGCGTTTCCATCTCATCCGGTGACGGCCCGAGGCCCCAAAGAGCACACATTTACAAGCTCATTCTCACACTCTCGCCCCTCGCTCTTTTTCACCCTCACTTCCTCTCACTCTTATTCTCTGTATGCCGGTATATTACGTTGAACCATGTTTAAAAATCGTCCTGAAAAGGTCATGGATTGCATTTGTACTGTTTCACTAGTGTCATGTAATTATTACAGGTCACTCATGGCTGATATTTGCAGTGCGGGAGCAGTGTGGGATTTAATGTGTGGGATGTAAAAAAAAAATCCTTCCACAGACAAAACAAACTGCAGGTTATTCTAATAAAAGAACCACAACGACCACAATGCAATATTTTCAGACATCTCCCGAGGAAGGATGTTTCATATAAACACCTCCGAGACGATAGGAAACTCCTATGTCCTCGATGGCACAGACTAAAGCAAGAAGCCCGCCTCGGCGTGCGTGTTTATGTGTTTCTGCATGTGCAGCACGCACGCGTGTGCGCGCGCGTGTGTGTGTGTCCGTGCACGCATGTGTCTGTGTCACGGGGGGGAGGAGAGAGGGAGGATCTCGGTCTGTCTGCCGGTCCCCTCATGCGGAGGTAACACAGTCTTTCCCGCCCCAGTACTCCCAGAATACGGTCACCCCACACGATGCGTCACTAGGGCCAGGGCATCCGACACAAGGCGTGCCTCCCTTCAGTCAGCCTGTCTCTCATGCAGCCCCCACCTCGTAGACCGCAGAGAGCAGCACGCTAGGTCCGATGTACGTGTCGCCGAGAGAACAGTGCATAGAGCACATGCATACGTGTAGACCACCGGTTGTTTGTGCATGTATTCATGAGGACATGCATGCTGACGTGCATGTCACGGATAAAAGAAAGCCTGTCACGGTGAAGACTGGAGTGACGTGCATTATAGATGATAGTGTAGGAAAACACACACACACACACACACACACACATACCCGCACTTAACACAGGAAACTATCGCCCTTCCACCCACACACTTTTACGGACAGCCGCTTTCTCGGAAGCGAGTACACATGTTCCCTTTCCTTAGAAAGACAATGTTATCTGGGTCAGGTGTGTTTGGGTGACACACACAAACATGTGTGCGCAAAGAGTAAAAATGTTACGTTTGCACTGCATCCTTTCGAAAACAGGATGGTGTGGGTCATGTTCTGGGGATGTTCCAATCTTCGTGTCAGAGTTGAACATTGTTGCGTAAAAAGTACAGCATCTCTCTACGGTCACACTTCCAGTTTCCTGAAAAATATCTCATTTTATGTTCTGCCACAAGTTATGCCAGACCTACATTTTGGTTATGGTTACAGCGATGGAGTCAATTGAGGCATAAATAATAGACAGCTGTGTTATGGTCCGCCTGTTGCAGACAGTATTCCTCAGCTCTTCAATTATTTATGAGCAACCCGTTTCCCCCCTCTCAAAGCGAGGGACAATCGGTAAACTGCCCTCCGGCTCGCCAATTCATGTCCAAACCAAGAAATATATATTAATATCTCCACACCAGTCCGCACCACCACACCACTACTACTGCGATAAATAAACACACAAACCCAATCTTCTCCGCAGTGATCCCTACCTCCTTTCTAATATTTTAAGTAGACTAAAACTTTAAATGTACATGTGTCACCCGGTATCATTCCCCAAACGTATGTGTCTTCATGTCCCATGGACCTCTAAAACCTCCAGGACAGAACGACAAAGCAACAAGAAGAGCAGAGCCTCCACCGTCTTCCCTCCAACTCCCCCCCCCCCCCCCCCCACCCCCCCGCCTCCTTCTCTACGGAGACCAACCTGAGGCAGCCTACATCCGATGCAGAGGTGGCACAGCCCGTGGATGGTGTGGAGAACACCTTCACCTCCTCCTCCACCTCCTCCTCCTCCTCCACCTCCTCCTCCTCCCAGGTCTGCAGCCAGCACGCACACGCTCCTGCGGTGGGTCTGGGTCAGGACGGTGGCGGTGGCGGTGTTGGGGTTGCAGGAGGAGGAGGAGGAGGAGGAGGCGGCGGTGGACTGGGAGCCCCTGCAGCCGACCGAGTACCGCCACAGCCTCCTCTGGGCGGGCGAGTGCGTGCTGCGGGGGGTCCGCCCCAGCGGCTCGGGGGTCTTGAGGGTGTTGTGGATCATCTCCACCGCTGCTCGTGGCGCTCTCCGTCGCCCCGGTGACACAGGGGCAGACCTGGGTTCCACCGCGGTGGGTTCAAAAGTGACAAAGTACAAAGAATCCGTCCCGGGGTGGTGGGGGGGTGGTAGGGGGGGTGGGGGGGCCGTAGTTTGTGCTGACAAAAGCGTTTGACAGAAGTGCTACGCTTGTGTTGTCAGGCTTCCTAAACCTCTGCCGCTTTCTCCTACGGTGAAGGTGTCAGCATACTGCTTTCTGCCTGATTGTCCCGTTGCTATATTTCTATTCTGCGCTCTCCACTGACATCAGCTGGATGTCAGAGCACAACTCCAAAACCGCCGGGGTGCCGCCGGCTGCACTCGTTGCACACACCGGGTGCGATGAGCTCAGGCTTTTTTAGATTAGGGTCTCGATCCCACGTCCGGCGTTGGGTCTTGAGCTTGACGTTTTCGCATGATGCCTCTCGTCTCTGTCCCTGTGTGTGTTCCCTGCGTCGGCGCTGGAGAAAACAAACAAACGGCCCTCACTTTGTGCTCTTCGCCTCCCCCCCCGCTTCCATCTCTTTTTTCTTCTTCTTCTTTTTGTTGTGTTTTGTGTGTCCCGGTCGATCCGTCCCCCCCAGGCAGAGGAGAAGCTCAAGAGTTCAAGGTGGCAGCGTGTGGCCGAGGGAGTGCAGCGGCGGCGGCGGCAGCAGCAGTGTCAGTAGCGTTGGACTGGGATCCACTGTGTTGGCGTCATGAAGGCGAGACTGGCCCTGGAGGTTGGCCTGGACGGCTCTCACTGCCGCCCCTGGCAGGGGGGCTCATGGGAACTGTTCAGCGGCAGAAGAATAGTAGGAAGTGCCCCCTCCACTGCGCCGCCCCCCCCCCCCCCGCCGACCCCCCTCCTCTCCTAGCACGCTAACACACACACACACACACACACACACACACGCGCACATGCATACACACGCATACACACACACATGCATAGGCGCACACATCCCAATAGATACATGCAAACGCAGGCAGACACACACACACACACACACACACACACACACACACACACACGCACACACACACACGTACATAGGCACAGGCAAACACAGAGGGAGACACACAAATACACACACACACACACACACACACATTCATTCAGACACAGACACATTCATACACAAACACACACACATAAACACACACAATCGTGCAGCCATGCACACACTTGCTCTCTCTCTTGCACACACACACACACACACACACACACACACAGCCCATGGCCAGCTTTATTGTAGCTGTCCGTGATAAGGTCAGCTTCCTTGGTCTTTCCCTAACGGACTACAAAAGAAGTGCGATATCTCATCAGAGGTGAGAACTTTTCAATGAGTAACGTGGCCGGGATTTGCCCAGGCAGAATGTGAGAGGGCTATGTGACACATGTTGCATGCACTTTGGTTTAAAGTGTATGCTTCATTAATAAATAGATACAATAAACACAATAAATAATAGTTAAACTGAATTAAATTCAATAGATAGATAATTCAATAGATAATCCAGATTATTATTTGTGTGGTCAAATGCTGAACCTACTTTTCACACACACACACACACACACATACACACACACATACACACACACACACACACACACACACACACACACACACACTCACACACATGGCGCCGCACCACGAGTTCCCACCTCGTCAGCTCTTCCTAGCTCCGAACCCCACCACCTCCGTCCAGACATGGCTCTCTCTTGTTATGCTTTCAAGCGTCCATATTTCCTCTATACTTTCCCCTCCATTTCCCCCACCCCCCCTCCTCCCTCCTCCCTGGCAACGGAAACTCTCACGCCCGGAAACACAGAGAGACAAACAGCCCTCCTCTACTTGAAGTCGATCCAAACAGCGCTATTCGTTTATTTTCTCTCCACACCTCTACGGCTGTGACAGAGGTGATACGCACAGTTGTACGTAACAAACACTAAGAATACAGTAGTCCAGCTGGAGCTGGCCTTGCAGTAAGTACACTGGATACGCTCATGACGACAAACACTACACTGTAATACATTAATATCTGCCCTTCTGTGAACACTTTCATCCAAAGTGTCAGTTACATAACTGTGAGTGCACGGGCGGTCCCAGCGGGAATCCAACATCACACAAAGTAACCAATTAAATACCACAGTGCCAACGCCGTCCATCGAAAAAAAGAAAGAAAAACATTAAATGTTCAACCAATTTAACAGAGGTGTCAACTTAGGACAAACACGGGTGCTGCTCATAACAGTAATTATGGGTCTGCTGCCTTTATGTACCAGTGCGCATTTCTTCACAGTTTTAGGCCCCGTTTACACGACGGCGGAGGATTTGGTTTCGCTTTTTCCCTGCGTCCGCATGACAACGGAGGTTAAACGGAGGCCATAACACGGAGACTTTTAAAACCTTCTTCCAGAGTAGCAGTTTTTTGTTGAAACTGCAGCCCCCCACGGTGCTGTGTGGACAGGAGAACGAATTTGACTTTTTTGAAAGCGCTGACGACACGCTGGAGTAGAAAGCCGCTGTACGCAGTACGAGTGCGTGGTACGAGCGATAACCTGCGTTTGTCCCGCGTTAACACTTCTATGAAAAGGGTCTAATGACCCCGACCACCGATATAAGCAGCTTGGGACTGAAGCCGCTACCTGGTCGTTTTCCCATGGCAATGGTAAGGAGGGAGGCGGTGACTTCACACGGAGTGACGGGAGTTGAGCAGAACCAAGGTGGCTACAGGGGCTACGAGGAGCCCACAGAGGAGTCCGTTGTCCTCCCATCACATCCTGCCTGTCGCAAGGCCGGCTGTCCCTGTCTTTGCCCTGTCAAGCACACTCTGCAGACCCTGAGACCCCATCAGCCCCCCCCCGCCCCCCACCCGCCTCTTTTCTCTGTCCTCCTCCTCCTCCTGCTTCCCTCTTAATAGGCAGAAGGACGGATTACATGTAAGCATAAGAAAGAGAGAGAGGACGCGAGAGAGAGAGAGAGAGAGAGAGAGAGAGAGAGAGAGAGAGAGAGAGAGAGAGAGAGTGAGTGAGAGGCAAAGAAAAGCTTGTGTTTGGGGGGAGAGAGCGGCAGTGAATGGCGGCCATGAAAAGGCTTGTGCGGGCGCCAAACAAGGCCGAGCTGCTTGTTTCAGCAGTGTGGGATCACTCCACTCTGTTAAAAAAGTGAATCTCTTTTTGCTTTCTCCCGTATTCAGTCTTTTTTCCCCCTCCTCCTCTGGGTCTTTGTGGGGACCTGAATAAACACCGGCTATCAAAGGGGGACAGGCCCATCCTCCTCAGCCAGACCACATCGTTAGTGCAAAGGCCAAGTGTGGCACAGCGGCTAGGGAGGAACCGCAGTGCAATTAACACACTGGTTCTTTTTTTAACAGGGAATAAATACTGTACTTACTGAAATAAAGATTCAAGAGAACGGGGCTGTCCTATGGAGATGTGTTTGGCACACGTGTATACACATTTCAGTCGGAACGGGGATAGGGTTGGTTTTGAGTTTGTCGTAAGTTATTACGTAGCAGCTGGCCGTTTTAAGGTGTCAATTGTTGATTCATTATTGCAAAGAGACCGAGATGTGTGCCCTGAAAGCTAATGTAAACTGTATCAGCTTTCTTTAGGGTTGATGAATCACATTTCTCCTTGTGCATACCTTGGCCTTTCTTACTGTGACACAAAAGAGAGAAATGTCCCGGCCCTCTCCATGGGGAGCTTTCAGGCTTATGGTATCTGACAAGGCTGCTTTAATGTAACATTAATCTGCCAATGATGTTTTTGAATGTGTTTCTTTAACTTTGAAGCGTGCCAATGAGCTAAGTAAACAAAGTTAAAAAAAAAAGTAAAGCACTTTCAGGATATCAATAATGTACTTTTGAAATGACTTGCTGGCTTTGAAACTGCTGGCTTTATGCCGCTAAACACATTTGTCTTTTGTGATGAATGACTTCCATTACCATGCGAACAAATGACGCAAAAAAAATCATGTGTCTTTGTACTAACCAAATACTAGGGCTGCACCATACAGGGAA
This sequence comes from Micromesistius poutassou, assembly GCF_964030765.1. Lineage (NCBI taxonomy): Eukaryota > Metazoa > Chordata > Actinopteri > Gadiformes > Gadidae > Micromesistius > Micromesistius poutassou. The sequence continues at coordinate 1,940,134 of NC_140288.1, read as the reverse complement.
CATGCTCCGGTTTTACAATGGTTTAAAAAGCCATAGCAGTTTGAAATAGAGTTAAACACATTCAATGTACCTTCTCAATACATGTCTCTAATTGCATGTGCTGTCATTTAGATACAGAGTGTGTGTGTGTGTGTGTGTGTGTGTGTGTGTGTGTGTGTGTGTGCGTGCGCGCGCATATGTGAGCGTGTGTGTGCGCACGGGCACATCAGTCAGTTTTGTGTGTGACCTGATATGCATATGAATGGTGTGTGTGCACAGCAGAAGTCAATGGGTGGCAAAAAGTAATTTCACATCCTTTATCCAACCCTGTGCCTTTGAGGTTGTACTCTCGCGTGTATCTTCATTATGAAACATCGATTTCCACACTACAAGTTATCTCAAATTCTGATCAGGCTTTCTAAATGAATGCATGCTTAAAGGAAGACTTCTCAATGAAAGGTTTCAGATGATAGAGATAGTGGGTCAATTTAACGTTTGCAAACCTTTCCAAAATGACCCAAGGGTCTGCTGCAAAGGGCAGCCATGCTGAACGGACGGATTTATAGCAGTCGATGAGAAAGGAAGGGAAATGTATTTTTGACAGCATCTACATTAGGGTTAATGACATATGCCTAAACCCGTCGTAAGATGATGTCAAAGTACAGTTATCGTCAAATTATGTGTAATGTATAAGTACATAAGATCAGCACAGGTAGCAATGGAATCATCTTGTGGCTTTGTCAATCGAAAACATGGAAATGGGGGAGAAAGCGGCAGAAATGTCTCTTAAAAGAGTTTACTGCTTCATGTTCTTGACTGGATTTAATTAAAAATGTTTGTGTATTTGTATTTTAAAAGTATGATTGTTGAATTAGGAAAGCGACTTAACCATAAAATGCACACATCTTTACACGCAAGCAATCTTGTTGTAGATGATATAAGATGTTTGGCCATTTAAAACCATCATCTTCTTTCTAAAACACGATGCCAATCATTTGGCATTCATTTCTCAACTCATGTCTCAACTTTATGTTTTTTCCTACTAGCTGCTGCGGGACAGTCTGTCTGAAAATAACCTTTAAAATAATAACAATAAAAAAATATAATCTTGCACCCTCGGGACTCCCATGCAAATGAATGACACACTCTCAAGCATGACATACCCCAAACAGTCCCTCCAGGAAGTGGCGGTGCGCTCGGTTCCCTGCACAGAGCTCCAGATTCAATTAGCGGCGACGCTAAGAGGCTAAGAATGTGACGAATTCAAAAGATAAATGGACCGCTGACGGCGTTTGAACGGGGTTTGGTTCTTGCGCATTCTTGGGAGAGTCGGGTGTCATCTAATCTGTCTCGCACATGCAAAACACTATTAGAACGTCTAGCGGACTCCACTAGTTATAACCAATGCCAAAGTATACACTTTGATTTTAAATGTGAATATTATCAAAATGCTTAGGAAAGCATACAAATTCCTTCAAACAGTATGCTTAGGAAAGCATCATCATCATCATCATCTTCATCATCAAACTCCTGAAAGACCCTTCAAGAGGCATGAATTTGAAGGTGTGGACAGGGGTACACCCACGTACATCACGTACACAGACACGTACACAGAGGAAATGAAGTGAAAGTCAGCGGTACTCACCGTTAAGCATTGCATATTCTCGGGGCAAGTGTCCTCAGGGGCATCACCATGGTTTGACAGCACAGCCTCTGAAAAATACACAAAGGAGTCACGGGCGGACAAAGTCCCCTCAGAGCACATGTCCCTCTGCCCTATACCTTCAATAAATACTGAATTACAAAATAAAAGTCCTCCAGTAGTTCTCAAAGAACCCTGTTTGAAGTTCCCTGGACCGCAGCGGGATCAGAAGGGGTTCTGTCTATCGGGATCGGAAGAGGAGGCTCATCTCCGACCATAATCTAAAATGTACGGTTGTGGGAGAGCGCGCACACACACGCACGCGCACACACACACACACACACACACACACACACACACAGGGAGGCAACTGGAATAAAAGAGAGTGGCTGGCCGCGATCGGAAATGCTCCTCGTGGGATGAGAGTTTTCTACCACACTAGCCAAAAGAGGAGTGGAGGAGAGGACTAACAGAGAGAGAGAGAGGGACAGGGGAGAAAAAAAAGAAAGAAAGAAAGAAAGAAAGAAAGAAAGAAAGAAAGAAAATGAAAAAAGAAGTCCTTGCTCCATTATCCTTCCGTCTTCTGTGAGGTTGCTATGGTTACCCGGGGACTCAGCCTCGCCTCCCAGTCCTTTTAACTATTGCTCATAAAGGCAGCATTCAGCAGCCGGGCACAATGCTGATCTCACTCTTTTTTCTAGTCCCTCTTTCTCTCCCCCCCCCCCCCCCCTGTCTATATCTCTCTCTCTATCTACCTCCCTGCCACCCCCCCACACACACACACACAGACACCTCTCTCTCCCCACTCTCTCTACTCCCTCCTGACCTCGCTCCCTCCGCAGTGACAGAGATAAGTGCCGCAAACTCACCCTTTCTTCTCCCCCTCTTTCTTGATCCATCCATCAAACTTCCACCCAAACTTTTTCTCTTGTGTGTTATGCCTTTGATAGACCCTTCCAGTGTGGCGAGTCACCTTTTCACCCCCACCCAAAGACTACAGACTATTCTATCTCTGCATGAAAACTTTGAGGATAACTTTATTTCCCCCCCACATGGGCAGGGAATATTGAGGGCATGTGAGCGACCTTCTGTCTGGTGTCTGGTGTCTGGTGAGGCGCCCTTATTACATTATGTGTGCACGTGAATGCACTGCGAGACACACACACACACACACACACACACACACACACACACACGGACACAAGCAAGACAGACACAAGCAAATACACACACACACACAGACACACACACAGACACACACACATGAAACAGAAACAAGGGATCCGAAACACATGCACCATGACAGATGAAACGTTGCAGACTCACTGCAGCACACGCATCACAAACCATTTGTTCATTCAAAGACATTCAAAACTCGTATAGCCACATCCCCGTCCGTAGCATTCCAGTGGATACTTTCCCCCGCTCCCACTCCTAATCGAACGTGGCATGTAGCACCGAGGCCTGACTTTATAGATATTACTGTCTCAGATCTCCAGAAATCCGTGTTGAGACATGGGCTAACGTGGTTAGCTTCAATCCCAGTTTGACCCCCATTGTCCCGGGCTAGAGATGAATCGCATATGGCTTCTGCTGCTGGAGAGACAAGAAGCAGCTGGCACTGAAAGAGATGCTGAATGATTGACAGGGAAATGAAAGGGAGGAGAGAGAGAGAGATAGAGAGAGAGAGAGAGAGAGAGAGAGAGAGAGAGAGAGAGAGAGAGAGAGAGAGAGAGAGACAGAGAGAGAGAGAGAGAGAGAGAGAGAGAGAGAGAGAGAGGAGAGGAGGATGAGGGGGAGGAGAAGAAGTAGATTGAAATGCTGGAAGGTTCAGATAATGGGACATGCAAACACAACAGAACAAAGACAGTGGGAGAAAGAGAGAAAGGGAGGAAAAGAGTGGGAGAAGATGAAAGGAAAAGAAGAAAAAAAAAGCAGAGAACCAAGAAAGTGAGGAGAGTCACGCCGTGGTCAAAAGATGAAAAAAAACGAAGAGAATAAGTAGAAGTCTCTGGCAAGCTGCCACGGCAGAGGAGAGCTTAGGCCGAGCGATCTGTCAGAACGGAAAAAAAGAAGCGAACAGAAAAAAAAAGAAAAGAAAAAAAAAAGGCCCTGCCCTTTCTCTCGCCGCCACCGGGGCACTCCGCCGCCGCGGCTTCACCGCTCACTTGTTTCTTCCCGGCTCTCTTCACTCACTTCCATTTTCACCCACAAACAAATAAACACTTGACGGATACTGCGAAGGAACCCCCATGAAGGAGGTGGAAGTCCCCCCCCCCCCGCCTCCCCTCCACTCCACGGTGCGATCGGCTCTTTGGAGTCCCTCGGCCGCGCTGAAAAGAGCAAGGCCAAGCGCGACTGTTGTTGACTACTGTCCAACACAGTGAGTTAGAGTCCATCGGGGGGGGGGGGGGGAACAAAGAGACAATGGGGCGGACGGTTGGCGCATTGTGCCGGTTAAACTGCACGGCGTGGGTAATAACGGTTACGCCGCCAGGCCCTGACGGCGCCCACCGGCCGTCACGCTTAGTTAGCGATCACAGAGCGTACCCAGGGATAGCGGGGGGGGGGTTGGCGGGATATTGGTGGTTTTGTGAGATAACAGAGGAGCCTTTGCGGTTTGATCAATTGTGACACGAATCACGATTTGTGTGTCATTTGTGTGTGTGTGTGGGGTGCGTTCAGGACAGAGGACGACTGAAGTGTTCGGGATTCGGGATTGTCTGTTTCACTTCGCTTCACTTTAAAAGGCCAGAACTTGGTATCAAACCCGATGTAGTTTCTCAAGGACATTAACTCTCGTTTGAATTCAAAGACACGTCTCAGATCAAATCAAACGTAAGGGGTAGAGCCCTTTGAAGTGGGACACAGTGCTATATAAGACGTTCTTTTGAGTAATATCTCTTCTCAATGCCATATCTAAGCTCCACTAGAGAAACAGAAAAAAGGAAAAAGACAAGAAAAAAGAATACATACAGACAAAAACAGAGAAAACCAAAGTCCCTCAATGGATGAGACACAGAAGGAACAGGAAACTAACTAACCAAAATATAATAATAAAAACATCAGTGTCCTGGATAAGGTAATTGTTTCTGATGCCCGTTTTGCATGGGGGAAACTGAACTAATTCTATACGTTCAACCTCTCTGTACGAGCCAAACAAAGAGAGCCAAAATAGATAAGGACGAATGCAAGTGGATGGGACAAGATGTCGCCAGCACTTACTCTGCTGTGAAGGACTATTCCACGTCACCGAGAGGAGTTACTTATGTGCTAACAGGAATCAACGTCTACATCCATGCAGACAACCACAACAACCACGACAACGCATGCGTGCTTCACATGCACCAGAGTTTGTATACATGCACACACATCAGGGTTGAATACACACTCCCCCCAAGGAAACACACATCTACGTAAATGTTGTCAGGCAGTATAGTGAAGGGGCCGGCTTGACTCCTAGATGAAAGGTGACAGGGTCGGATCCTCAACGTCCGCAACCTAACTGGAAGGCAACAAGATGCCCTCACCCCTACCTGCTCCTTAGCAACATCACAGCATTGTCGAAAACATGTTCCGATTGGTCAATAATGGTCACATTGGTGTGCATTCATTTTTTGAGACACCTTTAAACAGTTCCAAATCAATGAACTACAAAATCAAACTTTATTTAAAAAAACGACGGTCAGCTATCGACCGGATGAATTTCAGCTGATTAAGTCGATAAAGGAACCACAACAACGTTATGGATGGAAGTAACTCCTGTCCAGACGATCCTTGATAATGACAACAGTGGTGTGGGCTGAATGAGCTGGCCATGGCGGTCACTGAGACCACATTTGACAAGGGTGTGGATGACGACCAGGGCAACATTTATTATCTTACGTGTGTGCAATGACGAGACAGCCCGTCACGTTTTATTTCACACATATTTCAATTTATTTAGGATGAAAAGTCAGCTCAATTAGCTGTTGGTACATTCATCTACTCAACACATACACCTCTGTTTAAGAGGAAGAGAGATTCCATATATGGGCAGACAGTGACGCCTTGGGCCCCTGACACGGGCGGCACATGACGCCACGGGGGATAACGAGAAGACCCTGCAGTCAGTCCCTGACATTTTCTCCCCGCCTGTTGCCTGCGACTGGTCTGAATGGCACAGTGCAGTCAGGAGAGATTAGGTCTGCTGTCTGTAAAAACCGAGAGTGTAACAGCTAGGAACGAGGGCGGGATTCGAAGCACGACTGTGGTAGGGATGTTGTGATATTCGTGCTGCGCTGCGTATTAAATTTGATTTATGATTTCAGATTCCATTTGGGTGGCGTTAAACTGCCAACCTAATCGAAGCAATCAAATTCTTCAAGAGACGTATTTTATTCTTAACTTTTCAAAAAATGCATTATGCAAAATATTGATATTATAACACAGCTTGGCTTCTTAAAACTTCTGAAAAAACGGCTTCAGGACTATCTATTTAGGTAAAAATACCAACTTCGAATTAAACGATCACTATTTTGTATGATAATTATTATTTTTTGAAATTGGTTTGTCTTCGCATCCAAGCCGTTCCATCTAAGCTAAAACAGCATGATCCCTTGGTAGCTATTTGATTGATTTAGACCACTCTAACTCATCCTATTCTCAACAATATTCCTTAAATATGGCCGGAGTTAGTCTCTTGTGCAATAATATTGAATGTCATGAGATTATGTGAGGCAGAACCCAGCAGGAGGAGAAAACAGAAGGGGATGGAACAGAAAAACATAACAACAACAACAACAACAACAACAAGTAGCAGAAGCCGTGGACGAGAGAAAGAGAGAGAGAGAGAGAGAGAGAGAGAGAGAGAAACACATAGTTAGAGAGAGAGAGAGAGAGATAGAGAGAGAGAGAGAGAGAGAGAGGGAGGGAGAGGGAGAGAGAGAGAGAGAGAGAGAGAGAGAGAGTGAGAGAGATAGAGAAAGACAGAGAGAGAAAGAGAGCGAGAGCATCTGGGTCAAACACTTCCTGTCAGACATCAAACGGACACAAGCCCCAGGTCAATATTACCCTTTGGAACGAAAATCATGGCATCAACCTACCGCACACACACACACACACACACACACACACACGCACACACACACACACACAAACACAATCAACAAAACCCCACAATGGCAGACAGCATAGAGACAGCACACTAAAAATGGCCATGCACACACAACCCCCTATTACCACATTAACCCCCTCCATGCACACACACACACACACAGACACACTCCAGCACCCAGCAACAGATGCCGACGTACATCACATTTGTTTATAAAGGGAACCAAAAATACACAAACCAGCAGGCTTTTCACCCTTCAACAACTCCCCCCCCCCAGCAGGATATTAATCTCATGCTCAAACTGAATGCCGTACAACCTTGCAAGGCCTTGCAAGTATGTTAGTGTATATGTGTGTGTGCGTGTGTGTTGTGTGTGTTGTGTGTGATGTGTGTGTCTGTGTGTGTGTGTGTGTGTGATTGACCCACCTCTCTATTAAGGGGTGGTGGGTTTTATGGAAATGTTCTTTTTGTGCAGATGACACACTTATAAAGCTAAGGCATCTGCTTATTGGCTGTTGGGCTGTTTTTTGTGTTATTTTCACACACATTCAAGCCACCTGCCCTGCAGTGCAGGAGAGAAGTGAATTAGCGATGGTTATAAACAGTCACACAAACACAGAGAGACACACATACATACTAACACACGCACTAACACAAGAGACACAAATACTAACACACACACTCACACAGAGACACAAATACAAATACTAAAACACACACACACACACACACACAACAATATCGAATAGCCCTATATTCATTAAAACGAAAAAGCCAAATGGAATTAGAGAACATCCTGTTCTGTAAACACAATATAAAAAAACAAAAGTTATGAAAAAAGAAGTCGGGGAGAATCGATCCTTCATGGATGAACCGTGACTTTAATGGATTTAATTATTGGATTAATTTTGATTGAATCGTTGAGCCGTCGACTTGACTGTTGTTCTCTGTCGGATGGCGTGACGTTCGCGGTGTTAAAGGATCATAGCGGTCTGGGTGAACAAACCATCATAGCCTCTCTCCTCTGGCTTCACTAAATCATCCGTTACCAATAACATCCATCAAAATACTTCCTTGTGGCGTTTCTACCAAAGAGCATTCTGGGTCAGGCGGCCTGCCGTGAATGTAAACAACACCGGCCACGCAGAACTTCGCCCTTCTTCTTTGTTGTTTTGGAATCGATGTGCGTCGGTCATTACAGTGTCGACACGGTATCGGTATCATGACATGCAATTACCAACGATATGAGTAACGGATGTTTCAGTGAAGCCAGGGGAAACGGTCACCATGGTTTCATCACAGACCTGTGGCGCCCTTTAACCCACATGCCTGTTTGTCTACCTCTGATGAGATCACAGCAGGGCATGATGGGTAAATAAGGACGTTCGCCCTCGGGGATAAACGAGGGATGTCTAATCCTGGACCAACTGAGGGGGAAAACAAGCGGGCTGTTTGTCCAGAGATATGTCCCGTTTCAGTTAATAATAATAATAATAATAATATAATAATAATTATTATAATGCTGCATAAGGGCTTACAGGTTCACAGGCTAGCTGACCTCAGAGCTGACCAGGTGCTGAGAAGCACACAGCCTGCCTCTAGTTTTAAGTCCACTCCGGGCACATTTCATATTACAGCCCTTGAATCCCAATGTCCCTCTCAAAGGCTTCGTCGGGGGGTCGCTGTCGTCAGAAGACGACGGACGGACGCACACTGGGAATATCCCACAGAGGGAGCGTCGAAATTACACCGGAATCCTCATCTATTGGGGAATGTGGGAACGCTGCCAACGAGCAAGAGCGGGGCCTTTCTCCGAGACATGCGAACCGTGAGGGCGGACAGGGAACAAAGCGGGCTGTGGGATAATGATGCGAGGATGGGATGTGATGTCGGACAAAACGGAGACAATGGAAAGGTGACTGGAGAGGAGGATCACTGAGGAGACATGCCTGAGAGGACGGATGGACGGACAGACATTCAGAGAGATGGACGGATGGAAGGACCGATGGATGCTAGATAGACATGTGGATTGGTTGGAAAAGAGAGAGCGAGCGAGAGACATAGAGAGATAGAGAGAGATAGAGAGAGATGATGAGAGAGGGAAAGAGAGATAATGAGAGATAGAGGGAGAAGAGAGAAAGAGAGAGAGAGAGAGAGAGAGAGAGAGAGAGAGAGAGAGAGACAGATAATTAGAGAGGGAGAGAGAGATGATAAGAGATAGAGGGAGGGAGAGAAGAAAGAGAGAGATCCAAAGAAAAAGAGAAACAGAGATAATGAGAGAGGGAGAGAGAAGTAAAGAGATGGAGAGAAAGAGAGAGAGAGAGAAAGAGAGACAGCGAGAGATAGTTAGGGAGAGAGAGATGATGAGAGTTAAAGGGAGGGAAGATAAGAATGCAAGAGAGAAATAGAGAAACATAGGTAATGAGAGAGGGAGAGAGAGAGAGGAGTAAAGAGATAGAGGGAGGGAAGAGAGAGAGAGACATACATAGAATAGGTCAGCACATGTGAAAGTAATGACAATGAACTGGAGTTTGGTCATCCTAGGGGGTGCTGCGATTCCTCATGCATGGCCTACATTCTGCTCGCTGACACACAGACACACACACGCACACACACTCACACACTCACACACACACACACACATACAAACACCCACACAGAGTAATGTATTAGATTAGACAGTAGTGGGCCAGTGATGCCATTGGGGGAAATAAAACGATATAATCCATGGAAACTGAGTAAAACGACGTTATTATTATTATTCATCCTCCAATGTAAAATTAATCTAGCAATGGGCAACACCTCTAACCTTCCTAAATGCTTAAATTTGACCAGGACTGGGGAGAAAATGACTTGTTCATTCTTTTTTTTAAGACTTAAGCTGCCATCCGGCATGTTATTACGAGAGGGTTTTCCATTGGTCGACCCTCGCCCAATCAGATGTAACTGTCCCACTTTCCAGCCAAAAAAAGGAAAAGTCTTTAGCTTTAAAAGTT
>NC_140288.1:1890422-1920422 GCF_964030765.1 Micromesistius poutassou | reverse complement strand
CTGTGACTGCATGCTTACAAGGAGAAGGTTTGTAGGAAGATGGGGTTTTTACAGGAGTGGACCATGTTGGTTTTCAGTCTGTTCCCGGGGCTGCTGTCAGGAACCAGGCCCACCTGAAGACACAAAGGACGAAGAAAGGGGGAGATAAAAGCGTTTCACAGTAAGATAAACTCAGACTTGGAATGTGGCTGTTACAGAAACGGAAATACATGATGGTTAAATAATTAAAAAGCGATTACCCAATTTGCTAGTATGTCATAGTAAGCATCATTTATTCACAAGCAGTTAATTAATTGTGAATTAACCATGACATACTTCTTACTTATCATATTATGTGAGAATACAATGAGCCCATCGTTAGAAGAGACATTAAATAAGTAGATGGGAAATACTTCAAATATATTAGAACAAATACTTGTCAATGCATAATACAGGGTCAGATATAATTGTGTATAATTGTTTTACCACTGAACATGCGAACAACATACATACCTTTACGTAAGAATCACAAGGCAAATCCCTCGCACCTGCAACATCTCTGGCCTCAAGCACTTGCAGATGAGGAAGATGTACACATCAAATGGGGAAAGCACCGAATACACTGATTAGGCTGTCTCGAAAAGCAGCATTATATTAAAAAACACACTAGACTGAAAGAAGAATAAGAGGAAACCTTGAGAGGCCTGGAAAAAAAAAAAAAGATTCTATATGTTTATCCGTACATATGTTTAAAATATTGGGTGTATTAGTTCAAATTTATGCTGTCGAATTTCTCACATACAGACCAAAATAAAGGAGAATTTATGTAGGATAGGATTTAGCATACATGTATTTTGTTGTCTAATCAAAATAAACATACCAATACTTACCACTCACATTAAGCAGTCCATCTTCTGGGAGGACCGACAACTTTAGCTGACCTGTGTGAAAACAAAGACATGAAACAACAAAAAAAAGACGCGTGTATCTACGTGTTTGTGTCTCTGCACGCCGCAGTCTTTATTTTCTCGGTAAGATCTGGGGGTCACGCCGCCCGTCTCACGGCTCTGTCCAGTCTCGTTCCGTCTCTCATTCTTTGCTGGTCTCCCTGAGCATCTCGGCCTCCTCTGTCACACTGTTGACTCAGCCCACTATTAACATTGGCATTGTACTGTCCTCGGGCCCTCAAAGTGGAATGCACTCGCCCAGATCTTGGGACTGGACTGGTGAGATAACAGTCTTGCGCATGCCGTGGAGCTTGGGTACAGTGGATGTTTGTAGTTCCCACATAGGACTTCTTGGCATGCCGTATGCCAGCCCTGTCGACATTGCTGGCTAGATTGAAGTCAGGACGGTGTTTTTTGTATTCCTTTCCCACCGGGCAAAACCAAAACTGCTGATTCAATAGATGATAGATTGCTGCAGTGGCGAAACAAAATAAGACAAAACAAAGAAACACAATCCGCAAAACATCTAATGAGGGAGGTAGGTCTTATCGAATTTACTGCTTGTAACGATTTTAGCTGGCTACTTTTCCCATGCTGGTCTAAAGTTTCTGGTATATATGATATTTTCTTTGAATTTGATATGGGAGGATGTGGACATTCATAAGTGTCACGCTGGTGACTAACAAAGGGAACACTGCTGGTTACTCTTGGCTCACAGTGAGAATGATGTTGGGTTATTTGTTCAAATGCCTACATCTAAGATCATATGCTTCATGGGCTCTGTTAGGAAGAAATGGAACAAGACTCTCTTTCCACTGCTATGCTGATGACACCTCTCTGGAGATATTGTCTGTCTGCCACCAGAATTGGGGACATGATACAGAACATGTCTGGTGAATCACTGTTTTTAAATAGGGCTAATCCCCAGTGAACTCCATTTGAATGCCAAAGAAACTATTCTGTGACTATTATATTTTTCCGCAACGATTCGAGGCTCACATCTGCTCCACATGAGAGTGACTGCTGTGACTCCATAGAGAATGGTCAAATGCTAATAAAACCAAAAAGTGCAAATTGTAAAAGCATTCCTCGTGACAAACAATCTGCCATAGTATTTTTATTTTAACTCTTATTTGTTGACATCAATATCGATTCGTAGAATCTGTGTCACATAATCTTTGTGGATTTTACTTGAATTTAATTGCTGTCAAAATACACAAAACATAACTAATCTCCCATTGATTTCCTGCTGACAGGTCAACACCCCATCCCACCCACACCCACACACACACACACACACAGTCAAAATATTAAATGTTAATCTCCACCCCACCCCACCCATATTAAAATATTGCCACATCCATATTCATCGCTGGTGGCAACCGTCAACAGGATGACACCGGATTAGTCTCATGCAAATAAAAAGGTCAGCCTTTCTCTCATCTGGCGAATGCCCTCCATAAATGATTCAGGTAGTCACTGGAGAGCGATCCCCATTACCAGCCCAAATGACTTGTTGCTACATCAGAGCCCACTTGTCACAGTAAGAGATACGCCTGCTGCTGCCTCAGGCTGGGGGCAGGAGGGTTAGCCAGCCACCTTATCGCGTACATTCTTTCCGCCTCTCATCTAGGTGTGAGTGTTCGACAATATGTCGATGTTGATGAGCGAGACAAGCAGAGAGTAGGGGGGGAATGTAAAGATAATATATTAAAAGAATACTCGTGAAATGAGGATTGTGCATACTGAAACCATAGCGATTCTTATGGGGACTGTCTGAAAATAATAACCCGCAAAATATCGCTGTTCAGTTATTAGTATGTGTTAGAAAATGTAAGTAGTAATGTAATGAGAACAAAAATAAGATTAGTAAACAGTATGCATCATACTTATTCATGTGTGGCCCCATCTAACCCCTATCCACGGCAGTGTGAGTGCTCTACCACGTAGACGACACAAGAGTACTACATTATATATAAATATATACTTTTAAATTTCAAATTTGTAAAAAAAAAAAAGAATAAAAACGTTTAGTCCACAAGAACAGTTACTAGATGTTAAGAATGCGGTGACATTGTAAGGCAAGTTGGATGAACTCATCCGCATATGAAGTCACGAACACAAACATGATGGATGGAAAGAGAGCCCTCACCGTGAGTGTTGACGAGGAAGGAGGACGATGAAGAGGCTCCGGGGGCACCGCAGGGGGGCTTCCGCAGGTGAACCCTGTGGCGGGACATCCCTGACCAGCGTACCTGTGTGCACACCACCAGGTACAACCACCACCATAGGACAGATAACGCGCTGGGAAGCCACAGGTATAGAGGTGTGAAACCTGATGCTGTGTGTGCGTGTGTGTGTGCGTGTGTGTGTGTGTGTGTGTGTGTGTGTGTGTGTGTGTGTGTGCTGGGTGGGTGGGTGTGTGTCTGTGTGTTTAATAACAAATGGGTCCGTTTCAGACATTTCAAAATCGTCTCGGAGACAAAAAAATCACTCATCACGTTACGTGCGAAAATCCAGATTACTTTACCCCATGCTTAACACACCTCAGGGCAAAACATTATGCACCAGGGCTGCATCCCATTCGCCCATGACAGCTAGGCCAGCAGGCAGAGGGTATATATACCGGTAACCTGATATTGACCCCAAGTTTTGTAGAACATGACAGCCACGAGGCCAGCCCCTGTGGATAATCCTGATTAAAGACATTCCAGCCGATGCACAGGGGCTCAACTCGATCTTTATTTAAGGGATGAAAAGATTTACACAGAAGCACTGGATTGGAAGGAAAACACAATTGGCACACATGGCCTCTGTGACATACTTTTTACTGAACTGCAGACACTGTGGACAGAATGTCCACGAGACAGGGTGTGTGTGTGTGTGTGTGTGTGTGTGTGTGTGTGTGTGTGTGTGTGTGTGTGTGTGTGTGTCTGGCTGTGTGCTTGAACTTGAATAAAAGGGAAAGAAAGTAATGGCACAATGACACATTGTGAGACTGCTGTCCACTGGACCAAGTCTGATGACCAAAGGACAGTTACACATTCCTTACATATCTCAAGAAGAGGGGAGAAGAGGGGGGAGAAGATAAGATAATTTGTCCTATTATGTCTGTACTTTGATATCAGAAGTGTATATACAATGTATTAGGTAGATTGAAGTGTGTTCGATTGACTACTAAGTCAGAACCCCAATGTCTGCCTGTAGGCCTTCTACAGAAAGGGGCCAAACAACTAACTGAAATCAATGCAAGTTACTTTGGATCCAAACGACTGCTGAACAGTAAACGTTTGCCCAGGTATTAAAAGGTATTAATCCATCAGGTCCTAAACAAGTCCTTTTATTTACAGTGAAAAAAGGAGAATAGAAACCAAATTAAATCAAGTAATCAAGCAATGGTGTCTTGCATGGGCAGGATGCTCAATTGAAGGGAGCAATCCACAGACTTGGGAAAATAATGAGATCATGGATCACTTTTTACAGTTTGTGCTTGCTGTAAGTGGAAAAGAGTGGCGCATCAGAAAATGAAAAGTGCCTTGAAAGAGGAAAGTTTCCGTCTGAATGCGCAGAAAAGCCACAAAAGCCAGGATCAGAACTCATTATGAGATCTGTATCAATATAATTAAATAAGGAAGTGACCACAGATAATACCAAGACATTCAGGGGCCAAATAGAAAAGTCAAGTGGAGGTTAAACATATAAAAATGGAAAAACAAACAATCTTTCTGTGGTTCAAGTTTCGAGAATTATTGATTATCATCTCATCGAACAAAAACTTTAAACCTAAACTGGATGTGTGAGTGAGTACAATGAAGCACAGATTGTCGTGCTTTGTTGGTTGAGCCTTTATATTTAGATCGGGCTGCATGTGCTTTTACATTAGATTAACCCATGTTTCGGGGAAGAGTGCAGGGAAAGACACAATTACATAACCGGAAGCTTTTATACCGCATACTCTACCGTAAGAGAATACCACATGGAAGGTTTAGGGGCGAGAAGAACCCACAATGTAGGCCTCACCATGACTCTACATGGTATACTCAGGATAGAAGCCTAGGGTTTCTGGCATCTGCCACATTGCATCTACTGTTTGAACACACATTAAAGAAAAGCTAAAGCCAAGGGGCACATTTGTGGGGAAAGAGCTACACATAAGCCATATATTCAGCACACCTCCTCTTGATATGTAAGGAGATCTGACTGATAGCATTTAAACATACTCTAATGTATGCCTGCGCCCTGCGTATAGTTTTTCTTCATCACTCTCTCTCTCTCTCTCTCTCTCTCTCTCCCTGTCCAACCCTTTCTGTATTGCTGTATTTCTCTTTCTCCTCTCTATCTTTGTACTTTGTTTTTCTCTTAATTTATTTGTTTCTCTCTCTCCCTCTTTCTCTCTCTCTCTCTCTCTCTCTCTCTCTCTCTCTCTCTCTCTCTCTCTCTCTCTCTCTCTCTCTCTCTCTCTCTCTCTCTCTCTGAAACCTATCTGCACATACACACACATTCGAAAATTCCAATAGCGTCATTATCAACAATTACATAATTACTCTTTTATTCTATTTGGTTAACAGGAGCCTGATACCGTATATAATATATTAGCTGAGCGCAATAATTAGAGAATAGATATGGCTCCCTCTAGTGGTTATATGTATACTTTGCTGCAGTTTACTTAGTTAGCCTACATTTTAATCATGTAATACACGATTAATGTCTCGTTGGTGTCTTCCTCCGGATTGTGGTGCTCCAAGACCGCAAAGAAACTGACCGACGGCAACATCCCCCTCTTTGTTAAGGTATTGAACTGTTTGGGCATTTCTGAGTGGACGTCGTGTTGGACCAAGCGACTATCGCCTGTGAAGCTGTGTTGGCAGGATACAAACCTTCTGCAACCTTCTCCTTTAAAGGCTGGTACTACGAACCTTGGTTTGTTGTTTTCATTTGAAGAATTATTTTTTTTCATGGTATCCAAGCCATGTCAATTGTGATTCTGTGTGAACGTTCTGTGACTGATATTAAGCCATTGTTGTTGGTTCATTTAATTATTATTGCGATAGAGCTGTGTTCGTGATTTCATTGACTTGAAGTTTGTTGCAGGTTGATACTTGTGTCACACAACTGATATTTTCTCCCTTCCATTTCAACATACTACAAACAGCATTTTGACTTACCGTAAGTCAGCAGATTCAGGAGCAAGCTC
Organism: Micromesistius poutassou; assembly: GCF_964030765.1. Lineage (NCBI taxonomy): Eukaryota > Metazoa > Chordata > Actinopteri > Gadiformes > Gadidae > Micromesistius > Micromesistius poutassou. Next base: position 1,914,302 of record NC_140288.1, on the reverse strand, counting down.
ACAGCCTACCCCACCACCATTCTATCATCTTACACTGATCACCTTAGTACTCCAGCTCATATCACGCACTGGGTGGCGCTGTTGGCGGTCTGTAACAAAAGATAATGAATTTTCAAACCTGAACCAAACATATTTTTATTTATTCAAAGATCAATTAGTCATTAGTCTTTCGTCTGCCACAAAAAAACATTAAATTATGAACTTAAATGTCATTGTGGGGAAAAAAAAAAAAAAAACAATGACTGTAGTAACAGTGCGTATAGGATAAATCAGACCTTTCAGGCTATAGCCTAACACTAATAAGCCTTGCCAAAATGATTATTACAACTAAATTATCGATCGTTCACAAAAAACCAAATGATCGGTCATTAAATAAGAAAACGAAATAATTGTGTAGATGATTCGCTTTGTGTAAGTTAACCCGACATCAGACAGAGGCCGAAATATTTTTTTGCATACAGAGCCGTGAACAGTCAATCACTGCTGGCTGCTGCGCTGCCTGCACAGTGATGAGCCTTTGATTGATATCCAGAAAAAAATTGCGGAGACACATTCCTGTTCACCACTTGTATTGGAGTGCACGGGGAACGGGGATATCTACTTCTGGGCCCCATGAATTGAGGGACCCGTCCACAGCCCGCTAAAACAACTGCAATACCAGGCTTGGCCACCGAGCACTGGTGTATTGTGGAAGTAGGCACTGCTCCTGGGGGCCTGGTGTAGGCCTATACCATGGACCTATAAAGAATATATGTATACCCGCGAACAAATGCAAAACAAACGCAACTGACTGAAATGGAAGGATCGTTTCAAGAAGTGATGCAGTTCAGTTCATCCCAAAATAATCATTATTTTCAATGAATCCTGAGTGAAAATCCAAAGCTGATGTTCAATAGAGAAGTTCTTTATTTGTTTCCATTATTGGTTATATTTTGTAGAAGGCAAATTAAGCACTGATATGATTGTGGACGATTTCAAAAAAATACATTTGCTACTTCTTCACTTGACGCTTTGGGACATTTCTGGGCTACACCGTCATTGCACCATACTGTAACATGTACTGTGCTTAAAAAAGCACATAAAAAGAAGCATAAAAAGGGCCATGATTGTCCTCCTTATGGTACTTTCCTTTGGTTTAGTGGACGTGAGACAGCCAAGGGGAGGTGCGGTCGGGGATGATGTTTACATCCTAGTCTGACATCTGCTGACCAAACATGCCATTTAATAGGTTCCAATAGGAGCCGACATGGATAAAAACAAACTTGTATATAGAGCATATATAAAAAAAATAGTACAGAACTGTATATTCAGTACAAACTCTGTATAGACAGCACTTACATCTAGAGCAGAATACAATATGAATAAATAGATTTAAATATTAATTTGACATTTCTGACCAAGATGTATTATTGCATGTATAACATTATTATATAGAACCAATATATTATTGTTATATAAAACTAATAATTTGAATATTTATCTTTAACATTTAAAGACATCTGTCCACCTTTTCAACTCCGTCTTGTCCCAGTTATTCCGACTCGATGCGTTTGTCCTTATTTGGGCCCTTCCTTCCTTCGATTCCACACGCTCCTCCCATGCCGTTAGTTAGTGTAGTAACAGTAACTAACGCAGTAACACAGACAGTAACACTGTCTGTGTTAGGCCCTAACACAGACAGACGGTGGTATTGGAAGACTCCTCCTCCCACTATGTTAGCTCCGCCCCCAACACAGCCAGCAGCAGCAGTAGTGGAAGAACCTGCAGCATCGCGGGGGGGCGTTCCCCGGCAGCCCGAGTGCCTCGCCCCCGAGCCCACCGCCGAGGCGATAATGGAGGCGTGTTTCCGTCTGGCCCCCGGACCACGCCTCCACACCCGCCCCTTTGAAGCCGGCCTCGTCAAAGGTCACCCTGCTCGTGATGTCATGATTTCCTACCCTCGACCCTCCCACCCCGTTGTGGGAGCGAGCGTCCCGCAGTGCGAGGAAGCTGTGCAGGTCCAGGTCTAGGTGGGCGGGGCCTCCGCGCGGAGAGGGCGTGTTCTGACGACACTGGGGGCAGGGAAGCCACACCTACGGGAAACAGGAAGTGGGAGACCGTTACAATACGGGAAATCCCCATCTACCGAAAATATGATTCAGGAAGTGAGATGTACTATAGTACAGAAGGAATACTACTGTGACCCCGACAGGAAGTGGTTTTGGTGACCTGCTCGTTGATGACTGTGTCCAGTCGGCTCAGGCATGCCTGGCAGAAGGTGTGACCACAGTTGAGTCGTCGTGGTAACCGCTGTAACAAGTCATAGGCGCCAAAGCAAACGATGCAGTCCCGGCGACCACGTCCTCGCCCCGCCTCCAGATCAGGCCCCGCCCCTCGACCACCGCTCTCAGACTCCTCCCCTCCGGGCAGGTGAGGCCCCGCCCCTTCCTCAACCATTTTTCGCTTTAAGACAGGATGCCAACACATAACAGACCTGTTCTTTGATTTGTTTTGTCTCCTATAGGATCTTCGGTAGAGGGCCTAAGGTATCTAAAGGACTACGGGAGCTGAGGTTTCTAATAACCAGGAGTAACTTGGGAACTAAGGAATCTAAGGACCTATGGTATCTAAGGACTTAAGGTATCTAGGGTAAAATATTCATCCAAAACAATTCTCAAACAGTTTCACCTTTGATAGACCCCTGCGGAAAGAGCAGAGTTGGCTAGAGCGTCTAGAATTTCTTCGGGGTTTCATGCAGGAGATAGCTTTTCAGGAAGCAGGTCTGGATACCTTAGTGATCTGAGGCTCATCACCTAACTAATTAATGAATGTTCCTGAAAATAATCAAATAATCGGATAATATGAGAACAAACAAAGTATTTCAAACTATGTCCTGCAATTAATTTAATACAAAATTAAAACCAGATCGTTAACTTATTTTGACAATTCGAACAATACAAAAAGATCGAACAATAATGCATTTTTTTAATATATATTTTTTCATTTTCATTCACACTGAAAATAATATAATGTAGAGCAAATGAAAATAGCAAGCATTTTGAAATCAATCTAAATAACATGTTCATAATATTTTCAATTAAAAGGTTCAAAGAACTAAAGAAGGAGATAAAGAATGGAAAGAATTGTATGCTTGCTTGCATTACAAAATTATACAAATAATAATACAAATGTTTTTTGTTCTTATAAAACTCTTTGGTATAAATTACTAAATGATAATTAAATAATGCAAATATAATAGCAATTGACTTCATAATTAAACCAGATGAAATAAATAACCTAATGAGACTAAACATTTATAATAAAATAATAACAATTTATTTCGTTTTAACATTCATAATAAAATAATAACAATTTATTTAGATTTAATAAAACTCACCCGATTGAGTCAATGTGATAACGATTTATCGATTAAATTAACTAGTGTGACTGTAACGATTAATGCCTTCACATGTATATACACACAGTATTCAATAACAAGTAATAAGTTCTAACTAAAGGGTAAATTCAATATTAAATGAAAAGTATTTTGATTGATGATTAAAAGTATTTTCATCAATATCGATATGGTTATAGAACATATATATGTTAATAGTAAAATACTTTATATATTAGATATCTTAAAATATACGATGAACTTCTTACCTTTAAAACCAACAAGTCCTGTGAGGGCTCTGTGTGAGTATGTGTAATCTGAGCATGTCGTTCAAATTACTCGACAGTGTGGTTGCCTAGCAACCTCTTGTCACTCTACCCTTTGTCCATCTCTCTTTCACTGTCTATCTCTATCACTCCATCTACATCCATCTCTTTCTATTAATGTATCCATATCTGTGTAAAACGATTCACTATCTGAACTAATAATTCGATTAACCAGTGATTTATTATAAAATATCTATATTATAGAAGATATTCATGTCATTAATAGCCTGTTAAGTCACTTTCTATCACCAAATTAGGTAACACAATTGTGAAGGAGCCTATATAAGCCCACTGATGAAAGCCATTGCATTGCAGTATTATGAATGTTACACACTGGGAGTTAGTGACTACACAGTTTGTATCTCTGGGAAAAATGACACAAAACAGAACATAACAGTAAACTTCAGGATGGCCACTTTTACAATATATGTATAACATAATCATATCATAGCCCATGATATGATTATTACTTATAATTATATTGTTAAAATACAACAATATAATTATAAGGTGAAAGGTGCTGATTTAAGCGCTTTTATTTGATTCTAATGAAATGGCATAGCCGTCCATCTTGGTCAAAAGTGAACATTGGCTCTAACTATTTGTTCTGGTGGATGGCCTGGCTCTCTAGGAGACTATTGCCATTTTATACTGCTCGAAGCTATACTGGGGTACCTGTGTGGAACCTGAATTGTAGCGTTATACTGGTCTACTGCAATGTGATTTCCTTTGCTCTTACTTCTTATAAACTTTGTTTGATAGTTAACAGTCCCCTTGTCGAGGGAAATATGAACAGGCATATGACAAGAATAACATCCTCAACTTCAAAGAAAAAAATATGGAGGTCGTAAATTTGACAATGAAATATCTCAAACATGAAACAGAAATGTGTATCCTCTATCGGAAGTACCGCCTCCTCTTTTTGCCAATTACTCACCAATCTTAGGGTCCATTGTGGTCCATTGTGTAGAATTTAGTGGCGTCTAGTGGAACAGACATGGAATGCAGAAATGAATTATAACCAAGTATTATTTAATGACTGTATAATCCCATGAAAATAAGAATTGTGTTTTCGTTTGTAGTTTGAGCCCTTTATGTCTAAATGGTTAGCTGGTCGATGATGGCACTCCCTGCGGTGTGATGTGGCGGCTCTTGCTCAGTCATAGTTTATTTAGTTTTGTACCTTTATGTGTTATTTCTACTTTTTCCCGGATTAAAAGCGACCAGATACCCACATGATAGGGAAACAATTCTACACATAAGAGAGGCTTGTTATGGGGTGGAATTTGACCCACTTCGGCTTTTTGCATTCCCGGAGCTGCAGCCCAAGGCACAGAGGACGCCGACAGCGGGCTCATCTGGGACACACAACCCGAGGAGGAAACGTGGCAGGTGGGGAGGTACCAAGTGGAGACCGCAGCTTCTAGCTCGCCGCGGGAAATTAATATTAACTAAGCATCCTCCTGAGTAACATGCAATCAATGGAAAATAAAATGGACGATATCTCCTGTAGGCTAGCCACACAATGACCAGAGACTGCTCGATGCTATGTGCAACTGAAACTTGGCTAAACAAATCCACCCCTGACGAGGCTGTCAAACCGCCAGGTTATGCAATCTTGGAGTGGAATCTTACCGTGGAGGAATCTGGGGGGGGGGGTGGGGTGTTGCTGCCCTTGTCAAACAGTCGTGGTGTACAGACTCTTAAGATTGTGACAAAACTGTGTTCACCTAATCTGGAATACCTGACCATTAAGTGCAGACCGTTCTACATACCGAGGGAGCTGCTTTCCTGGGGGAAAGCAGCCTCCAGGTAACACGGGCGCAGGTCTTAAGATCTCTGCAGCAGGTCAACCCCCGCAAGGCAGCAGGGCATGAATACTGCATGAATGATTTCCGTCCAGTGGCGCTCACTTCAGTTGCCATGAAGTGTCTGGAGAAACTAGTGCTGAAGGCCATGGACTCCATTATTCCCATAACAACTGACCCTCTCCAATTTGCCTACAGAAAAAAACAGATCGGTGGAGGACACTGTAGCACTAGCCCTGCACTCGGCCGTGGAGCATCTGGACACGCCAACACATATGTCCGAATGCTCTTTCTGGACTACAGTTCAGCCTTTAATACTGTACTGCCCACTAAACTAGTGGCTAAACTGGCAGGCCTTGGGCTGCCCTCTTCCACCTTCAGCTGCATACTCAACTTCCTGACAGAAAGACCACAGGTGGTTGGAGTTGGGAACAGGGTATCCACAGCCCTAACAATCAGAACTGGGATCCCCCAGGGCTGCTGCCTCAGCCCAAGTTCACACTATACACAAATTACTGTTTATCCTCTCACAAACTTTGTCATATTTACAAATTTGCAGATGACACATCAATCCAGGGACTCATCAAGGGCAGTGATGAGACGCACTACAGGCAGCTGGTGGACAGCATGCTGGCCATGGAGAGGAGAACTGCCTTGTCCTGAACGCTGACAAGACTAAGGAGCTAATTCTGGACTTTCGGAAGAAAGCTCCCCCCCTACAAGCCCTGCATATCAAAGGTGCCGTGGTGCAGCGTGTTGACAGCTTCAAGTTCCTGGGCCTGCACATCACCAACACCCTCAGCTGGTCCGAGAACACCACGGCCACTGGGAAAAAAGCTCAGCAGAGGCTTTACTTCATTAGGTCCCTGAAAAATGGCCATCATTGTTGTTTATGTGTGTGTGACGTCAAAAGCTGTAACTGGGAGTACATCGATCTTATACAAGTTCACGGGTAGTGAGTTACGAGTTTGACTGCTGTTCCAGGGCACTTTCAGGGGTAGAAGGGTGTGAAAACACGAGTTACGGGATGCCTGGAACGCACCATAAATAACTTTTTACCAAAAAAACTATCAAAAAAAATCATTCACTTGGCTACTTAACATAAATTAGAACATTTTTAAATACTTTAATCTCATTTTTTGCAGCCTCAAGAGATACTTTAAATGTACCTTCAGCAGCTTTAAATAAAACATTTTAACAATGCAAAAGGAAAGGAATCTTTTTTTTGCTTTTCTGCTTTATTTTTACATTAAAGAATTATTAAAAGGGCAATAGCAAGAAAAATGTAAAAAATGTAGAACAGTTGTATTCCATAAAATACTTAAGTTACTACATTCTTATAAAATAAGCTTTTTTAGGTTTCACTACATAGATATGAATTTGGGTAGCAATTTGATAATAAAATAAAATGCTATTCAAATATATAAAATAACATTCTATGTTGGCACAACCATACATAAATAAGTCCTTCACATAACAAAAGGCAAATATTGCACATTTTAAACACGACAACATTTGATCATAGGTGCTTTAACCGTATAAATGCAAATGTAATACAATTTATGGTCCGCTCCATGAATGGATGCATAGGCACACATGTAACAGCATGTATATTTATAGAGCACTATTATTACATATAATAATTCATATTTGGCAAAGACCTATTTTAATTGGGCCTTATCGTGGCATGTTTGGTTGAGTATTTTCATTGGTTAAGGAGAATGGGGGCATGGCTGATTGGCTAAGACACACTGACTCATCTATAATATTCATACATTTAACCATTATACATTATATCTTTTACATCAATAAGTAGACAAATATAACACACATTCATGTAGAAATCGATCTACTGATTATCTCCCCATCAGTTATTATGTTTAACATTTAAATACAAATAGAAAAAGAATGTGAACAGGATGTATGAAGCCAAACTGAAATAAATGCTTCTATGTTTTAGCTCAGTAAGGCCATTTTTAACTGTGACAAAGATAGAGGAAAGTCAGAAAGAGAAAACATTCAAAGAGTTACATTTCTCCCATATTTTGAATTTATACCAGAAGCCCCACCTCCCCAACGGGAGCTGCCTTGATTGGTCAAGTCAGCTCTGTGTGTCACCCCCCTCCTCCTCTCCAACTCCTCTCCTCCTTTCCTCTCCATCTCTACTCCTCTTCTGTCCATAGCTCCTCCGCTCTCTCCATCACTGTTTCCGACGGCGACAGCGGTAGCAACAGGCACGGCAACGCATCTCCTCTTCTGGCTCCGCCAACTTGACGTTGTAAGGGGGCGGGGCCTGTGCCTCGCCACCCTCTGTCTTCCCGTAGGGGTTGCCCAGTGCCACAGGGTTTCCAATCACCAGGCTCTCGTCGCCACGGAGCTTGGCTCGTGGAATGGTCACATCGCCATAGGGGTTGTCCAGTGAGACGCTGATGCCTGACATTTTTGATGGCTGAGTGGTGACAAATGAGAGAGAACAAAACATACATTTCAACCTCTTCTTGTAGATAATAACATAATTTTGACAGTGACATGAGTATTTTTGTTTAAATAGCATACACCCTTCTATCCAGTAATCTTACCTGCCGAAAAGTCACACCCTCAAAAGTTTACAGTTGAGGAAACTGTGCTTCCTGTGAAGAACGACATTTTTCGATAAATATATAGCTATGTGTCTATGCAAATAGGCCTACTAATAAAAAAATAATGTGAACAAGACGGAAGAAACCAAACTCAATTAAATGCTTGTATGTTTCTGCTCAGTAATACCATTGTCACACATATACAGTCTATATAGAGAGAGAGGAACAGAGAGAGATCTATATATAGATTTAATGACACTTTTTGTTATGATTGTGAAACCTTTCTCACCTGACGTTTACGTGGCGACGTCACCTCTGTTCCCGAAACCTCTAGAGATAATCCTACAGAACTACTGGAATTCACTCGTTCTGTTGTCCTATAGTTTTCTCCGGTGGGGCAGGTCCTCTTCTCTCAGGTGAAAGAAAAGTGCAATATTTAAACCATGTAGATCGTTTAAATAGTTTGCCTACTTTCTACAATTAAATCCACTCAGTCGAGGTTGAGCGTACTTCCGGTCGCGCAAGAGAAAACAATCCTGTGGTTCTTCCTTCTTCTTTCTCTGTTTTCACTTCTTTCTCTCCAAATGTTGTTCTTTTCAATAACACGTATCTTCTTTATTCGATTTACTTTTATATCTCTCCAATATATCTTTCCCTTTCTCTCTCTCTATTCACAGGTAGGCTCTTGGTTTCTGTGGTTGCGAAAGAAATGGACACACCTGTCTCTAAACTCCTCCCACTGAGATATACCTGTATGGGGGTGGCTGGGTAGCGCTAGGTGTGTCCCTATATATTATATATATATATATGTACGTTGCTAAGCACCGTACACACTAGCAGCTTTCACGTTTTTTTCATCACAGGCCAGTGTTATATTGATTTAATTTAAACTATTTACATTAATCTGCATTAAAATGTTGCCATCAGTGTAAACCTGTCCAGTTTCAGAAGGATGTCTTTGAATACTGCTTGTTTGATTGTTGCACGGCGCGGTGCTCCACGGTCCAGAGTTTCGGTTTCCGAGAGCTCTGGGGGCCCAGGTGTCGCCCACTATTATATCTAGATTTAACAATAGCTCTGGGGGGTGTCGCACTTTCGGCCACTTAGGGCCAGAAGGTCTCGTCCTTACCAGCCTATGATAGTTTCTGTCAGGCTCCATTTGGTAACTATCCTTTGTTTGGCCAACGGCTTTTTTCTCAGACGCGGAGTGAATAGATTTTCAGATTCATAGCCGTGGTATGACGTTTATATGTTGGTATGTACCACGGGTGGTAACTTAAGGAACCAATCAGATTGCTTTATAAGTTTTTTTCTACATCTAGGTATATCTAATCCATGTTGTAGCCTAATGTGTTTCTCCAAATATATATATATATATATATATATATATATATATATATATATATATATATATATGGGTTATCTCGAAATAACTAATAAGAAGAATAACAAGGTAAATTCTAAAAGTATCTCTTAAAATACGTGATATGTAAATATCCGAAGTATTCCAAGAATGGCCCGAAGCCCTCCTGTGATGACGTACCGATGGGTGGACACAAAATAAAGACTGTGGCTTTAAGTATATTATACAAATTACGTCAATACTGACTGCATGATGAATACATTTTCAAACCAAAACAAGGAAATTCAAATAATTTATTTTCATTCAGTTTCAAACATTAAGCTTTCTTTTTTTTTAACCATTCACTAAAGAACATGGCGGAAATCACCAAACAGGAAGAGGGCAAAACTTCACAAGCAACAAAAGTACTGTGTAACAAAACATACATCTTGAAATATCAGCTAAACCAATACGTTTTTTTAATTTAGCAACCAGATTTCCATATACATACATCCATACATCTATATATATATTTATTTTTTCACAATGGAATCATTGAAGACGTAAACAACCCTACAAAAGAAAACGCACACCAAAAACCAAAAGCTTGGTCACAAACAAACACATAAATGGGATTTCTTTGGTGGAGAGGTTCACACGTTAACCCATCCACGTGGTCAATGGTCATGTTAAGTATCGGTACACTTCCAATTTTTAGGATTTTTTTTAGAGTCAGAATAGTCAGAGTTAAGAGAAATCTAATGTCAATTAGCATAGCCTCAGCTAAGAGACATTTCGTTATTTTTTGACTGAATTCCCAAATCATTCATTTAGAGTTAATCTATATTGACCACCTGTCCCCTCGTTCCAAGTGTTGGTCCAGAGGTCTAGCCGGCGATGCGGTAGTTAGCGTGGACCTGGGGCCGGACGTCACAAGCCAGTCTCAGGAGGTCGCCCAGCACCACCTCCCGGTTGCCACGGTAACTGGCCTGGATTCCCTGCATGCGGCTCACGGTGTCGCGGTCTACCTCCACCGCACTGTTGCCGTGAGAACCCAGAGCCTAGACACACAAAAAACAGTTTTAATAATTCTGATCTGAAGCCATCTTTAGAGGACCTTTATTTTGACAAGACTTACAGCAGCTTCCTTTGTTTTGAACTCCTTCTCCCTCTGGAGGCGGTACTGTTCAATCTCCGCCTGTGCCTCCTCTTTCGCCTGCTTCAGACGACGGTTCTTCCCTGTACAAACACATACACGCAGAATTAGACACAAATACAAACAGACTATTGCACACAAGTGAAGTGGTCTATGTGGTATTCAGGTATATCACACCGTAAACCCACTTAAGAATGCAAAGATGTGCACAACTTTCATTTCAGTAATTAGTTTCTAAAATACTGTGTGGAGAGATATTGTGAGTAGGGCTGAAAGATTTGGGTAAATAATCAAATTGCGATTATTTAGATTGTGATTTAGTATGAAGTTTAAAGTGCCTTATGTTCTTTATTCACTAACAAGCAATAAATCATTCTATAGTATGACCAACACAACATAGGAATCAGTCAACATATAAACTGCTCTTTCCTTTAGGCCAGGCCTATGTATTGAGAGGAATTGATGCATGATTTGATAGAACATCTTTATTTAACTATTGAATTGTAAAAGATAAATACGAATCTTACTGATCTCCAGTCAGTAACCAATCCCAAAAAATAACTTTATTTTAATCGCAGCCTTTGCGATTTGCAAATCGCGTTCCATTACATCGCAATGTTGGCTTGAATTTGATTAATCGTTCATCCCTAGTACACGCATGAATATCCAACTTTCAAGTAGACAGGAGATCCACAAGGTATGTTTGTGTAACAGCTGCTGGATTTATCAACACCGCCGGCATTTCTACTGAAGCAAATGTTTAATCTTGCCGGTTAGACAAAATAACTGGTTGCGCTGGTAAATAGTTAAGCAGCAGTCTAACCAAATACAAATCACGGACAAATATCATGTGTCGTTTGTGTCTGATTGCCAACATTGTAATCTAGATATCATCCGTTATGAGGAATGGACCATTTGTTTGGGTTCATTCGTTCCTGGCCACGCCCACGTCACAAGGAGTACAGTGCTCCACGACACGAGGAATACAGTGCTCCCAACGTGATGAGGAATACAGTGCTCCCAACGTGACGAGGAATACAGTGCTCCCAACGTGACGAGGAATACAGTGCTCCCAACGTGACGAGGAATACAGTGCTCCACGTCACGACGAACACAGTGCTACCCCCGCAGTTGATTTGATCGTTTAACAATAAATAACCACACTACGACACAGGTTAACACCTTATTAAAACACGTTATGACACGAATACGTGTCTAATACCTAAAATGTAGACGGCTGATTGCGCGATGACATGTAAGGTATATATTGTAGGTGTATATATATTGTACGGCGATGACATGTGAGGTATATATTCCAATATACCCTCGATAATCAGTAAATCTAGATATAGATGTGCCTAAACATGACTCACTCTTGCGGGCCTCCGCCACCTTCTCGGCCGCTCTCTTCTCGGCCTGCAGCAGCTGCTGGATACCCTGGGACTGGCTCGCCATCGTTCCTCTTTAATACAATGACGTAGAACGTTGAAAACCACAACATCGATAAATACGTTAAAATAAGAACATCCTCGACGTCGTGAAGACGGTAATAAAGTAAAGCTGTCGTTACCTTTGAGTTGAACGGAGTAAAAACAGGAGAATTGAAGGTCAGTGATGGGTTTTATCCGCTCGCTTCTCTGAAGCCTGAAGTCAGCTGACAAGCGCAACGTCACGTGAGCGTATGTAGCATCACGTGATGTCCACCAGTGTCATGTGATTCGTTGTCCCGTGGTCTATATGCAGGGTATATAGTTATTGCACATTATCTTAGCCTCTTATTCCAGTCTCTCTTGTCGTATCACACTCATGTGTAAAAACAGAATTCTTAATAATAATGTGTAATAATGTATGTCATGTAATAACAGTAATTATTTGTGTTTCTCTATCAAACGTGTATGTGTATATGTTTGTGTAAACGTGTGTGTGTACAGCACTGTATAAAGTTGTCATGTAGTTTCCATAGTCTTCGGAAACTGGTCACAGTGATGCAGAGAGAACGAGGTGCCCATCAGGAAGTGAGTGTGGTGGTATGAGTGGGCATGATATGCTGTGAGTGAAGTTCTGGACCGATCAAACCCTTTCCAAAATGTCCAGGTCGCTGTCGACCTTAATTTAGACAATGGACGTAGACCCCTGGATATCCCTTACCCGACTCTTAAAAATAAACGCTGAGATCCGAAAAAATACGTAATAAGTAACTTTTATTACTGAAAAAGTATCGACTTCTTCAAACGTCAAACGTATAATCAAAGTTATTACAGCAATCAAATGTTGCATAAAAATAATATTGGTTCAAAAGACTGTTGCGTTCCACAAAAACTATGGCAACCCATTCACCCTCTCTTCCTCCATACAGGCATGCACGTGTGGTTATAAGGTGCTCAATAGTGTTTGAGTGTTAGAGTGTTATCGCCCATATTCACATGACCCAGCTCTCAATCACACCGCAATCACACAATAACAAATACGTTACAAACCCTCACGAATAGCTTTATCAGAAATATAACAATGAAATCATTTCTGGCTTCTACACTAGTATGTGGGTGGAATAAACCTTTACAACTAGTCGGTAGACAGAAAGTAGTATTTGGAATAAACAAATTTAACAAAGTAGTAGGCTAAGTCCGAAAGTAGTATTCGGGTGAATTAAACATTTTAAACTATAAGTCAGTTAGACAAAAAGTAGTATTAGGGTGGAATACATTTTAATAATAAACCAGAAGTACTTTTAAAAGTATAAGTACTATGGTGTGTGGCAAATTTCATATACAACAATGCTCATTCACAACGACGGTACTAAAACAGTGATCTGCACAATTCACGTGGATGCCCTATTAGAGGAATAGGCTCCTGCAAATTCTCACTCTCTGCAACTTCGTTGCAACTATATTGTGACAAATGGACAGCATTTTTAAGAAATTATTATGGCTTAACAATTCTTCAATACAGTTCAGTTTGTTTGTTATAGTCATAGCAGTTTTTACGAAATGCCTCAATGGAGTGAAAATCCACTCATATGAGATAGACGGTTGTGATTGGCCTGACCTGGGCCCGGTCGGCTGGTCATTCAGATTGCTGGGACTTTTTCCAGGAAAGTTCTTGTGGACGACACCGCATGACGCTCTGATGATTCCGCTTCCGTTGGGCAACTGGGGCCAGATTTTGATAACATTATTATTTTTTTTATACAATACAATGTAAAATAACTTAACATCGTATTGCACACCGCAAGACCGTGCAATGCATACATTGGTGACCGGAATAAAATAGCAATGTAATCAAGTGTGTAAGAGCATTTAAATTCGACATTAAAATGACCAACGTGGTACAAAATAAATACATAGAAAATAAATTTATTAATGGGCGCATCCATTTTTGTTGAGAGCGTCATCACTGAGCTCGGTCTACTCTCAGAATTCCGAGGGGGGCCGACCAAAAGGGGGCGTGCCTCCGAAAACAAATGCCGCAAAAAAAGCTGAGATTTGAGAAAGATTTCCCCACTTGCAACTCGGACGGCTGGTGTCCGACGCATCTGGAACACACCACATATTTCAGCCCGGAGTAACGGGAGAAACGTCACCGTCAGACGGAGCCAATGAGAGGGAGAGCAGGGAGGGTCACGTCTCCTCAGTCCTAGGGAAAAGATTGCGAGGGGGGGGTCAAGGGTCAAAGTGAAGGAAAACAGGAGGAATAGTTGGCGAGAAGAGGAGAAGATAGCGAAATAAAGCGAATCAAGAACTGAAACAGAAGAAAGAAAAAGGAAAAGTAAGCCGGCCCCCGCGCTAGCAGCTAGCCGTGCTTTGCTTGGTGTGTCGGGTGAGGGTTTAGGGACCTTAGCGGAGCAGGAGGACCGTGTTGTCGGCCGCTGACTGCACCTCCCTTCCTCCGGGATACAGGAGGCAAGGGAGCTAAGCTAAGGTGTAGCACCGACATGGGACACCGGATGGGGTGGAGGATTAGGCTACGGTGTGGAAAACGTGTATGCTAGACAAAACAACTGAACGCTAGACGAAGTGTGTCTGCTGGGTGAAGATCGGCGCCGGGGCTGCAGTAGCAGCGGACCTCGGGGTTCTTCTGGAAGGTCCGCTAGCGGGGCGCTAGTTAGCTGTCATCATGGGTGGACTGACTGACTGGAGTTGGGTTTAATTTGAGAGCTCCATACCCTTTTGAGTTAATTATAACGCTGCAGTGTTTGCGTTATATTGTATACATCATGTGTATAATATTATGTATCTGTTGTTTTATTGTATTGTATACTTGGGGGGGTTAACTGCTGTGCTAACTATGCTAACGCGAACTCCTCTAGTAGCTAAATGCTGATGTCAACAATGTTGGTAACGGATAACCTCGTCTTATTTGATATACTATCAATGAAAATACAACTAATACAAATATACAAAAGGGTTGCTATTAACTGTAAATCAACCAGAAGCCAAGAGCAAGCTTTTGGACTCCGAACTTTTCTGTCGACTTTCTATACGCAACCAAGTTTAATGCTATCTGCTAGGTTATAATATAGTACAAGTATCTATATCATTCCATCATATATTATTACAACTCTATTTTTGCCAAGGGTTTAGTTAATTAAAAAAAATCTGATCAGTATATATACCAAAGCACTTTATTATAGCTACACATATTGTCACATTTAGTGATGGAGACTGCTAAATCGACTGCTTTTACGAAGATTATACAATAGCATTATTATTGTCATGCATTTACCTATTCATACACAATCATCACACATAATGTCACATTTAATAATGGTTAATATCCTAACCACATGCTTTAAATTTACACTATTCATTTGGCAGATGCTTTAATCCAAAGTGTAATCTTTCGTTTGTGATTGTGTCAAAAAATTTTTGTCTCTCTCTCCCCACAGGCCAAACCATGTCGCACCTGACCTCGCTCACCCATGCTCTAGCTACCTAGCCTGCACTAAGGCTAGCAGGCTTAATTGGGCTGTGTATTGTATGAGTGTGAGAGAGTGTGTGTGTCTGTGTGTGGAAGGAACAAGGAGAAAATGGGATTCGGAAAAGATCTTCGGAATTCCCATGAAGGCCTCCTTAAACTCCAGGACTGGGAGCTAAAGGTAGGCTGGGGAGCTGAGGATGGGGGAGTTGGTCTGAAGGTGGGGTGGTGGTTGTCTGAAGGGGGGCTGGTGTTTCTGAAAGTGGGGTGGTTGGCTGAAGGTGGGGTGGTGGTTCTGAAGGTGGGGTGGTGGTTGGCTGAAGGTGGGGTGGTGGTTGGCTGAAGGTGGGGTAGTGGTTGGCTGAAGGTGGGGTGGTGGTTCTGAAGGTGGGGTGGTGGTTCTGAAGGTGGGGTGGTGGTTCTGAAGGTGGAGTGGTGGTTCTGAATTCTAACAAACACTAGGCGTGGCTCATGGCGTGGCGTTTCAGTGCATGGCGTTCCGTGGCACTTGCGTGGTGCGTGGTGTTCCATGGCGTTTAGGTGCGTGGCTTTCCGTGGCATTTCAGTGCGTGGTGTTCTGTGGCATTTAGGTGCATGGCGTTTTGGTGCGAGGCGCTTATTATTTACTATTAGTTTATTTGTAAGGGACAATTCAGCGCACATTATTACACACACAATTATCACAGTCAGTGAGTTAGACAGTCATGAGTTACCACATTACATGAGCAGAGCACTGAATGCTTGTGTGCATAAACTTAAAGACGTGAAGAACATCACAAAACAGCACATCACATAAATAACGCCACGCTTAGGTGCGTGGCGTTTCTGGGCGTTCCGTGGCGTTGCGTGGCGTCTCTGCGTGGCCTCTCTGGGAGTGGTGTTCCACGGCGCTCCGTGGCGTCTTTGGGCGTGGCGTCTCTGGGCGTGGCCTTCCGGTGTGTGGCGTCTCTGTGGTGTTTTGTGGCGCTTGTGGTGTGGTGTTGCGTGGGGGTTTCGGTGCGTGGCGTTTTGTGGTGTGGCGTTCCGTTAATGTGCAGTGATCCACCAACAGCTACGTTTTACCACAAACTGCTAGGTCTAACCACTCACTTTATAGGGCTAATTGATGACCCTACCTGCTAAATAGCATAACAACAAATTAGCCATGAATCTTTTTATAGTTTATTGCTAACTTAACTACTGAATTCTAACCACTCTCCGCCTTCTCGATTGCTGCTAACTTTCAAACTGATTCTCCCTCTAAAACCCCAAAGGAACAAAGAATACCACTATCTCATGGCTAAATCTAACGGATTCCACTAACATAGTAATCTGTGTTTACTGCAAGGACTAAACCAGGAAGGACAGCCCAGAGTGGTTTATTCTGCCAAATATCAGTCACAAACTGTGATTAGACTTTTGTTACTTTCATTTGTAACCTTTTGTGGTTTTCGTCGACTTAGAGGCTGAAATGGGCTCAGACTGCTCTTGGAGCAAAATGTTTTGCGGTACATCATGTCATGATAACATCTCGTCGATAGTTCTATTTGGCCGTTGTTGATGTTGGATTTGTAGCGCATTGATTTGGAACTGTTAAAAGGCAAGGCGTCACGATATTTTAAGAGGATGCAAACCCTTAGGACTCCATCACGGTCTAGTGTTCAATCAATGCTTTGGTATAAATAAGTAAACATGTTAGAGTTCCTTTCAAACTGACCTTCACCTTACAGTCACTTCCTGTCTCTGTCAACCATTTCCTGTCCCATACCAACTTACCGCTTGGCTCTTGTGTCTCTTTCCTATCAGCTGCTGGAGACGGTGAAGCGCTTCATGACGCTGCGCGTTAAGAGTGACAAGGAGTATGCCGCCATGCTTCTCAATCTGAGCCGGCAGACGGAGAACCAGAACCCAGACTACAGCAGCACTGTTAGCCAGGTGAGAACACTGTTAGCCAGGTGAGAACACTGTTAGCCAGGTGAGAACACTGTTAGCCAGGTGAGAACACTGTTAGCCAGGTGAGAACGCTGTTAGCCAGGTGAGAACACTGTTAGCCAGGTGAGAACGCTGTTAGCCAGGTGAGAACACTGTTCGCCAGGTGAGAACACTGTTAGCCAGGTGAGAACACTGTTAGCCAGGTGAGAACACTGTTAGCCAGGTGAGAACGCTGTTAGCCAGGTGAGAACACTGTTAGCCAGGTGAGAACGCTGTTAGCCAGGTGAGAACACTGTTAGCCAGGTGAGAACAATGTTAGCCAGGTGAGAACACTGTTAGCCAGGTGAGAACAATGTTAGCCAGGTGAGAACAATGTTAGCCAGGTGAGAACACTGTTAGCCAGGTGAGAACACTGTTAGCCAGGTGAGAACACCGTTAGCCAGGTGAGAACACTGTTAGCCAGGTGAGAACAATGTTCGCCAAGGGAGTGGTTAGCCAGGTGAGACGATAACTGCATCAGTGTCAAACCGCCGTCACTACGCACATATATATATATATATATATATGTGTGTATGTGTGTGTGAATGACGATATGTGATGACATCACACGCTTTAGCCCAAGGTAGCTAGAACAAAAGCCAAAACAATTCTGACGTTGTTGAGCCTAGTCTGTGGAACAGACTACAAATGTATGTATAAAGTAAACAGTTGGAGTTACATTACATTTTTTTCAAGTGCTTATGACAAAAACACTGTTTGGTAATGCCCCTCCAGTTTGACGGCCAAAAATAATGTGTAAATCCATCAGATCACATCTTAGAAGGAGGCAGCACCTCCAGCAAAGACCAAAGGGAGTCTGCAGAGGAATGGAGTACCAACGACACTATTTTCAATTTGGCTCATTGACACAATTCAGTGATGGACATTAGCTTACTAAAGCGATGCGATTGATCGGCAACAGATTGTTATCGATATACGCCCCAAACAAGTGATCAACCTGAAATGGAGCAACAAGGAATGTTATCCTGCTTTAACGTAATTAATCTGGATTTACAATAAAGGCAGGCCATATTTGACATGCAGATTTATTTTGGCCAGGACCCATAGTCTCCATCAGGTTCTATTTTTGTGTACCTTGAAAAACATCCCGAACCGTAAGCCCAAATGACTCACAATTTGGAACATATACTCACTTCAATATTGCCCGACCATACAAAAATATGAATTGGGAGAACAAGCCACCGTTGTTTAACCAATCCCCAGTCCGCTTCAGAGAACCCCAGTGGCCTAACATTTGGTGTGCCCATCAAAGACCGCCCCCTTAGGTCATATAGAAAGTTTTGCTAACAAAACGGCGTTGCAGGGTCAATTTAAAATGACCACTGCTGCAGGTGCTCACCGAGCAATTTCAGTCAATGGGCAGAAAACGCTGACTGCAACCGTTCCAAAGGCAAACAACTCAAGGGTTGTCAAAATTGGTATACGTATAGAAACCCCCCATAGGCAGGCCTCCAAAAAGCAAAGTACCGCTTTGGCCTCTGGGGACGCCATAACTCACAATCAAACACACAACAACCATCAGCCCCAACGTTTGATCAATAGCAAGTCCGCTACAGAGCGGCCCAGGGACTCGAAACTCGCCTACGTGCTTGCTCTCTCATCAGCCATGGTGGAGTTAGAATGTCAGCACGCTCACGGAATATTGCGCACACAACGAGTTGGCGCAACCAAACGCATTTTCTTTAAAATGCACATGCGGTGACATGTCTTGTGAAACCTGTTCTGCTTCAAAACAGGTGAGCCCCACTGCCATGGGGGATAAACTGAGTGAAGTAGGGGTAGGCGATATGGCAGAAATATCATATCACGATTCCTTTCAGGCAGGATCACAATCCTTATAAGTCTTTTTCATGTTGTTTTTTTTACGTTCAATTTGCAAGTTACTGAACAGTACAAAAAAATATATATATATATATATATAAACTAACAAACGACAAAGTATGCCAAAGTACCTTATTAAAAAGTTCAAAAAGATACAATGATGGCCGTGTAGCACTGCATCATCATTTTCTGCAGTAGTTTGCATTTCTTCAGCTGCTGCAGGAAAAACCTCCTCTGTTGGGTTTTCTGAACGGTGCGCACCAACCCACCTTGGTAAGCTGTTCACGGCACCATCTTCAGATCATCAAAGTCAAAAGTCAAAGTCACTTTATTGTCAAGTGTGTTACATGCATGACATAAAACACAGATGAAATTGCAGTCCTCTCTCTTGGTCCCACGGTGCAAACAAGCAATAAAAAAATTAATTTTCTATTAGTAGAAAATATAAGTCAACAATTAACAGACATAAATAAACAATCAGCGATCAACACGACATAAGATAAATAATCAAAAATTTTACAGACATAAAATAAACAACAGTCAAGAATGAAGGCAAGTATTTAAATAAATTAGGTATTGAAACCGTCATTCAAATCATCATTCATGGTCCATAAATAACATCTTGCCTGCTGTAAACATTTCAATTTTATGTATTTTTTTGTTGCATTTGAAGTACCTCAGTCGATACCCTGTTGAGCTGGGAACATCCAATGTCATAATATTAACTGTTGCTCTTGTCATGGACCAAGCCATGATGATCATAGGGCTAAAGCTAGGATGCTAATTGTGTCTCTAGTCATGGACTCAGCTGGTGAAGCAGACGGAGGAGCTGGGTCGCGTCATGCGGGGCCATGCTGACGACGTCAACTCCGGGCCGCTCCACCGCCTAGCAACGCTGATCCGGGACAAGCAGCAGGTGAAGAGGAGCTACCAGACACTCCACACCACCCTGGACAGCGAGCGCAGCAAGGTGCCCAACCCCAACCCTGACCCATGACTCCTGAACCTCACCCTCACTCACTGATGCCCTCTAGTCAGGATGTTGAGATGTTCTCTAATAAAGAAATGCAAAACTCAAATTTCCTTCCAGGTCACAAAGGCCGATCTGGAGAAGCTGAAGGCTACGTATCGTCAGCTAACGAGAGAGGCCCACAGCGCGAAAGAAAAGTACAAGGAAGCCATGGTCAAAGGTAGCCGTGTGTGTGTGTGAATAGGGTGTGTAAGCACTGCTGCTCTCTGCAGATCGTCATAATCCTCCTTCCCGTCTCAGGCAAAGAGGCGGAGCGTGCTCGCGAGCGCTACGACAAGGCTACCGCCAAGCTGCACAACCTACACAACCAGTATGTGCTGGCGGTGCGCACCGCTCGGCTACACCAGGAGCACCACCGCTGCCACGCCCTGCCGCGCCTCCTGGACTCCCTGCAGAGGATGCAGGAGGACATGACCGGCGCACTGTAAGACCATCGAGCATGACGCGCACCAGGCTAGGGCTGGAACAAAGAGGCGAACCAAAGATGCTATTTTTTTTTTCACGCTGGTGCATGAAATATATTTATATCTTTGCCGCGTGTCTGTTGGCACATCAGTAGGCTCAGTGTAGCCGCTTAGTTGATTAGAGCGGGAGCATTTCCTCATGGCACGACACATGGGTGTGAGACCCGCGCGCCCAGCTTGGCCTTTAGCGTCGTGTCCTACACTTCGTATAGACGTGATAATCACAACGGCTCAGTGAGCTGCACCTTCTCTATTTACCCATCTCTTCATGGCTGTGCATGTCAACTGGAGTGTATTACCTATTTAGTTAAATTATTAAAACATATTTAGGTTTTGCCAAGCTTGGTATGCATTACCACGTATATAAATGGCGGGTAGGTTGGTCCTATTGTGGATTCCAAAGCTTAATGAAGGCTAAAGTGCTCCAAACTTGAGAGTTTGAGTAAATCTGTTTCATGAGGATTAATGAAGGATTAAATGTCAGTACTGATCGTATCATTTATATATATAATTAATAAGTTAGGATAATGACACTAATAAAATCATTTTAAAGCTAAATGCATTACTATAATAATAATACTGCATTACTATAATAATAATATATAATAATGGAAAACTATTTGTGATTTTAATATATTGCATTCCACACTTTGTAAACAATATGACACCCCATAGCAACATATCGTCACGCATGATTTGTATTGCCGTCCTGCCATTGCACCAGTTAGTTTCTCCCCATGCTGTTGACTAGAGGTCGGCCCTAAGGTGAGGATAGTGATGCTGACCAGGCTTGGGGACTCTTGTTGGTGTCAACAGAAAGTGGATTCTGGAGGACTACAGCCAGATCAGCAGCCTTCTTGGGGAGGAAATGGTTTGTGTTCACCAGGAAATCCAGGACGCCATCCAGCGCATTGACCCAGTCGCTGAGTACCAGTACTACGCTCAATCCCACAGGTATATTACCAGTGCTGCACCCAATCCCACAGGTATATTACCAGTATATCACCAACCATGTTCCTAATCCATCTGGATGCAGTTTGTCATTTCACATTTTGTACTACTGGTTGTTTATTCCACATTCAAATACAAATAGATAAATATTCTGAATACCATAATTTTTTTTACCGTTATGTAGTAGTCCGCCTTACCTTGATCACAGAATTCATATTTTACCCACCTCTTTCTTTACCACGGTTGAATGCGGTTGAAGCAGGCAGATTTTCACCAAGCATTTGATTATTTTCACATCCAGTAAACATGGCCTCCCAAAAGGGGATCGGTGTTAACCAGCTTTTAGTGAGAAAAGTGGTATTCTTTTCCCATTGTAACGCCACGGCTGCAGCAGTGTTAAAGGAAGAACAAGAGATGCTCCTGCTTCCTCCTCACAGGATGATTCAGGATGTCCCCACTAGATGGAACTCAAGACATGCTTTAGTGCTGGCTGCTGTTTTCTCAGCCCCTACAGGCAAGAGTATTAAGATAAACATTAAGGACATTGCTACTCTTTCTGATGAAGATGTAATATTTGCTAAAACGGGGACAAGGCTAATGAGCAGTGAACAGCTGCCAACAGTTTCCACGGTAGTTCTACTGACACTCAAGCATGGTATCCGTGAATCACAGTGACTCAGAATCAGCACCTCAGCTGGGCCGAAGGCTGATCGATGCCATGCCACTCCGCAATGATGCAGTTATTCATGCAAAAGGAGTCCCAACCAAGTACTTGGTGCATATACAAGAACATACTTTTCAGAAGGCTGTCATACTTACTTATCTTTCCCTCCACCAATCAGGACCCCTGAGCCAGAAGAAGCCGATGTGGAGTTTGATGCATCTCTTTTGGAAGACACAGAGAACATGGCAGCCAATGAGATCCTGTGGAACAATCTGACCGCCGAAAACCTCCAGGGCCTGTGAGCTAACTATGCTATGCTAGTCCTGATAAGGCTACGGCCAACGGCAGTAATAGAGCTAGATAGTAATAGATAGCTAGCTAAAGTTTACGCTATGTGGATGTGAATCACCGCCAATGTTTAGAATTTTAGAAGCCATTGAATTTTGTATATGGAAATGTTAGCACCATTGAATTCATAACATTGAAATATTGTAATCGAGTCGAGTTGAAACTTGAGTCATCTGAATTTTTTTCATTTAGAATTTACCTCTTTGAAATTCAAACGTGGCATTTCATGTTGTCATGTAGTCTTTCAATGTTCACTTATTCAGATGCAGAAATTCAGATTGCAGATATTCAAAATATGATATTCATTACTATTGAATCATAAGATTCTCAACTTTGAGTCCATCGTAACCTTTGTTATACGAAAACACAATTCCAACCACAAACAAAAGAATAATAATGTAACAACAATAGTTATGTATTTCATAACTCGGCACATTCACATGCACACCAATAGAGATCCACTTCACAAATAGCTGTAGTCTGATTAAACAGTGTATAGGTTCACCAAAAGTCAAATTATTATGTAATAATCACAGAACTGCTGGTTGTGATATGGCCTAATTTCACAAGCAGTTCTAATGGTACTGAGGCGAGGAGATGTGACCAGCAGCAGCGGTGTTACTCCAAAATGTCTTTAAACTTAATAACACAATTTTAATAAGAAATGGACATATTTGCCTCTAAGCTTCATATTTTTTTCGATAAAAGTTTGAGGGGAATTGGATAGCATCTCTACATAAGTGGTGGTAGCTGGGACTTGACCGTTGGCAGTCATCATCAGAGCATGGGCAGCAATGCTCTCATGAAAATGCATGAGGAAATGACTTGAATCGGACACAAATGATGTGTTGACCATTATGGTCTGTTTCAGGTTGTCGTCGGCGACTGTGGAGCTAGCACTGACGCAGGAGAGCCTGAGCAGTAAAGAAGCCTTGCTCTCTGACCTGGAGGCCAAGCTGCAGGAGTCGACTCAGAGCTGCCAGAAGAAGAGCGAGTCAGTACACCTCCTGTCTTTCTATATTTGGGTGTACTTCCTGTCTCTAGGTTTACTACTTCCTGTCTTTCTGTAAGCTAACTATCGTTGGTAGTCTGTTGATTGTTCGACAAAATCGCCACTTCCCGTGCAACAGGGG
>NC_140288.1:1811509-1890222 GCF_964030765.1 Micromesistius poutassou | reverse complement strand
CAAACCCCCTGTCGCAGCTTGAATTACACTGTGATTAAAAAAAAGAAGGGTTTTAGGAAGGAGAGGTAGAGTTGTCCCCATGGTTACAACCAACAGCAATTTTTTGATACTTATTTTTAGGCTTGTACACGTTGTGTATGAGCTTATATCGTTATATTGTATATTGCTGTATATATATATATATATATACACCAAAGACCATGAAGTAGCTTAATCTTCTCAGTCGCCAGCATGTATAGGATTAGAAAGAACATAGTCTATACATGCATACATACATAGCTGCCTACATACCTTACACTGGCAGTAAATTCTAAACAGAATACATACAGTACATTGACAGTAGTCTATACATCCATACACACAGTACAAATTTGGCTGAGACCACTCTGGTAGCGTATACAAGTTACCTTTTAAGGGTCAAAGGTTAGGTGTTCATGTTAAGGGTTAAAGGTTATGGTTTCATGTTAAGGGTTAAGGTTAGGTGTTCATGTTAAGGGTTAAGGTTAGGTGTTCATGTTAAGGATTAAAGGTGACCTTGCCTAGTCGGGTTATTGGTGCTAAAGGTTGGGTGTCTCTGTAGGTGGGGACTTCTTGTCATTCCTGAGAAAGAAGAGGGATGAGCTGAAGACAAAGCAGCTCGTGAAGTTTGCTCTGGATGCCGCAGCAGGGATGGCCTACCTGCAAGCCAACAACTGTATACACAGGTAATACGAGTTCAACTATTAAATTAATCAGTCGTTAACATGATTCATGTCACTGCAAGCCAAAAACTGTATACAAAGGTTATTCATGTTCATCAATAATATCAATCAATAATTAATGTGTATAAAGTCTCTTACATTTACATTAAAGGCATTTAGCAAGCTGGGTACCGCTTTTATCCAAAGAGACTTGCAACAATTCATTCAAATTGTGTGTGCTTTAGTTAAAAGCAATTTGATATTCAATAAACCCATTTTGAGCTCTTCCGATTTATTGAAGTTAAAGATAGAGGGTGTTGGTTCCCACTCATCTCTGAGGAAGTTGAAGGAATAATAATATGATTCCTGCAGATTTGTGGTGCCTCACCTGTGGGTTTTATACCTTGAGACACTACGGGGCAGCACGCCAACACTAAGAGGTGTAGTTGTACGATGAACCTCAGCTGGCTGACATGCCCAGTCTCCTCGACTGTTTGCCTTCATCCCAGCGTGCCGTAAGGGAATGTGTCCCTTCTGGCTATGATATGATCTATATTGATACGGTTTCTTGGTCTTTCAGGGATGATATTAATAGCGTTTGTTTCTTTTTCTCCCTCAGGGATCTGGCTGCCAGGAACTGCTTGGTTGGGGCAGAGGGGGGCGGGGTTGGTGGGGGTGGGCGGAGCTTCAGCGGAGGAAGTGGGCGAGACATCCTGAAGATCAGTGACTTTGGAATGTCCCGCCAGGAAGACGACGGGGTTTACTCTTCCTCTGGCCTCAAGCAGATCCCCATCAAGTGGACCGCCCCCGAGGCCCTCAACTACGGTAAGGAGCCTTAACTACAGTAAGGAGTCTTCACCAGGAGCCTTCAAATTCAGTAACACCTTATCCATTTACATTTACATTTAGGGCATTTAGCAGACGCTTTTATCCAAAGCGACTTACAATAAGTACATCCATTATCCACAGTTAGGATCCATAACTTCTTTGTTTGTTTAGTCATCAGGAGCAGCCCAGAGAGTGAGGGTGTTTGTATGGAAGCATATGTGTAGCAAAATTTGTGTGGCAAAAATATATAAATATATGTGGCGATGCAATTTGCAATTCAATAAGTCATTGCATTTTGCAATTGACAATTCATTGTGCAATTTAATAATGCAATTTGAAAATACGTTATTCAAAGTGTACTTTAATATGCAAAGTGACAATGAAATCCTCAATTCAATTTGTTGAAAAAGTTATAACAATAAAAATAGAATTAACATTTTGTCACATTTTTTGAGTGCATTTATTCAAATGGAAAGAGTTAGTGCCCCTGTGATTGCAATGCACTTCACCACGCTCCGCAAAATTCAAATTATAGGGTGTTTGTTTTGTCTTTACGTCTATGAGTGACGGTGGTTGTTTCGTTTTGTCTTTACGGCTATGAGTGACGGTGGTTGTTTCGTTTTGTCTTTACGGCTATGAGTGACGGTGGTTGTTTTGTCTTTACGTCTATGAGTGAGGGTGTTTGTTTCGTTTTGTCTTTACGGCTATGAGTGACAGTGGTTGTTTTGTCTTTACGGCTATGAGTGAGGGTGTTTGTTTCGTTTTGTCTTTACGTCTATGAGTGAGGGTGTTTGTTTCGTTTTGTCTTTACGGCTATGAGTGAGGGTGTTTGTTTCGTTTTGTCTTTACGGCTATGAGTGAGGGTGGTTGTTTCGTTTTGTCTTTATGGCTATGAGTGACAGTGGTTGTTTTGTCTTTACGGCTATGAGTAAGGGTGTTTGTTTCGTTTTGTCTTTACGTCTATGAGTGAGGGTGTTTGTTTCGTTTTGTCTTTACGGCTATGAGTGATGGTGGTTGTTTCGTTTTGTCTTTACGGCTATGAGTGAGGGTGGTTGTTTTGTCTTTACGGCTATGAGTCACGGTGTCTGTTTGGATCTTCAGGGCGGTACAGCTCAGAGAGTGACGTGTGGAGCTTCGGTGTGTTGCTATGGGAGACCTTCAGCCTGGGGGTGTGTCCTTACCCCGGCATGACCAACCAGCAGGCGAGGGAGCAGGTTGAGAAAGGTGAGTTTCAATTAGATTTCGTTCTTAGGGTTTTCCGTGCTTAGCGTTGCCGTCAGTGCGGCCATCTGACGCAACTGCTTGCCCCCCGTTGCTAGGCTACAGGATGTCCCGCCCTGAGCGTTGCCCAGACGACGTGTTCCGCATGATAGAGAGATGTTGGCGCTACAGCGCCGAGGAGCGACCCAACTTCTCTGAGCTTCAGCGGGACCTCGCCGCCATCAAGAAGAAGTGATGGACCTCTGAACTCTGAGCTGCTGCAGGACCTCACTGCCATCGAGAAGAAGTGATTGACCCCAGCACCCCTCACACCGACCCACCTTCTCTGAGCTGCAGCGGGACCTCGGCGTCATCAAGAAGTGATGGACCCCTAAACTCTGAGCTGCTTCAGGACCTCACCGCCATTAAGAAGTAAAGGACCCCTGAACTAAACCCAGCCTCTGACCCCTCCCACCTCTACTGACACTTTGAGTGAAGCTAATGCTGAATAACACAAAACACGAGCTAACAGGATCACTGGTGTTAGCCGCAAACTGTTAGCCACTAGCTTTGGATGCTAACTGTAAGCCACTAGCCTCTAGCCGCTAGCTTCTTGTCACTTGCTGTTGTGAAGTAAAGGTAATGAGGGATTAGTAAGTAGTAAAGATGAACCTAACTAACGAATGAGACACATATAATCATTGTGTTCCACCACAATCAAAAGATAAACACTAAAAAGGCTAATGTAGAGAGAGGATGGAACGAGAGGCATCCATGATACACCATGTTTCCAGAGCTCCGGAGAGCAGGCCCTAGCAGGCAGTTGCTAGAGGTAATTTGGAAATAAAATGATGAATATATCAAGGGAGATAAAACTATGAACAACGCTAGGAACAAAATACAGCTTTTGATTATCTTACTACACCCTCAAACAACACTCACTAGCTGTTAGCCACTAGTTGTTTGGAGCCAACTGTTAGCCGCTAGCCATTTCAGGGAAACACTAGCTTATATGAAGAGCAAAGACAAAACCTTGGAGGAAGACCTCCAGTTGACTTTGATCAAAATAATTATTGCAATAGTGGTTGTTTAGTACTTCCTTTAACTAAATGTACTAAATAACTTTGTTTAATTGAAACTACTTAAGTACTTCCGTTAACTGAAACTACTAAAGTACTTAATTTAATTAAAACTACAAAATGACTTCCTTTAACTGAAGGTGGGAATATGTTTAAAAGTATTGCCCTTGGACAGAAGGATTTACTGTCTGGTGAGAGGCTTGGCTTGATAAGGAAGGCAACCATAGCTAGCCGCTTTGGCAGCTTAAGTAATGAAGTGGGCATGCTGTTACTTCTGCTGACAAACCTCTCCAGGAAGGAGAAACTTTTGCTCCCTCTCCTTGGCTCACTGTAGACTACCAAGTTTGGAAGCACAGAACTTTGATTGGGGACTTCCGCAAGCTGGCGAGCTACCAATATCGGTTTCTCCAGCATTCTCACAACTGTTTTTATATGTTTTGTATGTTCTGATTGTTTAATTATGGAAACATAAATCTATCTAAAAAACCTTGCCAAAAATTATTAGACATTTTTAACCCTAAAATGTTGCCAAATGTTAATTAAATGTGGTGGGTTTTTTTAATCCAACAAACATAAGTTTGTCAGATAAACTTGACAAAGCAGTGTTAGTTCAAGGTTCAGGCTTTTTGGCCTTTTGTTATCCTTCCCTGGGTTAGACAAAAGCATTGAGATCAGTTCATTGATCCCCCAGTAATTAATCATTACGTGTGTATATCCAGAATAAACTATGTGAAGAGAAATTCCCAAAACGAAAATTTGGCTTACTCTAGAAACATTTACGTCAGCCTTATTTTTTTTTTCCAAATGCCAATTTATTATTCCCCTTCTTCAAATCAATTGTGATGAGAAGAAATGGTTATTCTGAACAAATGTGTTGTAGTAACTGCGGGTAAAATAAGCTGCATTCTCATTTTTGGAATTCAACATTTTAATGTAGGATATTCCAGATATACACACCTAAATGGAGTCATGTTTGCTATATCTGGAAGGTGTATTAAGTGGAGTTGTGGAGCTAATGCTCAGGCAACTTTGAATTGACATCAGTGCCCATAGGCTTACTGTGTAAGTAAGGGGGTCACTGAACTGACGGACAGAAAAGTGGTCTCGCTGCTCTGGTCCAACCCATGGAAGGAACACCAAATGGGTAAACAAGCCTAAATTCTCAGCTAACCCTGTAAGTGACCTTATTTTACTGCCGTGCTTTGAGGCCACACCCCCTTCCCAATAACCACACCCCCAACCCTCTATTCCGAACACACACCGAACACTAGCCCTCCCCCCTGACCACACCCCCTCTCAATCGGCTCATTAAATATGTAACAAAATTATATTTCAGTTATTTTTTATTCACGTTGGTTTACTTTGTTTGATTGTTTTAGTTCTTTAATGTGTAACTATATATTTTGGGGCGGGGGAGGGGGGGGTTCTACAATTCAATAACACTTATTTAATTTAAGTGATTTCAAAGTAAATGTTTTGCTTCTAACGTGAATCATTTTTACTAAATTTCCAGGAAAACGTGAAAAAAACGATTGAAAAAACGACTGTTACAGTTTTTTTAATTCTGGGAAAAAAATGAATTTTATAAAGTTTATATTTTGTGAATATCATTTATGTATTTTATATAAATTTGATTAGATTTTTAACATTATTGTTTGTTCTTACTAAAGAAAAGAAAATATGTAAAAAAGTGTACGTTAAAAAATGTAATAAAATATGTAAGGTTGTAATCTGTGGCTTAAACTGGCGGTGGTCTGATCACATGGCATCTCCTTATGCAAGATGTGATCATGTGATTCAAATCTTTATATGTCCATGATTTGAATGAAGTGCAAGATGCACTAAACACTTTCCTGCTACTCAAACCCAGTTTTAGCAGGAAAACATCTGTCCAGCAAATTAAAATTAAAATTCCATTCGAGGCATTAAAACATCGGGTTCTAGGGGCCTTGGTATAATAACAATTATTAGTATAAGTATTATTACTACTGTGGTATCTCCAAACTCCCCTAAGTTTGTCCATGGTATATTCATTCAGTAATTATTACATTATACAAATTCATTAAATGATAATAGGAAGATGATTTCCGTGAAAGTGGTCTTTGCGCACAAATCTGTAGAATTTTTGAGGGTCATATGGTTTTGCGTTTAAATCTCGATCACGGTCATTCAAAAACCCATAGACATTTGACCGAGGGAACCGGAGCCTCGGAGGCGGGACTTATTCTTCAGAGGTCTATAGAGCTGGTAAGTCCCGCCCCTTCGGCTAAACCCCAGTGGACCTCTAGGTTGAAAAATCGTTAATGTGAGAAAAAAATTATTTTCTGGTCCCGTTTGAATTGTGCCATGAATGTCAACATATGTTGTCTGTGAATTTTTTATATACTTTTTCATGTTAAGAGTTTGAGTTGCACATAAACTCTGTAGGTGACGAAGAAGTAAAAGCTGCGTCACGTTTTGAACTACACACATTTTCCATCTAGTTTCGACTGGCTTTTTGCATTGTCGGTGCTGTTAAAATAGCATTTATAATCGTTTACTACTTTAACGGCACAGACAATCCAAAAAGCCAGTCGAAACTAGATGGAAAATGTGTGTAGTTCAAAACGTGACGCAGCTTATACTTCTTCGCCACCTACAGAGTTAGTTATGTACAATCATTCAAAAAACCCATGTTATTTCCCATGGACATTTGACCGAGGGAACCGGGAGCCTCGGAGGCGGGACTTATTCTTCAGAGGTCTCTTGCTAGTTCCCAGAGTGACTCGCTGAACAATTTCAAATTGTGCTCTCGCGAGAACTCTGGATTTCCAAAGTACTTTATACTTAGGAATGTGTGTAAATGTTAGCACAGCTCTGGCCATGCGTACAAACCAAATTTATTGGTAATAAATTACTCCTTTGTCTAATTATTAACAGACCTTGCTCTCAGCAGGGAGCGCGTTTTCAAAGATCGCGCTGCTCTGCTTGTTGCAGACGTCTCTGTGGGCTGTGAGTGACTCCCAACCTAATTGAATTAACCGCATCAGTCACTTTTTTCCCATGCAGCAAGCTTTCTTTTATTTGTAATGCTTCCTGCACTAAGTTAGCCAAAAAGTAACTTTTGGTTTAATTCAACCTCGTTTATGAGCGTTTCCATTTTAGTGTTGGAGAAGTGTATTTTCTTCGCTCTCTGTGCCTTTATAGCGCTGAGGGGGAAAACACATTCTCATGGTTGATAAAGGAATGCGTTGAGACCTCATCCTCACCTTCAATCCGCCTATCCGGGGTCGGATCGCGGGGGAAGCAGCTCCAGCAGGGGGCCCCAGACTTCTCTTTCCTTGGTTTCCTTGGTAAGTGGTAAATTAGATTAATACCGATTTTTTTTGTACTTAAGATCATCATACATTTCATTCTTAAGTGAGAATTTAGACCTTTTCGACGCACGGTTGATAAATGAGGCCCCTGGTTCCTCAGGGACTTAACTGGCCCCAGCCGAACAGGCCGGACAAGAGTAAAAAAAATAATTTAAAAAATCAGCAATAAAATTAGGTGCATTACACCGTAGGTGATTGCCCCTAATAATAACAATAATTATTATAATTATATCAATGTATATATAATGTTACTCCCAGGGGCGGAAGGGCGGAACAAACCGCCAGTGTACCGGAAGTCTCGTGATGGTCGCACCCAGCAGTCAGCTGATCGACGGAGGAGACATCCGGCCCCACAGCTTCTTCCACACCGACCGTGGAACTTCTTCCCCTGCTCGACGTCTCGTTTCCCCGTACACATCTCGCCCCTAGAGCCGCCTCCTCCCCGGGGGATAAGCCGGCCATGGCCCTCATGGACCTGGCCATGCAGGGGCTGTCCGTGTTCGGCCTCGGCCTGTTCTGCGTGCTGTGGCTCATGCACCTCATCTCCATCATCTACGTGTGAGTGATGCTATCTGGTGCTAACCTCACCGCTAATAGCACTATGCTATTATTATTATTATTATTATTATTATTATGATTATGCCTGATGCCAACACCACTCCTGTTATTAACGATGCTAACTCGGGGCACGTCAGCTGCTAACTCTGAGGTATCGATGGTCACCTGCTGGTCTTAGAGCTACGCCCAATCCAACCGCGTTGATACCGGCATGTAACGGTGGGGTTACCGGCATGTTACTGTGGGGTTACCCGGCATGTTACTGTGGGGTTACCCGGCATGTTACTGTGGGGTTACAGGCATGTTACTGTGGGGTTACCCGGCATGTAACGGTGGGGTTACCGGCATGTTACTGTGGGGTTACCCGGCATGTAACGGTGGGGTTACCGGCATGTAACGGTGGGGTTACCGGCATGTTACTGTGGGGTTACCGGCATGTAACGGTGGGGTTACCGGCATGTTACCCTGAGGTTACTGTGTGGGGTCACCCCCCTATGTAACGGTGGGGTTACCGGCATGTTACTGGATGGCATGTTATCGTGGGTTTTACTGGCATGTTACTGTGGGGGTTACGAGCATGTAACTGGGGTTACTTGCATTTTACAGTGTGTCACGTTACTGTGGGGTGACCGGCATGTTACTGGGGTTTACTGTGTGTTTACCGGCATGTTACTGTCTGTCATGTTATCATGGGGTTAACGACGGCATGTTATCGTGGTGTTTCCGGCATGATATTGTGGCGTTACAGTGGGGTTTCCAGAATGTGTTGGTTACCCCCCGCGGCAGCTTGGAGTGTTTCTTTTCGTAAACAAAATGACTAATTCCTTCCTGCATTTCCTCCTCGGCAATTCCTCCTAGACATATGATGTATCATATGACCTCGACTTACCATAACGACTAACTTTTATACATGGATGGTATTCTGTCTCATTAAATCGGTACGGTAAATACATGAGGTCTATAAATTTGTGGGTGAAACTGCGTCTCAATGGGCATAGTTATTGTATACCCTCATATATACATATATGACAGCTCATTTCTGTCTTTAATGTATACCATGGCATATGTTGTATGGCTCACTCCAACTGGTGGATTAAATGATTCTTATTATTACGATCTTGGTAGACATCTCTGTCAAGAGGTGTTTAAGCAATCAGAATATTTACAGTTTAAATTAAAAGGTTTAACCGTAACACAGTGTTGTAACGGATCAGTGATCCATTCGGATCCCCCCCCTCCACAAATCGGCCAGCATGTGAACCACCGATTAATTCCATGGTGTGAAACACTGATTTACTGCCACTGTAACTTTTTAAAGAGCTATGAACCCAAAACAGTTTTTTTTGTTTTAAACGTGGTGATTTCTCTTCGATGATCGTCAACATAGTAATCTAGGCCCTTTTGTCACTGTTACTGAAATAAGTCCCCAATTTAGTATGTAGGCATTGTGCCATATGAGAACGAGAGTACATCAATCATGGCCACACATAACCAACATCCTCCTGGTATGTCAATGGCGGCTGCCAAGGCACAACAACTTTTCAATGCTGCATTTAAGCAGCCCTTTGCTGCGGAATCAGACCATGCTAAAGCTAAAACCAAATCTATTGGGATGTTTATCGCTGGAGAAAAGAGGCCATACTCCATTGTAGTAAACGGAGGCTTTAAAAATATGGTGAAAGTGCTTGAACCACACTACAAAATCCCTTCTCTCCTCCGCTATAGTATGAAAATCTTGCCAGTTCTCTATGAACATGAAAATCTCATGATTGTCTTCAAAATATGCAAAGCATCCTTTGGCGCCCTCACCACACACGGTTGAGCTCAAGCCAAGGGCAACAGAAAGCTACATGACTGCTCACTAAACCACAGCCAAGTGGGAGATATGAAGTCTGATGCTATGGACATGCCCCCGCTATCAGAGTCATACTGGCACAAATCTGGCACCGGTGTGAAACCGCATGAGTGCAGTAGCAGAGTTGAAGCTAGAGATACCAATAGCAATATTCCGGTCGCCCCAGATAACACCACGAACCAAGTAAATGCCGGGATTGATGCTGTGCTGGGGTAACGGATAGCTTGCTTTGTACATGTAATCAATTTAGCATCACTAAGGGGAATCTCGGTGAACCAGATGGACCATCTCCTTGGGAGGATGACCAAGGTGGATTTTGGGTTCAATGGGGTCTTGCAGATGGTGGCCAACCGTGCACCGATTGTCAATGGGATAAGAACGCCTTCGATTGTCTAACACTGAAGAAGTATGTACTGACAACAGGGAATGTACTTTCCCCACAGGATCAGTTCTTATTACAGATTCAATGGACGCAGTCAGTCCCATTGACAAAACAAGTGCCCTATTTTATTTTGCACCCAAGCAAAATATCTCAAATCCTTAAAGACATGGTAGCCCACTGCATGAATTTCAGTAAAAGAAAAAGGAAAGGGTTTGTGAGACAAATTGACTTCCAAAATATAAAACCTAACACCTTGGCAAATGTGGTTAACAGCTGTAAATGCGAACTCCAACCCGTGCCTTCAGGCGCACCGTTGCAAACCATTCTGACGAGCGCGAACCATTGACAGTGGATGAAATCAAGCGAACGTATCGTATAGTTCATAGTGTGACATGCGTAAACCAATGGTGTAAACATAATCATAGATGACGCCACAGGTTTTTATATAAAAGAACATAGCCTATGTGTGTATGTATGTAGGCAATTTATATTCAAAATAATTAATAGTGTTTTATTGTACTTGCATTAGTTGTTTGAAGAGTAAAAAAAAAACGGTCTGACCTAATGCAAGTTTACAACCGGCAAGTTGGTCGGACTAAAAGGGAAAAAATATATATATATATATTTGGGTTGGTCACAGTACACTAATGATTGTGTGTCACATACAGACTCTGTCAAGATGTACAAATTTGCAGATGACACAACATTGGTAGGGCTTATCTCTAAGGATGATGATGACGCAAGGCCCACATGCAATGAAAGGGCATGAAAATCCTGCAGGATGTAACTCATCCTGCCAACCATCTCCTTAGGATCCTCCCATCAGGTAGCAGGCTGAGGGCTATTAACACAAAGAAATCCTGCTTTTTAAATAGCACATACTGTAGTGCAATTTGATTTTTAAATAGCTCTCCATCTTTGCACCAATACCTCAGGGAAGTCGATATGTTTTAAACTGTATTCTATTCATGCTACTATGCCACATTATTATGTGTATATATATGTATATGTGTGTGTATGTGTATATATATGTGTATGTGAATATATATATATATATATATATATATATATATATATATATATATACATATATTCTGTTTTATTTAAATTTTAATTTTAATCAGTATCATCCTGTTACATTCGCACTTATAACTTATAACCTGCACTTTAGGTGAACTTCCACTAAAGTCACTTCCTACTTTTAGACTCTTGCCTATGTAGGGACGAGCCATGAATGAATCATGTATGTACTTATGTCTCATTTATGGTCTTATATCTATGCCTATGTCTTTGGCTTCCTATTTTTGTGTGGTGTTTGTCTTGTCTGTTGTATTGTAGAGCACAGTGCAGCAAATTCCTAACAACTTCTGTTGTATGGCAATTAAAGTATTCAATCTTGAATCTTGATCCCCTAGCATATTCTCAAAAAACGATGAGTGATCTTCTGGGAAAAACGGTCCCTCCCAGGCAGTTTGATTCAGTCTGGGGTTAGGTTTTGGATAGTGAAGCTTATGTAGGATTGAGCAGGCCTACATAGACTGGTAGAGAGTTCAGTAGAGGCAGCAAGCCATGTGCCTTGAGCCACACTTTTTCACCTTGAACCTGTTGTACAGCTTTGGGATTTCAGTCTTGCAAAACAATGTTCTTGATGGCACTTTGTGGTGAAAAGGGATGCGGCTACAGAGTTTCCGGGCTCATTCTCTAAAAAGGGACTTTGATACACAACTGTCTTTGAACAATGGTTGCACAGTGAGGACAGTTTAAATTGCAACATGCAGACTAGGGACGGAACAGAAGTGAAGTTACAACAGAGACGCACCAGCTTGAAATGCTGTGCATCATCTATAGACATTTTTACACTGCCAAATATGCACGTCTTATGCACGCCTTTCTCCCGGGCATGGTCCGCACGTTTACACTGCCCGAGGTAAATTGCCTGCTTGAGCTAGCACCCCAATTTACCCTCCCGGACCCTACACACATTGGCGGTTTCATTCTGATGTAAATGCAATTAGACGGCTCCACCATTCCAGAGGCGGGTCTTGGGTAGAGGGGTTGCTGCATTGTCTAGACAGAGTCAACGCAGCGAGATCAACATGAGTTCTAACCGGAGAGACGGTGAAAAACATGAGCTGCTGATCATCATGGGATAGAAGGTGATGCAGTCGCATACAACGAAGACGGGGAAAGATGGTGCGATCTACGAGAAAGACGCAGAGGAACTGTCCTTACGGGACTTTTGTCTGGATAAAAAAACAAGTGCCCAACAAAATAAAGAATATGTTGGCGTGTTTGCACTTGTAAATAGATAATCGCGTTTGTAGCCTACACTCAGATGTATGCACATTCTTTCATGCCTCAAGTCTCTTGAATCATAAAAAAAAAAAAAACATTCGTACTATGCAAATTAAGAGGTCTACTCTCCGTGCGCAGCCCCGCCTTCTCCAGTGAAGCAAGAAAGCCCGCTCTGTGAAAACAGGGGATTTTACCCCCTCGCGTTTACACAGGAAAGGCAGTGAAATGGCTGGGCATGCCAAGCCGTGACCGCTTAAGGCTTGGCAGTGTAAAAAGGCCCTAAGCTTCAATGCTCGGGTGATCGAGCATTGAAGCTTTAGATCTAACCCAAAACTGCCTGCTGTCTTTCATCAGTGTGGGAGTTGTTCAGATCCACAAAGCATGACCAGGGGGTTGTTCAAGACAACGGATATCAAACATGAATAAGAAATTTGAAAAAAGTTGCGGCTAAAGGTGCTATTAATATCAGCCCGATGCGAATGTGGCATATTCCTATATAATCTCGGCAGTGAAAGACGGATGGATTACTCGACCTATGGGGGAAGGCATGGTGTCGATGGCGACGGGCGGGCTGTTTCTCTTTAGGGTCTGCGGCCTGTCTGCTATCTGTGTGTCCGATAGTGCCAGAGTAGATGTCTGGGGGAGGCTGTAGTTTCGCTTCCTCTCAATTTTTTTCTCTCTGTTTTTCCCAAAACACTGAACGTTCCACTCTGCTGTGAACGTGGGGGGGGGGGGGGCATCTTGAGTGCTTTGTGTTCTCTACTTAATCAATCTAAAGCAAAGTCAAATTTGTCTCCCCATTTTCTTTTTTGCTGACCCGAAATAAATGATGTGATCCATGACTCAAGGCGGTGAATGATCCAAAGCGTGAGTCTGGTGATCCGTTGCACCGCTAGTTACCCTGGTAAAGGGTGAGGGATAACTCTCATCCTCTTCCAGGTAAGAGATAGATTACCCTTTAGCAGGTTTACCATTTACCAGCTAAACCTCTTACTAGGTTAGTTAACCCTTTAACAAGGTTTACCCTGTACTAAACCCTTGACTAGGTTAGGGTCAACGCTTTACCAGGGTTAGTCCAGGACTGCTACCCAGCTGCATGTCTGTTGTTAACTGGTGTGTGTATGTGTGCGTATGTTAGACGGCTCCACCTCCACCAGCGCCACCCAGAGCAGAAGCAGCCGTACTGCAAGCTGCCCGCCGTCTCGCTGCTCAAACCCCTGAAGGGAGTTGACCCCAACCTCATTAGTAACCTGGAAACCTTCTTCACCCTGGACTACCCCAAGGTACTACCTACCCCACTATCTAAAACCAAGGTACTACCTACCCCACTATCTAACACCAAGGTACTACCTACCCCACTATCTAACACCAAGGTACCACCTACCCCACTATCTAACCCCAAGGTACTACCTACCCCACTATCTAACACCAAGCTACTACCTACCCCACTATCTAACACCAAGGTACTACCTACCCCACTATCTAACACCAAGGTACTACCTACCCCACTATCTAACACCAAGGTACTACCTACCCCACTATCTAACACCAAGGTACTACCTACCCCACTATCTTAACACCAAGGTAGTAGCTACCCCACTATCTTAACACCAAGGTACTACCTACCCCACTATCTAACACCAAGGTAGTAGCTACCCCACTATCTAACACCAAGGTACCACTAACCCCCAGCTACATTCAACCCTTGACTAGCTATGCCGTACACCAGCGCAATTATATAATTTTGTGTGTGTGTGTGTGTGTGTGTGTGTGTGTGTGTGTGTGTGTGTGTGTGTGTGTGTGTGTGTGTGTGTGTGTGTGTGTGTGTGTGTGTGTGTGTGTGTGTGTGTGTGTGTGTGTGTGTGTGTGTGTAGTATGAGATCCTACTGTGTGTCCAGGATAACGATGACCCTGCTGTTGACGTTTGCAAAAAGCTTCTGGGAAAGTATCCCGCCGTGGACGCCCGGCTCTTCATAGGTAGGACCTCGTCCTCCTCAGTTCAACTGGTCTGTTCAACACCTCTTCTGTGATACGATCACTCATCATCAACATGCATTCACAAGTGTCCAAAACCCCTACACGGTCCGACCAGATAACTAACTCATCAAACCACGGCCCATGCTCTGATCAGATATTGCCATTAAAATAAAGACTAGTTAACTGCAACATCTCATCAATTTGTATGCACGAGAAGAGAAATGGATTCCACACCAATGTAAGTTTGAGGGATTCCTTTACTTTTGTAGTCAACAGCGTTTTACTCTGAATTTCTCTTAACAATTTGCATGCAACAAGGGATCCTTGAGTTCCTACTCAAGTGTCGGGTGTAGTCGCACAATCGGTGAGATCTTGTCATAGATTTCCGTTAACGCTGTTGACGACTGCTTATGACGACTGCTTATGACGTAGCTGAGTCTTGAAGGGTTGTACCATTTTGTAGGGGAAAAATTCCCCTTGGCCCTCTGTTTTTAAGGGGCAAGTCGAAGCCACTCAAAAACCAGGGGTAGGACTAAAAAAGAGAATTTAGATTGGGCCTATATCTCAACTAATTAGGACACCATCCCTACTATCACCACAACTACCTAGAACATTATCTATCCCCATACTCCTTGTCTTCAAGTCTGTGTTTTTGTTTCCTAGTCTAAGTGTCCCTGCTTCCTAGTCCTAGTGTGTCCTTGTCTCCTAGTGTGTGTGTGTGCTTGTCTCCTAGGGGGTAAGAAAGTGGGCATCAACCCCAAGATCAACAACCTGATGCCTGCCTACGAGGGTGCCAAGTACGGCCTGGTTTGGATCTGTGACAGCGGCATCAAAGGTAAGGACACGCCCATTTCCTATACTACACTAGATTTCATCTGAGCTTGTTAGCCGTTCGGACACGCCCACCTCCCTGTATGCGTGTTCCTGATCACGTGCAAGTGGCGGGCAAGACCGTGCCCCCCCCCCCCCCCCCCCCCAGATTAATCGAATCAAGCGGAGCTCACGTCGGCATATTCCTCAAATCTGCCATTAGTTTGTGATTGTGTGACACGTGATTTTATAAATTATTTGTCTTTTCTTAAAACCAAAGAGAAAAGTGACCACGCTCTCCGATACAAAATATAATGTTCATGGCCCTGGCAGGTGGTCCTACACCACCTGTATACACAGGCTGAGATGTGGTTAGCGCTGTGATTGGCGAAGATGTGACAGGCTGAGGTGTGTGTGTAGCGCAGTGATTGGCTAAGATGTGACAGGCTGAGGTGTGTGTAGCGCAGTGATTGGCTAAGATGTGACAGGCTGAGGTGTGTGTGTAGCGCAGTGATTGGCTAAGATGTGACAGGCTGAGGTGTGTGTAGCGCAGTGATTGGCTAAGATATGACAGGCTGAGGTGTGTGTGTAGTGCTGTGATTGGCTAAGATGTGACAGGCTGAGGTGTTTGTAGCACTGTGATTGGCCGCAATGGGTTAGCAGCTCATTGTGGCAGTATCCCAGGCTTTATTAAAAAAAAAAAAAAGATTATTTTGATCAATATTGATATCACGATTATTTACCACGATTAATCATGGGGGGGGGGGGGGTGTTGCACTGTACATGCTCGCTTTTATTGAGAATGAGGAGTCACGTGACTTTGGGGGAGGGGAGGGGTTTGAGCCCTACCGCCATGATGGCATCCACGGCTATCGGTTGCCAGGGGCGACGTCAGAGCGGCATAGAGACAGATGAGGAAATACGCAACAGAGACGCAGGAGACTTTACGAGATAGAAATAAAGAGTGAAGGGCAATTTCCACCAGAACCGTCACGGAAGCGGCACGGCAATAAAAACGTTTGCCAAAGACATTAGAAACCATTATAGTCAATGTAGGCTATTCCACTGGATACGGCAGCGGCACGGCACTACTTTTTGTTGAAAGTTGCCGGTTCGCAGCCGTGTCTCAGAACACTTTTACAGCCATTCAGTTTATGATCTTTATTCATTAATTGCGCCACGGCCGAAATGACGCGGATATTCTCTGATATTATGTAAGCATAAGCACCGCGGAAACCACTGCTGTCAAAAGACGCTGATCCATTTTCACCGTTGACACGAGTTGCTCTAGTTCTACCTCCACGGCCCTGCAGCGGGCAGTTATCGGACTAGATTGTCCTATAGTGTGTGGTGTTCAGTCTTGTGTTCGTGTTCATGTATTTGTATTTACGATCGGAGAGCAACAAATCGGCGGAGATTCTCTTTATGTGTGTGGTGTACATCCGACTCAAAAATCGCATAAGATTAAAAAATCTTGTAGTGTGGGGCAGCCTTCAGTGCGTTGTCCATTTAGGGAACCTGACAAACTGTAGCCCGCTGTTCTTATGGTTTCCTCGACGATCGTGTGAGGCATTGGAGTAGTTTTTAACGCAGCAGTTATTTCCAGGCATTGTTAAAACTGTACAGAATTGCAACAACCTCCTCTGCTAGCAGCTACCGTGTCAACAATAACGCAAAGCTCAGCTGCACTCGGAGGGGCGTACCTTCCAACATGGCGGGAAGGGGGGGGGGGGGGGGGCTCTGTGCCGTGACGACAACTCCTCATTCTCATATTGAGAATGGGCGTGGGCGGGGCTCGTTTCTTTTTTGGTTTTCTTTTTTTTGCGGATGCATTATTTAAAAAAAAAATGTGGGTGGGGAGCACGCATTTGAAATATCATGAGAACACTACATGTCATCGTGGGAAGCCAATATCGTCATCGTGATATATTGTGCAGCCCTAGTTACACCCTACCACCCTAGCGAGAGCAGGGGCGGAAGATGACTCACCTGTGATGGACACGGTTACTGACCCTGGAACGAATTCGACTATGAGTAAGGAAAGCATGTCGGTGGAAGCCACTAGTTCAAACTTAACTGAGAAGAAGCTGCAGGTGTGTGTGTGTGTGTGTGTGGCTGGCAGAAGGTTACTACTCGGAAGGGCCTGAGAATCCATCAAGGGAAAATGAAGTGCTTGGTAGAGGGAACACAGGGAACCCGCATTGATAGCAACTTCTTAAGGAGTGCATCGAGTCAGTCGGTTTGAAGTCCAGCGACGGGAAGTAACCCGCAGTTCGCAGGACATCAGCACCCCTGATGTGGAGGTAGAGTCAAGCACTGAGGCAGAAAGAAAGGCCACCCATCCAAAGAGGGAGAAGATGAATGGGCATAGGCCTGGGGTCAGGTGGCCAGGCTCAGCAGAAGGTAGGACATGGGAAGATGTCCCACTTGATAACCCCAATGAAATGCTGCATACTGCTGTTAGTTGGGCCATTTGTCTTGTGTTTTTCACCAGTGGTTGGTAGCTTAGTGGCCAGCGTGCTTGTGAGGTTGGTTTTGGCAGGGGCTTCTGAATGTGTAATTTCCTTGGATTTTGGCACAAGGGATTATAACATCTGATCCTGTGTATTAATGGAGAAAAAAAAAAAAGTGACCGGCTGCGATGTGTGTTCCAGTTAAAGCAGACACCCTGACGGACCTGGCCAATCAGATGACAGAGAAGGTGGGCTTGGTGCACGGCCTGCCATACGTCGCTGACAGACAGGGCTTCGCCGCTACGCTGGAGCAGGTGAGCGGTCACAACCAGCTGCTAGCACAAGGACCCATACGCAGAACTAGTTATTGGTAGTACAAGCACAACTAACTATTAAACAAGGCTGGATATGAGCATAACTAGCCACCAGCACAAATAGCTAGTAGCATAACTAGCTGATAGCGCGGTACTGACACAACCAGCGATTAGCTAGTATGACTAATAGTATCATCTAGCTGCTAAAACACCTATATTTTGGCACACCTTTTATGGATGTGCACAACCAACACTTTCATGGTGGAATAATGGGATATAGCAAATAAAATATGATCCTGATTCGGCAACCGGTTCAGTAATGAACTCCTTGCAGGTGCCAAATGAGGTATAAATGATCCTATTGGCAATGTAAAATTGATGATCGACCATGGTGATTGATGACTTATTGTCATACAATAAAATAAAACCGTTTTTTCAAAAAGGGGGAATTAAATGAAATTATACAATGTTTGGGAAAACTGCACGTTTAATATGCCTACTAAAAGCGTGGGCTGTTTGGAAAAATCAATATCTCTATCAAAAGTGCATGGTGCACATAATGCCTTTCTCAGAGGGGAGACTATTTCTGGTCTCGACTACCTAACGCCGCAACGACTAGTAAGGAGAATCCCTCATCTGTGACGTGTTCACATTTTGTTCGTCATGTGTACAGGTGTACTTTGGGACGTCCCACCCGCGCTCCTACCTGTCTGCTAATGTGATGGGCATCAAGTGTGTGACGGGCATGTCCTGTCTAATGAGGAGGGACGTGCTGGACCAGGCCGGGGGCCTCGGGGCCTTCGCTCAGTATATCGCTGAGGATTACTTCATGGCTAAAGCAATTGCCGACAGGTACGCTCACACCACTCACACGTATGGGCAGGGCCGACATACTGGGGGTGTAAGTTGGACAGGCTTGGGGGGGGGGCCAAGGCAGAGGAGGGGGCCATGGGAAGTTTTTACTATTTTTGCTATTTTTTGTGTTGTTCAAATAGTTTAGTAACATAACTAAATGTCATGATGAATATTGATCTAAATGCAAGCTTAGCGTATTAGTTTAATAAATTGGTATATTATTGTGTTCCAAAAAAGTAAAGACTGCTGTGACTACTCTGTGAACACCC
Organism: Micromesistius poutassou; assembly: GCF_964030765.1. Lineage (NCBI taxonomy): Eukaryota > Metazoa > Chordata > Actinopteri > Gadiformes > Gadidae > Micromesistius > Micromesistius poutassou. Next base: position 1,871,311 of record NC_140288.1, on the reverse strand, counting down.
CTTGCAAAAAGAGCAGAATGGTTCAGTCCACACAGCTGATTTCACCGTGATTCGCACCTTGCTTACGTTCAGACTTTTTTATCTGGATGGAGATGCGGCAATATGTCACAGCCACAGTTAAAGAAATTGAAGTCTGGCTGTCATTTTTTTGGCAATTTTTTAGTAAGATATGAAAAAATAAATATTTTAAGTTTTATGCCTTATAGTATTAAATATAAAAATATGTGGGCGGGGGGAACCTCTGGGGTCTACTGGGTGTACCCAGATGCACACATTTTCAGCCGCACACACTGTACAACGCATACAAGACATATTGGATGGTGAGCTCATGCTAGAAATGCTAACAAACTTCCATTGTTTTCTATTATTGTTTTTATTATTATTTTAAAGAGGTTGGAGGTTTGCCATGGCAACGCAGGTGGCAATGCAGAACTCGGGCTCGTACTCCATTGGTCAGTTCCAGTCACGAATGATCAGGTGAAAAGTTTCAGCTCACTAACGCATATCGTGTACAATAACTGCAATCTAGGTTTGTCAGTGTGTTGAGCTACTGCCTCTTCCTCTGTGTGTGTGTGTGTGTGTATATGCCTTAACTTATTTTGTTGACTTACCAGCTGTTGTGTTTCAAGAAGGACCAAGCTAACTACCTGTATTGTTGTTTCTAGTTAGGCTAGCTTACTAGCTGTGTTCATTTTTTTTGATGGTCTTAATTTACTTGCAGTGTTTTTTTTTTTCTCCAATATTGGCTTAGCTTACCAGCTGTGAAGTTGTGTTCCTGGATGGGATGACCCAAACTAGCTGTGTTTTTTGTGTTTTCAAGATTGGCTCAGCAACCACAGTGTTGTTGTGCTTATAAATATGCTAAGCTAACTAGATGTGTTGTTGTTGCGTTTCTAGATGGGCTAAGCTGCGCATCAACATGCTCCCGGGTACGGTGGTGGAGCCTATCTCAGAGTGCTTCGTGGCTAGCCTCCTCATCGGCTGGGCTGCGCATCATGTCTTCAGGTCTTTAACCCTCAGCCTCCAGTTCTAACCTTAGTTTGTTCAGGTCTGAGATGTATCTTAACCACACACACTCACACCTTGGTGAACCACACTGACCCTTTTCTGAAAGCTATATGCCGTGATATCTGTAATATGGCGTTTTGCCTATCTTACCCAGATATTGTTGAATTTGTTTAATTGCAAATTCGTCACGTGCGTCCAGAAGGGGGTGTTCACTGGGTAACTCTTTTCTTTTGGTCAGCCTCTTCCACTGACTTGAAGAGTGACAGTAGCCTGGCTCCTGTTCACGGGAGGGGAAAACACAAGAATTCCAACGTGTGTTAAAATAGTGGCTCATTCAAAACGAGTGACGTAACAATATAACAAGATTGTTGTTGTCGGTGTGCAAACACAAAGACAATTCTGCACTCTTTTCAACTCTGTGAGTATAAGGCTATCTGCCGTAAGTGATCTGCTGATGCACAATGATATCATCAGCTGCTACTGGCTGGGTAGTCTACCTCAAGGGTAACCGCTTAGCAGGGCCACTTCGCAGATATGTCATTCTTTAAACCCCATTAACATATCTGAACCACACTAACCCTTTACTTAACCACACTAAACTCAAACAATTAATCGTTAACTTAACTTACCAGTTTCTTCACCAAACTAACCCATGTCTTACGATGATGGTGATGTAATCTTCTAGGTGTGACATCATGGTGTTCTTCTTCTGTCATTGCCTCGCCTGGTTCATCGCAGACTATGTCCAGCTACGAGGAGTCCAGGTACCGGCCCCTCATAGTTATAAACTATTTCTAGTTATTATCTAAAATTGTAATCTACAGTTAATAGGTGAGTGCTGCATGCAGCTCTCAACTATTGTTCTTCTTGGGCTTTATTCTTTCTTTCTTTCTTTCTCGCTACAAACTTTGGGACCGTACACCTACAACTAGAGACTCCATTCCACTTTTTAAATGTTCTTATTAGCTTGGAATCGCACGCATACCACTCATTTTGAAATATTTATTTTTACAATGGGAGGATGGCGAAGCCGTCCGGCCATTCTCTGACACTTCAACTACTTCAGACTTTGCAACTTGGTCAATTTCTAACCAAATCAACACAATTGTATCTTCAAATATATGTAAACAGAATTTCGATCACGTCATGCTATCTACACAAACGATATGTCATATGAAAGCTGAGACGCCAAGGAGTTCAAGCACGATTGAGCATCTTTCTTTTTTCATTAATACACAGGATCAGATGTTATAATCCCTTGTGCCAGAATCCAAGGAAAACACATTCAGGAGCCCCTGCCCAAACCAACCTTATAAGCAATGAAACCAACCAACCAACCAGAATGATTTCAACAGCAAATAATCGCGTAATTCAAAACCAAAGTGAGTTGTATTTTCCATCCCACAAAACAAACAAAAGCTTACTAGACTAATGTGATGGGGTAGGGGAAGAGGCAGCCAAACAGCTCAGTCGCTCTCTTCTGCTGGATGAGAAGTCGGCCGTCTCATCCACCAGACCCAGTTAAGATCCATAGTCAGGATCTACAGGGCTCATCTAGCTGTGATCAGGTGATAACAGGAGTTATTTGGTAATGATTAATTGTAGTCCTCAAGGAGTTGCTGTGTTCATGCATTCAGACTGGCGCGCTACATGTGACCAGTCCCATTGTATTTGAAGCAAATATGGATGGCCTTGGGTAATAAACATCCTCTCCGCCATTCTCTGGAATTTTTCCTTTATGAATTGAAAAGCAAAAGAAAAAGTGCATTAAAGGTATTTTTTTATTCTTTCTTTCTTTCTTTCTCGCTACAAACTTTGGGACCGTACACCTACAACAATTTTTCACCTAGAGACTCCATTCCACTTTTTAAATGTTCATATTAGCTTGGAATCGCACGCTACCCTTACCCCAGCCTGTGACGGTTCAGATGCACTTTGGCCAGACACCCTTTTGGAGGAAGTCTCTGCCTTTCCACCGCAGAGAGGACTCTCTCAATTATGTTCTGCTGACATTATTTAAAACCCCAAAAAGTACCAGGGTAGTACTTTCCAAAGCACAGGCACTTTGGGCATTTTCAAACCTCTGCAGCCGCAAACTGACTAGTTGTTTTGTTGACTTCGACGTGCAGTAAATCACACACACACACTCCCGTTGTACATCCATATTGGTGAACTACATTCATAGACCTAGAATTATCGCTTTCTTTGATATGCATTGATCATGAATCTCTGTAGCAGTTAGCCCTACCAACCAATATTTACATGCACTGTATTTTTCGAATAAAGGTTGGTTTTGAAAACAGTGTATGATATGCTATGCCATCACACAGCCAGCGATGGACTTCTTTTAGTTATCAAACAGGGAACCTCTAAAGTGTTTGTCTCCGATAAATGGAGGAATTAGAGAATTCTCCAAATGCACACGAGGCCCCCGCTTATTATAATCCCCTCCATCCACGGCCACGTCATATGCTATGCCGCTTTACACTTGGATTAAAAAGTGCAACTCTATTATGATTGTGCACTCCTTGAATTTCCCCTTGGGGATCAATCAAAGTATCTATCTATCTCTCTATCTATCTACTTTAAAAACGTATGATGTTGAGGTGAAACAACCCAGTAATCTATGTCTGGTGTTGTGTTTCAGGGCGGGGCGTTGAGTTACTCTAAGCTGGACTACTCGTTGGCCTGGTTGATCAGGGAGTCTTTGTCGCTGCACATCTTCCTGTCGGCGCTGTTGGACCCGACGGTCAGCTGGAGGTCCAGCCGCTACCGCCTGCGCTGCGGCGGCACCGCCGACGAGATCATAGACGTGTAGCAAGCCCTTGGAGACCACCAAGACGAATATGTTTAATATATAGAGGACTTTTTCTCAAAGGTTGTTTTTTTTTTTGTTTGTTTTTTTAAACACACAAACCAGGATGTAAGAAAATGTGATTTTAGTTTAAGTTTTTATATTGGTGTGTGTGTGTGTGTGTGTGTGTGTGTGTGTGTGTGTGTGTGTGTGTGTGTGTGTGTGTGTGTGTGTGTGTGTGTGTGTGTGTGTGTGTGTGTGTGTGTGTGTGTACAAATTTGTATTATTAATATTTATGTTTTATTGGTGCTCTTAGAAACTTGGAGAAAATGAAAGATTCAGAATCCGTTCAAATCTTTCACAAATGAAAACAATTTGAACTGTTTATTTTTTCATACATTTATAAACAGTTTGGTGTACAACTTTTACATGTGACAAGATTGAAGGTAAAAACAAAATTGCAATCGCCTTTTTTTTGTCTTCAAATTAGTTTGGATGTAGTCATTGTGAACAATAAAAAAAGGAATTATGATAAATGTATCATTCCAAATAACACTATTTGTAGAAATATTTTAATTTGATTTCTGACATCCAAATTGGAGCTGGTTAGAACTTCATAGAAATTTATTTATTTATTTAAACATTTCCATTTTTGATTAAAACAAGAATTGATTAAGAAATGTGCGCAAAATAGGAAATAATTTTAATTAATGAGTTTGAGTAGGTTGAATTCTTTGTACAAATTAGATTGTATGGAATGTTTTTTTTGTAACATTTTGAGTTAGTTACTATGATTAAAAGAAAATGTAGGAAATGCAAAAAATACTTTTTCCATTTGAAATAGTTGGATGTTTTCCTTATTTTTATCTTTTATTATGGTGGGATTCTAATAATTCAAACATACGTTGAAAAAATATATAAAATTTGGTTTTCTGAATAAATTGCAGGATTGTTTTTGTAGTATTTTTGTTCTATTGTTTTCCAAGAAACATTTCCTCTGCCTGTGTTTCTACAGATGTGATGTTGAAACTGTTGGGGCTGAATAAAAAAAAAACAAAGATGAAACCCATCAAAAAACAGTTGTTTAAATATGTCTTCCTTCACATTTTATAATTTTGATTATGCAATTTTTATTTTACTTCAATGTTTCCGGACGCATCTTGGACTTTTTCATAATAAAGAGTACTAACTGGTTACTGGTAGCACTTTAAAATATGGGTACATTAATTGACCATAACTAAAAAAGTTAAGTTAAAGAAGACTGGTTACTGAAGTAATAAACATTAAATAACAGTTATCTATTGGTCAAGTAATCATTTACTTATTGTGTTGGTGTTAACAAGGGTTATATTCTTCTTTTTAACTGAGGCAGTAATTTATACATTATCCCTACCCCTAAGCTCATGCAATATATATAATGCTTATTTCTGCATTAACTAACGTTTATTAGTGGTAATATTTGGCCAAATTCACACAAATTCAGGGCAAGTGAGGTACAGAGCTGGCTAGCAGCCAAGGGATGATTTTAAGGGAAAATAGGCATTCCCTCTTGCTCCCTTAGTATTGGAACACCCCTCCGTAACACCCCTACCCCTCCACGGGAACGCGCACATTCTAGGGCTAGGGCTCAAATCTAGGGCTAGGGGTAGTAATGGGACGGGGTCTTAGCCTACTTGACATTGGACATGTCAAGTAGGCTTGGACATTGTTTGCAAACTAGCTATTCAAGTTACTGATTTGTATAACGTTATCCTGTAAAGCACTGGCTATAGGTCATACGTTATCTTAGCACAGCCATCATTGACCCTCATTAAGCTGTTGATAATGGTTAACTTGGGAGATTGTTAGGCTACTTTCTGGCTCTGCAGACTGCATTTTCGTGATGATTAATGCTTTCTACCATGACAAACGTATGACACAGTATGACTGTTCTCTTCTATTGCGGTCCTGCAGCAGAACTGATGGACCAGGTAGGATGGAGGGCTGAAGCGTACTCACCTCAGTTTCAAGGACGTTTGTTGAAACTATTTGACCAACAGGTGTGAGGTTCATTAGACATAACAAGCAATGTCAAAGATCTTCTTACTAGTGGCATCCCGAATGGGCATGTCCACTCATGTATGAGGGACAGATAAGCCTGCCAGTAGAAAAAAACTTTAATATCCTCAAAAAGGCAATTTGTGGTACAGGTGTGTCCCCTGTCGCCGTGGTTACAGGTGTGTCCCCGGCCCCAGGGTCCGTGGTTACAGGTGTGTCTATGGGCTTGCCTCCGTGAAATGCCGTAAGAAAGCTGGGAGATTTACACCTCACGACTCGTAGGGCCTACGGGCGGGCGTACCATACAAATGGATCGCATAGCACCATAAGCATTTGTCTTTGAACGCATGCCGAAGTTGAATAAAACTCATTACCCAGTTGGGTCAGAACAATAAATTCTGTAGTCATATTTATGTGTAAAAGGAAAATAATTTAACAGTATTTGCGATAACAGCACAGAGACCTAAGGCGACCCTAAGAAAAGCCATCGGGGACAAAATCTTCTGGTAAAACACAAGAAAAATGTACCTGTTTAAAATGCCTGCATTCGCACAGTTAATACCTGCATTAAACATCTAATTTATTTTGAGTTTTCCACTACTTTTTTAACTTCACACTCTTAATATTCGATGCGTTCTTTATTAAAACAGTCCGCGGTCTCTCCATTCGTAAACAGGAACCCTGACGCTGCATGCGACGTAACCCGAGCCCTCATTTAGCTGCACGGTGTTGACCGGAAACCAGCGGGACTGGAGTGGGACTGGAGCAAAGGTTGCCTGACGTCACAACGCTGCAGGGTCTCCTTCACTCGTTACCTACCGTACCTTACCCTCCGTACCCGTGTCCCGAAACACCTGTAAGGAAGGAAAGCTTTCCAACAGTCATTCCAACAGCAAAGAAAACACAAAGTCCTCGTCATGTTGCAGAACACAGGGTGAGTAGACCGCTTGTGCTAAGCTAAGGCTGAATGACATCTAATATATATGGATATATTTATACATATATATCTAGAGATATAGATATAGATCTTATGAAATGAACTACATTCGTTCATTCTCATAACTCTTACATATTGTGTTGTGATAATGTTTTGTTGGTCATTGTTTAGTAATTCATGGTGAAATTGTTACAACTTGGACATTGTTTCTCATGCAAGATATGGCAAAACAAAGTTTTCATGAGCCTAGGTTATGGTACAGCACTACAACACTCTCTTGAGTTCACTCAAACTGGCTGCTTTCTGGTGTACAAAGGTTATAACAATGAACACTGTCAGTGTCACTGCAAATGCAAAACCTCTAGTGGCTTCAGCCATAGCATAGCAGCCATACAGTTATAGCTATATAACCTCTAGTGGCTTGAGTTGTAGCCACACTCATATAGCCTTTAGGTCAGGGGTTCCCAAATCTTTCCATGCCAAGTGCCCCCAAATAACAAAAGCTCTGCCAGATGCAAGATGTGTTTAGAAACCCATTGACGATACTAAGGTAAAAAACAAACAACTCCACCACCCGTGGTGGTACATGCAGTGCGAGGAAACTGCATTCAGGGTTTTCTGCTTGATGAAAGCGCCCCCCCCCTTTCTGGGCAGCATCCATGGTAATATAATTTCCTCTGCAATGTGTTATGAAGCTAAATATGATACCTTCAACGCCCTAAAAAAAAGAATAAGTGCTATAAGCCTCTAGTGTGCTGTCCTCACGTACAGCATTGTGTAACACACAGAGACACGTTTGTCCACATTGGCAGGGAGAAGGGAATGGCAGGTCTTGTTTTAGATGTAGCCTGTCTTATGCATATGCACTGAGCATCGTGACGAGGGGCTGGAAGGCAAAGGCCTGCTTGGCAGCCAATACCAGTCTAGCGTATAGTTTGCCTTCCAGGACACGAGTGGGCCCAGTGACGGCCCATCCTTTATGACTGATTCTTCACCTTTATGACTGACGTCTTCCACCTCATCATGGGATTCTGACATAAACAGGTTGGGCTCCAACCTGTTTATGTCCCTCATTGCGGTCGTCTTGGTGCCACTTTGTTCCAGTGAACAGCAATATTCATTTCAATCAATAATTTATGTTTTTCATAATAGTTGATGTGAAAGAAAATAACATAGATAGCCGCCAGCCCATATTAATGCTTTCTAAACACATGTTCATACAGATCCATAACTCATTAAAACATTATTGTGGAACTCAAAATGTTCACTGTATTAGTTTATTAAAATCCGATTATTAGTGACATTAACTGTAAACTAAGAAACCAAAGTTTATCAGTTTATCAGTAACAATGTCAATATGAGAGTTAAGGAATAGCAATTCCTTTACTCTCATATTGACATTGTTTTCAATGAGCATATATACTACAACCACATGATAGAATCCCTGACATTCAGTTCTGGCTGTTAGTTTGTTAGTTTGTTTGTTGTTAGTTTTAGTCTGGCCAACCCCATGAATGATCTCTGGGACGCCACTGGTCAAGCATAGAGACATTCGAGCGCCGCCCCCAATGGAAACCACCTGTCTTAGCTTGTGTTCATGAGCATTCAGCTGCAATTGCTTATCCTGGGTATCCTCTCTTCTTCATTTCTTTTTGAGCCACGAGGGTTGAGTGGGTCGATGGTGGCCTGTTTTTTTTGAGCGGCGTTTAGATGCAGATGATCAGCAGTGTACTGACTGAACCTCCCCCCGTTTGACTGGTTCTTTCTGCTGTTCTGGTGCAGTGTCTTGTTTTCAGCATTATCAAGTACCACAGAATGATGAGCACTCTGTCAGACCGATTAGAATCCTGACACACTTCCGTCACACTGATTAGGATCCTGACACACTTCCGGCACGCTATACCTGATGTCGATGTCCTTGGTTTTGCGTACGACGTTAGCATTGAGCTAGGCTGCATGTTCTCTGTACTGGCAGGGCCCTTGCAGGACGGACGCTCTTTGTGACCGGTGCCAGCCGCGGTATCGGTCGAGCTATCGCTTTGAAGGCGGCGCGCGACGGAGCTAATGTGGTGGTGGCCGCAAAGACTGCTGAGGCTCACCCCAAGCTACCAGGAACCATTTACACAGCAGCAAGAGAGAGTAAGTTATACATGATATACATGTCAGCTATATATACTATAAATAAACAATACCAATATATTGAGTCAGATAATATACTTTACATACACTACCGTTCAAAAGTTTGGTTACCCAGACAATTTCATGTTTTCCATGAAAACTCACACGTATATTCAACAGTTTTCAGCTGTGCACCAGCGATTTCTGCAACTAGAAGGACTGAATGAAAAGTGTTGAAAACGGTCTCCAATGATAAATAACACACTGGCTCACTTGGAAATGAGACCCGATGTCCAAAATCCTGAACTACCCCTTTAACTCACTAATACTATGCGATTAAAACTTTCAAACTTTGCCCAGCCCTAATATATATATGTGTATGTATATATATATGATAGTTGAGCTGTCTGCTGTGTACTGTGTGTAGTCGAGGAAGCTGGAGGCAAGGCGCTGGCCTGTGTGGTGGACGTCCGGGATGAGGAGCAGATCCGCTCCGCTGTGGACCAGGCAGTCGCCAAGTTCGGAGGTATAGAGATATATGAACTATAGATATATGAACTAGAGATATAGGAACTAGAGATATACTTGTCACAGATACATTACATCTGAGAGATACTGTATGTGATCTAGAGATATACCTGCTAGAGAGACATTTAGAGAGAGATATATATATCGATATTATATCTATGTAGGTATACCTATGTATCAAAATATGTCCAACATGGAGGATATATTTGCTTTGATATAGATATATTGATGGTATTTTTGCAGGTATTGATATATTGATGGTATATTACTGCAGGTATTGATGATATATTGTTGCAGGTATTGATATATTGGTTAACAACGCCAGTGCTATTAATCTGACGGGAACTCTTGGGACGCCCATGAAGAAGGTTGACCTGATGATGGCCGTCAACATGCGGGGAACTTACCTCACGTAACACAGACAAGCACACACACACACACACACCAGCACACACACTCTGGCCAACCGCAGAGCAGACAATCTAGTTTGTGTTAACACCAGGCCACGTGTGCCCAGTGTACATGTACCTTCCAGGCATCTTATATGGACAGAGTCTAGATATTATTTTCTGCCACGGTGCCATGACTCTCGTCTGGATGGAGATTGTATTTGTTTTAGAACGCCGTTTGAAAACGAAAACACACACACACACGTTTTGATGTAGGCTAACCAGAGGGTGGAGGCTTGTCCCTCTCTCGCTCCTGTCTAACTCTAGGTCTCTCTGTCGTAGCTCTAAGCTGTGCATTCCCCACCTGTTGAAGAGCTCCAACCCTCACATCCTGAACCTGTCTCCGCCTCTCAACCTCAACCCCATGTGGTTCAAGAACCATACAGGTAACCGCGAAGCACGCCTTCCCGTCACCAAACTCTCACTTCAGAATATTATGAACATGAGGCCGATTGGGGAAAATGGCCTGGCTCTCTCCCTTCTGAAATGTCTGTCTCTCGCCCTATAGCCTATACCATGGCTAAGTATGGGATGTCCATGTGTGTCCTTGGGATGGCTGAGGAGTTCAGAGGTCAGATCAGTGTCAACGCCCTCTGGCCCAAGACTGGTAAGCTAATGCTGCTATGCTCACCTGGCTAACGTTTCTAAGGTGTATAAGCTGACTGCTACCGAGTTAATGCTAAGTGAATCCTCTCAATTGATCCAGCAGCATTCTCTGCTGTCAACCGCCCAGACCGCTGCTGCTATGTCTGGGTGGGTTGTCCGTTAGCCCTCCACATGGCTGTGAGCAAAGATTCTGTACAACATATTTACACATAACACATTTCTGAATCGTCTCTGGTCTCATTTCAGTCTATAATTTCAGACCCCCCCCCTCCCCCCAAAAATTAACTCTTCAGATCCACCAGTATCAGGCAGATGTCATATTTTTAAATCAAAACGACAAATTTCCCCCAGACCCCCTACAGTGGTGACATGGTTTGTGTGACATGGCTTTCCAACCATGTCACCTTTTTCACCTCTTATGAGTTTTGCGGGTCTGGTAAAGCTAATGTCTTGAGTTTCATTAGCCAGTTATGCTATGCTAATGCTAATGTATGAGTTGCTGATCAGCCACCCAAATGGATGCCATGCTAACGCGTCGAGTCTTTTCCCCCATTAGCCATCCAGACGGCGGCTATGGACATGCTAGGCGGTGAAGGCATCGAGCGGCAGTGCCGCAAGGCTGACATCATGGCGGACGCGGCCTACTCTGTGTTTTCCCGCCCCCTGGCTGGCCCCGCCCACACCACGGGTCACTTCCTGATTGACGAGGATATCCTGCGAGAGGCGGGGCTTGGCGACATGGAGGTCTATGCTGTGGAGCCAGGTCATCATGAGAGTCCGTCGTCGATTAGTAATATTTGATGTGTGTTCTTTCTTATTTATTGATTGCGTCCTTATGACTTGACAGGTCACCCCCTCATGCCTGACTTCTTCCTCGATGTGGTGGCTGACGGTAAGACCTGCCTCCTTCTGTGTCTCCTGATGTCCATCTGTTGTCTCCTAGTCTCCTTCAGTGTCTAATTTTAAATTGTGGACGTCATTTTTTTTTTTCTCCAGGGGACACGCCCACCTCCAAAGCCCCACCCTCTTCCACGAAGACCAGCAGCCCCATCGAGGAGACGTTTGGTTTGATCCGGACGGTCCTCAACGAGGACCTGGTCCGATCAACCAAGGGCGTCTATCAGTTCGACCTATCAGGTTCGTGACGTCTCCTGGACCTCCTCACAACGTCTCCTCTTGTCACCACTTGCCTCGTTTGATGTGCTCACAAAATAGACGTTGATGATTTTAGATTATTAGTGCGTAATGTAAACGTCCCCCGACAGGCGAGCACGCCGGCAGCTGGTTCGTGGATCTGAAGCAGGGGGCGGGGCTAGCGGGGCAGGGCCTCCCCCCCTCCCCTCCCGACGTCGTGATGAGCATGGACTCCGCCCTCTTCAGTCGCATGTTCCGCGGTAACCATGGCAACCATGTTTAACCATGGGATGTTAAATACAAGATTGTTAACGGTGATCCCGCTATTGTGGGATGTTCTTATGGGTCGGGGTAACTATTATTCTGGGATGTCTCTCTAGGGGAGCTGAAGCCCACCATGGCCTTCATGACCGGGAAGCTGCGTATCCATGGCGACATGACGCTGGCTATCAAGCTGGAGAAGATGATGGCGGCCATGAGCAAGTCCAAGCTGTAGACCACGTTGCCATGAACACCAGTTTGTCTGCAGATGATCCGTCAAGACTTACTTAGAATTATATTACAAACTTAATTTTGCTGCTGTGACCATGTTGCCTAAAAAGTCATTTTAACTCAAAGACCTAAGGTCTTTGAGTTGGAAGGTTCAACAGTTAGGCATGTGGTATGGTCTCCATAGTGACGTGGTACATTACACATGATGTCACGGTATTACATGGAAGGACTGTAATCTGCCAGACTAACACTGATACCGAGCATTGAAATATGTTAATATGGTTGTAAATGGTTTGGAATGTATTGAAGATGTATTATAGATGTATTTGAGACTATGTGAACGCCTTACCCTTATTGTATTGGTTAGCTTGGCGCTGGTACAACTGCAGGAACATTTTCTACATTTTGAAATTTAATGGCAGAAAGAGTGAATAACAGTGACTTGCTAACATGGCTTATCATCTACACATTTTTGGAATAAAATATCTGATTTCATCAGTTGACTGTTTTCATGGTGTAATAGACTTCGATTCGATAAACCCCTCTGGACTTTTAGAACACGGATTTCTTGCTGTCCAAGCGGTGGACAACTCCCAGCCACTCCAGATGTTTCCAGACCAGCCACTCCAGATGTTTCTAGACCAGCCACTCCAGATGTTTCTAGACCAGCCACTCCAGCCGTTTCCAGACCAGCCACTCCAGATGTTTCCAGACCAGCCACTTCAGCTCTTTCCAGACCAGCCACATTCAGGATTTTCCTTCCACTTCGAATCTTCAGATTCATAAACTTCCTGAAAAAGAATAACAATTAAATCCAACTTGCCATATCTCAGTTTTTAAAGCTTCTGACAAACTGAACAAAAATATTCACCGCAGGGAGATAGCTTTAGGCTCGATAGCGAGCGCAAATAATAGGGGGGAGAAGGGGGCAACACTGTCTCCTCCATCGTCGTAAGGGAAAATAAATTGTCCTTAGGGAAGTGGTTTGGACCGACGCAAGAGGGGAGGCATATAATAATTTAGTCCATGAAATAAATCTTCTTCCTACCAAAATCCAGATTTGGGCTGATTTAGTTCTTGATTGAACTGTCTTAGACGATCTATCCAATTGAGGATTGAGAACGCAATTAAAATTGCCTTCCAGGATCAAACTGAATTTGAATGGAGGCAAACAATTTAGAGAAAAAGCGCTCATCACAGTTTGGAGCATAAAAAAAATAGCCAAACACACAGGAACATTGAAGAGATGGCCTGTTACTATAACACATATGCCCCGAGGATCAGCAGAAACATAAAGAACTGCCTGCCAACTGCTCCACTTGTTATTTAAATGCATGGCGGGAATGTCGCTACCGAAACCCAGTTCTTAACAATAACAATACTGTACTGGCTTTCATCAGTGCTCCATCACATCAGCAGCAACATTTACTGTACATACAGTAAATATATATTTATGTTACCTTCTTCCAGATCGGGGCGCTGGCCTTGAGAGCATTGATGCAGTAGCCCACAGCCTCTTGGGCCTCGCAACGATGTGGCGAGGAGATCGCTATGGCAACGCTCGCCTCAGAAACCGGAACCAGCCTCCAATAGCAACAACAAACGAAAGTCAAATACTCCAAATACTTAAGAGTACTTTGTCATAACAACTTTTCCACACTATTTGTTTACATTTACAACAGTACCACTATATTTTCTTATATAAATAAGTAGGTAATAGTTAATAGTGGAACATTACATTAAACCCCCCTGCCAGATGCCCTTATGACTGTTTACCCTTAAGTCACGTAACCCCTCATGGTCCGCTTACTCAAGGTGTGTTAAAACCATAAAACCTGGGTTCAAGTCTCTTTCTTCAGCGTCAACATCAGGGCTGTGTGCGTGACAGGCTGGTATTGGGTTAGGGTTAGCTCCATTGAATTAGGGTTGGGTTTGGGTTATTTAGATGAAACGAGGGATAGGTTAGGGTTAGTTCGCCACATCACTCTAATAATAATAACAAATCCCAAGAAGAAAGATTGTTGAGCGCGGCCTTGCAGCAGTCACCTTATAGTGTGACACTATCATAGAACGAGGGGCACGTTTCACCCTACAGACCCGAGACGGTGCTGGATGCAGATGTGCTTCACCGTTGGCCAGCGAGCTCTGATGTCGCGACACACTGCGGACAGTTCCGATTGGACCATGGGTTCGTAGGCTTCGTACTCCAGACGAATCACCCGTCTGCCTTCAAAGTGGTCCCGGGTCGTTCCTAAGGAACACACACACACACACACGCACACACACACAGTGAGGGGGTTAGGCATTTCAAAGAGCCAGTGAACCAACTGTTTCAGATGGAACACCACTTGGTCGTGTTCTCAGACTACCTCCGAAAAGGTAGTCAGACGTCACCTTGCATGCCCAGCGGAGTGGAAGATTCTCAAAGTGTTTGGGGGAGAATGGCAGAAACATTGGACTTTACCTTTTTTTCTCTAAATTGGGGACTTATTTTAGTAACTGGGATAAAATAGCATTAATTACTAAGTTGATGATCTCATAAGACCCAATGACCATGGTTTGGGTGGTTTTGGCTCATTAAGGTTAGGTGGGTAAGGGTTATGGTTAGTAAGTATAGGCTAGAACTATACACCTAGAGAGGGTGAGGGTAAGTAGGGTCCGGGTAACAGGGTGGACAGGCAAAGGTTAACACTACACACCTATAAAGAGGGCCACCGCCCCGCAGGAGGGGCTGAGGACTGAGCTGTAGACGCTCTGAATGGACAGCGGCTCTGAGGACAGACCAATCAGGTCCCTGCCAGGTTCCATGGCCTCGCTCCTTCCCTCCTTAGACCCGCCCACTTCCTCCCCGGAGGACATTGAGCTGTGTTGAGGGGAGGAGAGGGAGGAGACATCAAACAGAGACGCACCGTGAACCACGTGGCACTAGTGTAGCGTTGTCGACCGCGTCAGCAATTGCACGGCGCCGTTGTTAACCCGTGTCGGCGCGACCTTTGTTTGACGGCGTGTGCAGAATCGGTACCTTTAGCCTCCGCTGAGCGGCGGCACCACGGCGACCTCGTCGCCGTCCGCAAGGAGGAGGGCCTGGTCGCCGAGGGCAACGTACTGCTGACGGACGGCCAGCACCACCTGGTCCCGCAGAGCGGCTAGGCTGATGGGGAGACAGGCGGTTACTGAGGGGACCACACGGTTGCTAGGGTAACAAATGGTTGCTTAGGTACCGATGGTAATACCCGGGGTGGAGCTCCAGGAGACGGGCCCAGAGCTGACAGCTACTGGTTGCCACCGGCAACGGCACGACCTCTGACCTGTGACCCGTTAACTCGGCACTCTTAGCAAAGTACAGGACAGTCACCTGAAAACAAAAAACACACACACACACACACACACACACACACACACACACACACACACACACACACACACACACACACACACACACACACACACACACACACTTTGTCCAATCAAAATGGTGTATGTCTTTCCTTGGATTTTCTCAACAACCGTTCATCAGATTGATGTTCCACTGGGTGGGTGTGCTGTGGATGACCCCAGTCAGTGCAGGGTCCAGGGGGGAAACCTGAAGGGCCTAACTTCAATGCGTTAGCAAACTTCAACAAGTTAATTTGTTGATTCAGAATTGAGCCAGCTGGCAAAAACATGTACAGGCTTAAGGTTATTTCTTGCAGGTCACTTACCAGGGCCGGTCATACTCTCAGTCTAGACAACGAATACTAGTAATGTTGCTGCCGTGTACCATGAGGCAGTCTTTGACTGGTTCTTATAGAGAGGTACTGAATATTGTTGCTAGAGGCTTTATACATAATGGAACGGTATCTAAGGCCTGTGTTAATCCAAACATGGACAGAATAGAATAGTTGGTGTACAGTTGTCCCTTATATTGCTATTGTGCATAATGATCAGCTATACTAATCATTCGTAATGAAGTTGCCTAGTTATGAATGAGGGGCTGAGTGGCCGCAGTGCTTCCATGCCGTCACATGTGGTTATCATAATATGTAACATTAAAATAATTGAAAGCAACAAAAAAGTATTCAAAAGCTTATTTGCTGTAACAAACAAAGCATTAGGCCTACCATGCATTACAGAGTCAGTGATACCTAAATAGTTGTTCTGCTATATCTATCTGTCTTATATGATCGCCAGCATAGTAAACACTTTTTACACTTTTACTGAAATACAAATAAGCATTATGAAATAAACTACACACCGTGCAGCATTTTGTTTGTATTATTTGATTTTAGTTAGGATTAAGTTCATATTATTTGTAGATATTTGAGGGCACTAAGTAATAAGTATTATTTTGAGGTATGAAGCAGGTGTAGTCTTTAAAAGTTAGAGGTTATATAGTTATAGAGGTTAAACTCACCCTCGCCGTCATGAAGGCACTTTAATCCTCTGGCCCTCCGGAGGACTTTTTACATATATAACACAAAAAACTTTTTGTCTGAATAAACCAGAAATGACTATATAGTGGTACCAACTCTTATACTATAAGTTGAGTTGCCATACAACTGGATAGCACCATTTTTTACACCGTCGCCTTCCCTGTGCTCTGGGCTCGTGTCACATGACCATGGTCACGTGAGTGATGACAGCATGTGAAGAAGATACGGGCTTTTCTTTTCACCGTTTTCATATGATGTGACATGGAATTTATTGTATATTGAATGTAATTGTGTAAACTTTCCTAAAGTAATTCACTTTATCAATAATTCCATATCATTACTCTCTTGCAATCCACCATTTCGTTGTGAAAATTAATTCATGTTTTTGTTTATTTTTCCCAGCATGGTGGAGAAGTAGGATGTATCGTCCTTAACCAGTGTCGGGCCCCAGTGCTCACTATTATAACAGGCCCCGGTGCTCACTATTATAATGGTCCCTCGTGCCCTTGGTGTGTAATTAATTTATTTTCACTTTTTAAATGTAATTGTTGAAATTAATTGACTTTTCCATAATATTCTAATTGATTGAGATGCACTTATATATGTATACACACACACACACACACACACACACACACACACACACACACACACACACACACACACACACACACACACACATCACTGTAACATAGCAGCTACCCTAGGTGCTAACCCTTAACCCGTGTGTTTCCATACCGTAGCAACTAACCTTACACTTGTTCACATCATTTGTGCAGCACTTAAACCTGGAGTTGATTAACATCAGGAAATTGTTCAATTAATTATGTTACGGCACAAAAACATATTAGAAAAATAACATTTTTTATTTTCCAATGTTTCATTTATTTAAGAAAGATGAAGTATAAATTACAATACAACAAGAAAGAAATCCCTCCAAGGTTTCATTTATATAATAAAGAGTAAGTATAAATAATACGTAACAATTCAACAATAAAAATAATCTCTCCAATGTTTAATTTACTTAATAAAGATGAAGCATAAATAACATAACAATACAACAAGAAAATAATCTCTCCGATGTTTAATTTACTTAATAAAGTTTAGGTATAAATAACATAACAATACAACAATAAAAATAATCTCTAAAATGTTTAATTTATTTAATCAAGATAGAGTATAAATAACATAATACAACAAGACAATCTCTCCAATGTTTAATTTATTTAGTTAAATAACTTAAATTAGTTAAAATGAGTATAACAATAACTCTTTCATCTCTCTTTAAAGCGCTGACAGTCCTCTCTCCAGATTGGCCGACACCAAGGCGAACCAGCAGCCAATGAAGGAGCAGCGGGGGCGTGAGGGTTTGGCTTTGGCAATGGTTTCTGCGGTCATTGGCCTGTAGCCCTGACAGTGTGAGGACTTGATGGATGAAATATAAGTGTGATCAATCACGGCACATACACAACCGCACTGTAACACAATGACACTCTAACACAACAACAGCAACTCACCTTTTCGTAGGTAGTAATCAGGTCTCCGAGAAGGAGCGGGATGAACGTATGCCATGCAGCGGTGCCATGCTCTGAGCTGAAGTTGGTGGGGCTTGGTTGCCATGCCCACCTGAAGATGCAGCTCGGCTGATGAGGAAATAGGTTGGAGTCGATCTTTACATTTTAAATGTTGGGATACCACATTATAAAATGTACAACTAAAACTAGTAAATAGGACTTATAGCAGTCACGAAATCTGTTCACAGCCCACGCACCGCCGACCTGACGACCGGCCTTTTCAAGCGAATCATGGGGGCACGTCATTACTCCTAGACGGAACTATGCCTTTGATAGGGGCCTCAAGTGTGTTTTCTTCCGAAAACACACACAGACATACACACAGAAAGACGCAGATCCGGCCTTCCTCAAGAGGGAAGCAGCTCAGCTCCTGGTCCAAGCAATCGTCATCTCCCGCCTCGACTACTGCATCTCGCTCGACAACTGCTGGACCTCCTGCCTCCGCAATTAAACCTTTGCCGTGTGACCCCCCTTTTCTGTGAACTCCACTGGCTCCCTGTAGTAGCTCGTATCAGATTCAAGATGATGGTAGGGCTACTGGCCTACAAGGCAGTCAATGGAACTGCCCCTGTCTACCCCCAAGCGTTGGTCAGACCACACACACATTTCTCAAGTGTCATAGTGATTGATTTAATATTGAAAGATTTTGTTTTCCACATAAGTCTGGCTTTTTTTTTTTTACACAATTTGTGCCTAAAAAAGCATCACCAATACGGAATACTGATAATACCTAAACTCTACAACAACAATAGGTACTCTGTGAATACCTAATTAAGTATTTACAACAAAATCATATTACTTGTAATTACACCATTTCAGTTTCAAGTATGATCACTGATTAGGTTACAGTTCTACTACCTTATACTCCTTTTCGTTTTTACATTCTTCATCAGCTCTGGACAACTCCTACAATTGGAAATGATACAGAGACGGCTTTATATTCGTACCATTCGAATTGTACGATTCGAAGAACTTTATACAGCACTACTAGTACTAATAGGCCTACTACAAGGACTCTGTCCCCACCTGCCGGTAGACAACCGACAGTAGGTTGAAGGCGTCGCCTTGAAGCTGCCGCAGACAGTTCAGTCTCCCTGACGTCATCGAAGTAGAATTGGATGATGGAGGGATTGGGAGCTGCAGCAGTGCGAGGCTTTCTGGAAAGTGAATATGAATTGTAATTATAATGATCCATTTTACTGTATATGTATTAACAAAAAGTGGTTCTTAAAAGTAGCCTACATTTACTGCATAAATAATACAGAAAATACTTACCTGCTATTACAAATTTGTACAGTAGGCCTAGTCCCATTTTAGACAATATGAAAACAGATGTAGTATGCCGTTGAAAAATTATATTTAAAAAAAAAGTATCCAATTACTTCTACAAAACTAAAATAAAATTAAAAAAATGCTACTTCTACTTCGTCACGTTAAACCTAATAAAAAGATGAATACTGGTACTTCAAAATAAAAGCAGTCAATGAGGCTGCAACGGGGTAGACTATTTTATAGAAGCAGATTATCCACGTCACTGAGATTCTCCTTAAGCCTCTTGACTCATTTTACCCACGAACAGAAAAAAAGTAGCCTAAACAGAAGTAAAACTAAAAATAACTGTTTAGTATTGGTGCCTGCATGCATCTTTAATATAGTTATAAGTGTTTCGTTTAAATTAGATTGACAAATGTTGTTCCCAGATGGTGACATGGTTATAGGATTAGGTTATGTTGGGAAAAACAGTCTGCCTAGTTACTTGACCAGATAAAATGAGACGGAGAGGTAATAAAGTCTGTCAGCACGAGGGCCTCGGATTTATTGAGTAAAGTGGCAAAGGTAATACTGATTCATAAAGCGTGAGAGATCGAATATTCTACGTCCCCTAACAGCGCTGAGGTCGCCTGGAGCTTCGCCTCCGTGGAAGTTCTGCTTCAGAAGAGCACCCCGTGATCCGGTGCATGTGAAACTTATAGTTCTTTCCTAGCCAAGTGTGTGTGGTAGACTATGTGTGGGTTATCGAGGGTTCTCTTGTTCTTGAGCCTCCGGGTTGTGTTGTCTTTCTGTGTGATATGTGTGTCCTCGCCATCCAGCTGTGGCAGAGTGTTCTCCGCAGACTGATAGGGGGGCTCGAGGGTCATCTTGACCCTCTTGAATGTGTGGTGTGTTGTGTTTATTAGATTTGGACCCAGAGTTGACTATATTCGTAATGTAATGTGTCCGTTATTTTTGCCGATCAGTTCCTAGGTTAGGTGCTAGGCTTGGGGCTAGATGCTGAGTAGAGGCTATGGGCTGGTGCTAACCTTAACCCCTAAAATAGTGCTACACTCACATTTAATGCTTGGCAACCCCACACCTGTTGGCCCTTTAAAATAATAAAACCTCCACTAGAGTTAACTTATACCAAACATACGCAGAGACAGCGAAAGAGAGTCAACTATGTTGACTCTAATATATGAATAGGATTGCTTTCAAAACACAACATGAAACCTTGAAATATTCACGTTACTTTTAATTGTCACCATGGCTACCTTGAAATAATCAGAGGAAAAATGTTGATATAGAACTTTCATTCAACATAATATATTCTTACCACATTTCTATTCATCATTTTTATTTGTATATGCCGATTCATGCAATTGTATTGTCTTTTTTTAAATAAACCCCCCTTTTAAGTGCATCTTGAGTCATTTTCTCTCAAGTAAGAAATGCTATTGTGAGACCAGGAAGCGATGAAGTCTGGTTCGACCGGGAGGTTAAAGGGGTCTGACGGCGATGACGGTCTTTGTGTGTGACAATTGTTTGATACATTGTGTTCATAATTACATTGTGTTTTCAACAAGACAGAAACTAAGCGTTAGCGGCGTCCGGCAACGGCGGCGTAGGCGGTGCGCGCGCCCCACAGCGCGGCCGCCTGCAGTCCGTACTGCAGAAGGACCGCCCCCACGCCCCGGTACAGACAGGCCCCGCCCACCGCCGTGACGGCCGGCTCCGGGGCCCCGCGGCCCCCCGTCAGCACGCCGGCGCTGGCGCCGGTCAGCGCGTCGTGCAGGCCGTCGTACTGAGTGTTGATGGGAAGCACCACCCCGCCCCCGGCCGCAAGATAGGCCACGCCCCCGGCGGCCAGAGAGGCCACGCCCCCGTCGGTGTCGTCCACGATGGTGCGCGTGCCCTGCACCAGCAGGCGGTGCAGCGCCGTCTCCAGCGGGTACAGGGCCACGTCGGCCGCCAGCGACGCCACCAGCGACGCCGCCAGCTCCGCAAAGTGGCCGTCCACCGCCGTCTCCGCGCCGCCGCCGCCGACGACGCTGCTGCTGCTCCCCCCCTGGTTGTCATGGAGACCAGCGCCCTCCCCCATCGCGGCAGCCTTCTTCCTGGCGGCGGTCCGAGACAGGAAGTAGCGTATCAGGGCGGTGATGGCGGTCTGCAGTGCGGTGAGCAGCGCGTAGCGCAGCAGGGAGTGGAGCAGCGCCGGCGCGAGCAGGCGACGGAAGGGGAGGAGCCGGCGCTGGGGGAGGAGCCGGGGGCCCAGCAGCCGAGCCACGCCCTCTCGTAGACACTCCAGGGGCCCCGGTGGCTCGCGCACCACCTCACTCTTCGAAAATGAAACACATCACAGGCTCTTTAAAAAAAATAAAACTAGAAAGTCTAAAATAAAAAAAACACACTTTATGACAGGAAGTTCTCAACTGGTCTGGCTTTGGGCCCCACATTTTCCCATCGTTGTCAAGTCGTCACTTTTATACAAAAAGCTTTTTTTAGTCAAACCGAGCACAAACACACATACACAATGACATCATTAACCTTTAAGCATAAATAAACAAAGATTTTCATCTCTGCATTCAAAGCACATTACTCTAGCACTAGAACTATTTTGTGATTTTTCTCATCTAAAATAGTATATATATAATAGTGTATATAAATATATATATTCTTTCGGAACACACACTCACCACCGAACCATTCAGAACAAGTCCACAACCCACGTTTGGGTCGCGACCCATCAGTTTAGAAACACTGCTTTTATATCATACAACATCTTCAAAATAGTACAAAGTCAGTGAGTCATATTTTTACGTCACAAATAACACCACACAGTGAAGAACTAGGACTTTAAATGATACATTACATTCTAATAAGTGTAAAGCGTGTGCGTAAGAGCATGTGTGTAAACCAACCTGGACGGTTTCCACGAGGCTGGCTGCGTAGAACGGCAGCGCCACCATGACAGTCAAACTGAGAGAGAGCAGATCATAGTACTTATACGACCAATACTTAGCTGAGATGACAATACTCATTTGATAATGATACTTATACTAATCATAATAATATAGTAGTGTATATTATAATAATAGACTACTACTCATAATATAATAATAATAATAATAATAAGAAGAAGAAGAAACTACTACTACTTCTAATTATATACTTCTACTAATAATACTAACCATGATAATAGTCTTCTACTACTACTACTACTACTACTACTACTACTCTAATAATACTAGTATAATCAACTAATATACTACTACAAATTATTTTAATAAAAGTTTCTTGCATCTTATAACCTTTGTCATTATTATATTGTTTATATTTTTAATACAAGTTGTGTCATATATTCTGTATGTGTGTGTGTGTGTGTGTGTACGTATAGTGTTTCATATAGTGTAAATAGTCTTGTCAGCGACATGGTATGTTCCTTTGTTCCTGACTGCAGTCACCGTGTAATAACGTTACTCGTTTTTAACACATGCACAGCTCATTTCCTCTACAGCTCTTACAACAACTCTAACTTTCCATTAATCTAAATCATGGTTGCTGTTGTAAGCGATTGAGTTCAGTGGCAGCAGTCATCGACGACTTGACTTTCGCGGGTGTAGGTAAATGTTTCCATGGTTACAGCGAGCTCCACCAATCAAAGACGTGTTACACTTTAGGATTATGGGTAGTGTAGTGGTTGCAAATGACATTGTGATTTTACAGGAGCACACACCATCGATTCACAATATACTGTAATAGTGCGTTGCAAATATACTTCGGATGGTTACGACATTATGGCTTTTAATCAAAACCTCTATGGAGAAAATGAATGGGATTTTTATTTTCCGAATCACTATTGCACTCTATACACATACCGGTACTAAGCTAACTACTAAAAAACAAGTTTATTTTTACCCTTTGAGAAGGAAGTGTCCAGTGACTTGCTTGAAGGTCCATCGATGAGGAAGCTCTCTTTAACAAACAATACAGTAATGAATAATGAACCATTAAAGTTAGGACAATCATGAATAATTACTATTATTTAAAGGACAATTCCGGTATTGAGCATTGAGCATTGAGCCCCCTTTCTGGGTTGTCTAGGATGAAATCTTGACTATTGGTCGTGTCTCAGGTAAAGACTACAACCAAACGTAAACAGCCCCCCTTTCCGTTTCCTGTCAACGATCAATGAGAAAAAAAAATGGGATTTACAAAATGCCAAATAAAACACGACAGAAACAGTTTTTCGCTACGATACTTGATTTGGAACATCAACAAACACCACTAACCACTCAGTAAGTTGCACATTTCTAAAAACAAATGTTTAGGGTTGTTTTAAGGACAGGTTTGTGAATGCCCGTAGCCAGCCATTCTGAAGCAGGCAGGGCGATTCTAAATGAGACAAATACCTGAAACGGGACCAATAGTCAAGATTTCTGTGTCAACCACTCTATTTCATCCTAGAAAACCAAGAAAGGGGGCTCAATGTTCAAAACCAGAATAGTCCTTTAACTAAATATTAAATAAATATTTTGTTAAAGGACTATAGTAATAAATGATCAATAATTAATGAAGTCTATTAAAGACAGCACAATACCTATTGCCTATCTGCCAATTAAAGACAGGAGGGTTATTAACAGTTTAATATTAATTCACTCTATTGTATATTGTATACTTAGATATTTTTTATATACTTATTATTTTTACTTATATATTGTAGTTTATATTCCAGTATTACTGGAGTTTATATTGTACTTAATATCACCGTATTGTTTTATAGATTATTATATTGTAGTTTATATAGCAGTATTACTGTATAGATCATTTTCTGTCCTTTTCGTATTACAATATTACTGTATTGTTCAAATTATGTCCGATATGTATATGTATATGATATGTACTGCCTCACTACTCACCGCGGCAGCCCGCAACACTCACTCAGGAGCCCTTCGGCTCCCAGAGAGATGCCCTGGACTAGGAAGGTACTGCCCATCCCCTTCCACAGCGCCTTAGGACCCTGTAACCATGACGACAACATCATAATGACATCACCCTGGAGTAGGGAGGTACTGCCCATCCCCTTCCACAGCGCCTTAGGACCATGTTACCATGACGAGAACAACAACATCATCATCACATGAATGATTTGGCTTTAAGGGTTATGTATATATCGATATACATATGTGCAGTGGCGTCAACTTAAGGTCAACACGGGGGTTCAAATGTGTTCCACCAAAAAGTAGGCTATATCACTTCTCCAAAGTCCTGCTTTCAGAATTTGAGGTTCAGAACAGTAGACCATGAATTACTTACGTATTATTTATCTGTAATTTATTCAATTTTTTCCAAATTTTGGTTGTGATGATGTATGATTTAACCGTTCCATCAATTGACAAATGCGTTTTACAAGTGCATTACGAGTGGCGGGGCGTGCACTTAATTTCCATAAACATGC
This sequence comes from Micromesistius poutassou, assembly GCF_964030765.1. NCBI lineage: Eukaryota > Metazoa > Chordata > Actinopteri > Gadiformes > Gadidae > Micromesistius > Micromesistius poutassou. Next base: position 1,846,510 of record NC_140288.1, on the reverse strand, counting down.
CCGAATAAATGGGAGTAGGCCTAGCTTAATTACATTTCAGTCACTCATTTAGAAATGTAGAAATGGATGGAAGTAACTCGCCAGGCTCTCATAGTACGCAAGAACTGACTTCACACTGCTCACCCGCAACGTCCAGCAGTTGGGGCAAAGCGGGCGCAAATTGTTCCCACCTGCAGGCTTACGGAAAGAGTCCAACCATGCCAGTCTCTTTGGTGACTCTCTCATTGTATTGATCAGCTCTTTGACTGTCTTCATCGCATCTCGGCATATGTTAACTCTTGAAAGGGCATCTTGAAAGGCAAGGTTCATGTTGTGGGGCATTACAATGCACGTACGTTGTCTCTTCTTGTCTGTCCTTTGACGTGCGCTTGTAAGCCCAACCTGCACCCATATTCGACCTGCCAATCATTTGGCACTCTGCCAACCATTGGTATGTCAGGAATGTTGCCAGCGATGCTTTAGAACGATTGACGGAGGAGAGAGAGGGGGAGGGAGGTGGCAGGGTGCTATCACAGCGTTCTATCGCTCAGCGCAGCATTCTAACGTGCTTGCCTTGCACCCCCAACCTTATCTTTGGGGGTGCAAGAAACCTTGTGACCCCCCAAGAGATGGCACCAGTGCATATGTGTATGTGTAGTCAGTATACGTGAATGTGTATTCAATCATTCTTTAATGTATTGATTGAGTATGTGTGTATTCAGTATGTGGGTATTGTGTGTATTCAGTGTGTGTCTATTCAATGTTAATCAAAGCCCGCAATTGTTGCCAATTGGTGGGGATTCTGTTTGTTTTGATTAGCCAAACCTAACAAATCAATCAAAAAATGATGGATCATGTATTGATTACCTGGGTCTTGCCTACATGGTACATCACCGTGACAACGGTAAATGGAGACAGGTGCTGGCAGCGAGCATGGTAATTTATCTACAAAAAGAAATCCACAATGGTATGGAGTTCAATATTAACAATGCAATTAGTATGATTTCATACATAAAGTTACCATGAATAAAAAACCTTAATTTTATTTAAAAGCAAAGTGAAGTTACCTGACACTGTCGTCGAATCACAACGCAGGGATGAGCTAGCACGTTTTCTGTGAACAGACTATAGAAAGACAGAATACATGAGAGTGTGTGCGTGTGCGTGTGTGTGTGTCAGTGGCGTCTTCTCCAGTGAGGAGAGGGAGGAAGATTCTCCTTAAATAAAAAATGTAGATTGCCCAGACTACTGTAATGAATGAATGCCCTTAAATATGACTACTTTAATGCCTTTGTACGTGTAATGTTCGTTTCCCTGGGTAAAGGGATATTAGCATCCCCTATCGCCTATTGGATATTACTTTGGGGAGGACGTTCCTCCCTCAGCCTCCATTGACTCTGATTCATTCATTGAGTGGGTGGGACTAGCTAAGGGATCTGAATCGCGTCAACGTCTATTTACGAATAGGCTGGAGCCCTGGCTGCTCTATGAACCAATAAGCAGGAGCCCTCGCTGCGCTATGAACTAATAAGCAGGAGCCTGGCTGTGTTGTTTATTACTCTGAGGGTTCTGTTTAATATTGTGGAAAGGATGTTAGTGAATGATTCAGAGCATGATGCATTTTAAATGGAATCACTTTTGGTCTTCATTTTTCTTAGAACAATTGTAGCTGAAAATAAACATAGCCAAATTACAACCAATAGCTTCAGTCATTGAGGGCAAAAATAGGCCCAGATTTTTTATTTAGTTTTACAAATCAAGAGTAGGCCTGATTTGACTAATTGGCTTTGCATCCTTTCCTTCTGCCCTAGTTCAAGACATGCTGCCCACCAGCTTTCAAAGTACAATGCTGCCACTGGTGGATTTGTATAAATTTTATTCACATAATTATCCCTCCCTGCTATTTTGGAGTTCACCAAAACACCCTGAAACAACTTGATTCTCACATACTTATGCCACCATACGCCACTAACAGTGCAAGCAGGCCAATGGCAACCAAGCGTGCAGTCCTTCCTCCCTCACTTTAAAAACCACCAGCCACCACTGGTGTGTGTGTGTGTGTGTGTGTGTGTGTGTGTGTGTGTGTGTGTGTGTGTGTGTGTGTGTGTGATATATTACTATAATTTACCTGACAAGGCCGATACCGAACCCGGCGAAGCGATCCAGCTGATCTGAGAAATAAGAATTATTCTTATCAGCTGTTGGATATTATTCATATAAAGTGATGGAGAAGCATTAACCTCTTGGACGTCACCATCAGCCACACACACCTTGCCTTGTCCATTCGCTATGACATCGAATAGTACAATAAAAGTAATTTTGACATCACAAAAAGAACACTATCTGCATTCAAATGACAGTAGAACAGAGAGACAAATTGGTACCAAAACATAGGATTTCTCTGAATGACAGTCTTAGTTCAGTAACAGCAATACAATTATTTTGGCTCACTTGCCTTTAACTAACTCTTCACAGAGTCTTTGCCCCTTATATCTTCCAAACACCTATACGTTCCTAGATCCCGTGCGCGCACAGTGGCTGAATGATAAACAAGGGGAATGGGCGACAGGCTGGGTGACACAAAGGCCCTTGACTGTCAAGGCTCTAAATTGAGAGTTGGAGATACAATCCCGAACATTGCTGTTCACTTTTGTCTACTTTTTGCTAATCAAAATCAATGAATGGATATTTGTTCATGTAGAAAAATGTACAGGATTTTTTTTATGTTGCCTACATTTATTATTATTCATTGATGTTTAAGCATAATGGGGTCTCTTTAATATACTACATTTCGTTAATATTTGTGATCCCAAGATGTGAAGTTATAAAATACCAGTATCTTTTCTTTTAGTATAGTATATTTTAGTATAGCTGATCCAAGCGACTTTTATGTATCTGAAGAATGTTTTTATGAAAGCTGAAAATATTAGTTTGACCATATTGCCCACCCTAACTACTGACTATGGTAGGGTACTATAGTACTATGCACCAGGGTTACCGTAGAGTTAAACCTCCGTTATACTAAACTATATGCCTACAATCTACTATAACTATAACGTAGTTAGGTTCAGTAGTACTATACCTACTAGGTACTATACATACAATATACGAGGGCTACATGTCACTACTCGGACCTCCTCCGGGCTGCTAGGTTACCGGGACCTCCTCCAGTCCTCGAGCTAGGCTAGGCTAGGCTAAGCTAACCACCCGGAGCTCCTCCGGTCCTCAGGCTAGACCAGGCTAGGCTAGGCTAGGCTAGGCTAGGTTAATCAACAGGACCTCCTTTGGAACTCAGGCTAGGCTAACCCACAGGACCTCCTCCAGTGCTCACCGGTAGACCCGCCCGCGGGCTGCGGATCCTCTCCGCCTTCCCCGCAGTGAGTCGGCGTCCGCTCCCCGGGGTGCAGGTTCCGGCTGCCCGGGATGTCGGGCGGCGTCGTCACCCAATGCTGCAGGTCGGAGGAGCTGCTGCCGCCAAATGACCTTCCGCCGTAGAGCGGCTCGTCCCGGCCGCGGTAGCCGCCGAGGCCGTCGAAGCTGTCGGGCCGACGGGACGACATGGCCCGCTCGAGCTCCAGTAAACACGACCGCTCCGACACTGTCACGACCCCGCGGTGTCGCCACACAATCTGCCACACAGAAATAACGTTAGGCGATTAGCATCGAAAACGGTGTCACGCCAATTTGTTTAACTTCAATAGCGTTCACGTTTCTCTTGTTTTCGAAAAACAAACCGAGCTGTCAAAAGTACCGGAAACGGAAACGATGTCAGAGAGTCGGAGCCAGCTGACAGCGGACAATATATGTTTTAAAATATTAAAACGCTAATACGATATATGTTAAGATTTTTTATATTTTTTATAATATGAATTAATTTGATAATGTTTTTGAGCGTCTTAAAAAGTACTATATGAAGGAATGTATTATTATTTTTTTTATATTATCCTTATTATTATTAATATTATTCTTATTATTATTATTATTATTATGATGATCATTATGATGATTATGATGATGATAGAAGGCTCGTGTGAAAATATATCTCTGCGGGAACGCATTGTATGCGGAACTTCCATAGTTAAGGAGAGGGGACCGTGTTTGGTGTAACTCATCGAACTATAAACACGCGGAGCGTGCCATTCACGTCATCTCAAATCAATACTAGTATTATTAATTCAAGCTCTGGAATTATCATTTCTTATACTTATAATAAGGCCATTGGAGTCGGTACGTGTGGGTTGCGGAGATGCTGGCTCACGAGGTGACCGGGAGCTCGCTGTTCTCCGGGTTCCGGGCGCTCGGGCTGTACTCTAACCACCTCCCGCACGTGTTGCGGTACCACGCGAGGCACCGGGAGTTCTACGTGACCACGGCGGTGGGAAACCGGTTCCACACCTATAATGTAAGTCCTACTGTGCTATACTATGTCTCTTGTCTGAAATGAATTAGGTTAAATGTGTTTCATAACAATAACACTGACAATGGAATGTGATGATATAGGGTTGTGAAGATAAGAACGACGTGTGTAACGATAAAGACATGACTTAGTTCTGGTTGTTGACATGCCGGTACTGCAGCCTCAGAGGCTGCAGTGTACCTCCTGCCGCTGGCCAGAGGCTGTACCTCCTGCTGTGGCAGGTGTGCTGTTGAAAAGATAGGCAACAAGTTAGATCAATCCTCAAATTAAAAATCACCTTCAAATGATCGTTGGCCATAGAGCCGCACCCGAATGAAAGTGGTTTTCCCTGTCGGCTTAAGTCGCATTTCAATCGAATCCATTACAATAATTTGGTTACCGATGCAAAGGCTTATTCCAAAGAAAGCATTTCACCCGTACTCCGTGGCCCTGGCCTCCATTTAAATCGTGTTTATGTTTGGGTAGAAGTCTGCACACCTCAACACTTGGCAGATGTCGCTAATGGCAGGCGCATGCCTAGGCGTGCTGCCTCCACATCTGCAGTATCAACATTGGGCAGTAAAGCACCACACTCCTTTATCTCTTGCCATTGGGCACTGATGGAGTGACTTCAACACTCGCAGCTAGAGACTAGTAGAGAGAGCATGCCTTCTCCCACATTTGTATGTAGAATTATGTTGTTTGCTCCTAAGCACTGTCACCAGATCCCTAGTCATCTGAGCAGCCGCCGGTTGCTCAGCTATAACCACGGCTCCATAGCTCGAGTGAGCGAGGATGCCGTTCCACTGCATTCGCCGTCCGTCTGTTTTCAGCTTAACCGTGGTCGTTAACACGTCATCGTAGTTTTCAATAACGGTAGACTAGACAGGCACGTATCATGCTTCGACCAGCGGGTATCATAACTTTTGGTGTTGTTTCTTGCTGCTATGGTTGCTCAATAAGCATTCCCCAAAGTTCTTTGGGGAGGCTGTAATGAAGCTCCCTGAAGTGTTCAGGGTGTTGCGGATGACAGTGATTTCTACAGTGCAGTAGACCAGAGAAGGATGCTGTACTGCGCGCCTGATGCCTCTTACCTTTCCACCTTCATGCCCAGCACCATCATACCCCTGTCCAACTATATGAGCAGGATCTACATCCATTTCTCAATCTGTACAACAAATGTTGTACACATATACTCGCCTGTAGTGTCAGCTTTAGAAAATAATCCTCAAAACTCGCTCTCACAGAGTAGCTGCCTGAACAGTCCATGAGTCAAACTTACTATGGCATCCCTCTATTTGCAGAGAATTTACTCTTGGATCGGTTTTCGACGTGTCTCTGTCAGCTCGTTCTGAATTTGATGACTACAGTATTTTGCTTTAAATGGTGCACCCATATTTTAGATCGATATGAAGGATAGATAACTGCTTGAGACTATATTTGTTGCGCTCTATTGCTTGTTGGTGTGAGCGTTTTCACTTGGAATATATAGACTGGCCCTTTCACAAGGCCACATTAATAAATAAAATATGTCATTATCAGCTAATATACGCCCTTACACAAATACATTTACATTTTTTACATCTACACATTTACATTTACATTTCCAAACTTCAACCTAACGACCCTCAATTGGTATGTTTAGGATGGTATTCTGTAGTCTTAAACATATGCTGACCAAATGTCCTGCCTAGGATCAATATCTGGGTAAGATCTATTGATCTAGAAAAAAGTACATGGCAAAATGTAGGTCATTTCTGATTGTAATACATTATTCTGTTAAATGTTATTCTGATTGTAGTAAATTGTTAAATGTCATTCTGTTGTCAATACCTTTTATTTATTTGTATTGTTTTAATAACATTTATTTATAATATATATACTTTTTGATTTTATTTCGACACAGGTTAAGAAGCTGGGCATCGTTGCTGTCAGTAAGTTTACAACTCCTGCTTTCCTCTTATTCAGTGACATGTCATTCTTTTGTTAACTTGTTGACATGTAGTCTTATTTTGATCATGTGTTGACATGAAGTCTTATTTGGTCATTTAAACCAATGTCAATTTAATAATCTTAGTTGAATATGTAATACATTTTTAATATATTTACTCATGTGATCCGATTTTTAATGTTGATGTTTCGCTAAACCTGAACCAACCTTTTCCCTACCCAAGGTAATGCTCTTCCAGGGGACATTTCCTGTCTTGCGGCTGACAGGATGTTGGTGTTTGCTGCTGTTGGTCGAGATGTCTATGCCTTTGCCCGCAACAAGGAGGTCAGGAGGGTTTCATACATATTATATTATCATTCTCTATCATCACAAGGGATGTTCATTATGAGTTGACTAGTTGTTGCTACACTTGCAGATCGAACCAGAAATATTGGTCGGTTAAACACTTTGTATTTTCTGAGAGATGCATTGCTTCCCAGACATGAATCGGGGAACCTGCCATACATTGAATTACAATATTATTTGAATTATATAATGAACTAATTTGAAACAATGTGTAGTTTCCAAAACCTCTTATAATGAATCTAATTAGGCACTACCCTTCGTGATCAGTTGGGCTTTCCTGGTTTAATTGAAATACATTGTCATAATGATTTAGGCATATAGAATAACTTGACAACAATAGATTTCTTGGGGTGCCACCGAATGAAAAGTGTCACCAGTCCGACCATTAGAAAATGTTAATCCTGAGATCCTTTACATGCAAACAGTCGAATGGACTTCAAACGTCTTCCCGAGTCGACTCATCATTAATTATCATACTGAATCATCGTAATAAATTTCTCTCTCTTCCTCTCTGACTCTCCGATCCAGATAGTCCACCACTACTCACACGCACATGCCTCAGACGTCCACCTCTTACTGGTTCTGGGAGACACGCTGGTGTCTGCTGACCGTGACGGACTCCTGCTGGTCTGGGATGTTCCCACTCAGGGTAAACCCTCTACATTACATTGACTTCCAAATATTCAATCACACATTCACACAACGACGGCGGAGTCAACCCCACGCAAGGCGTGGTTGACTTAACTAATCATTAATCATTTAACCTGCTGGTCTGGGACTAACCAAATCAGACCAACAAACAGACAAACATTTGTCTGTTTGTGTAGCAGTGTATAAACAAAAGGGTAAACCATTTAGTTTATAGGGTAAACCCTTTAGTTTATACAATTTACTACACAAACATTAACTGTTAATCACATCTTTGGTTCCCTGCGTCAGATCGCTGTAATTCAGGAGCATGAATATCTGTTTTTTATAGATATATAGACCTCAGGTTGTGCCCTTGGTTGGTGCCCTCAGTATCATCCAACACAAAAAAAACAAGATAGAAATTAGGGTTTTATAGAATAATAGTGCTAGGGGTCAAAATGACCTCAACAATAACGATGTGTACAAAATGTGTACAGGAATGTTTTTTTAATTTTTTTATTTCATGTATTCTATGTTTACCCCATAGAGTTAGGGAAAGTCATAAAGAATCGAGCTGAAAAGTATGTTACATACTGAAAAGTATGTTAACCATGTTTTTAGAGACTGTTAACATTGAGTCCGGGTCAAATTCACCCCTAACATAATAGGAGGGTTTTGTTATACAGGACAATAAGTTAGATGATGATCTGTAACTAGACATTTCGCCGCATGTGCATTTTCAGGAGAAAATGTGTGGTTGCATCCCAAATCGTTAGTGTTCGTTAGTGTTATTACGGTGTAGCTTGCTTTGTAACCACACAGTTTTCCTACAGCTTCCTGTCTAACATCCTTATGTTCCACCCCCATCCTCATTCCTGTTCCCTCACCTTGAATTGACCAGAGGAGTACCTGCGCCTGACCTTTGACCCAGCCACCTTTGACCTCTCTGTCCTGGCCCACCCTAGCACCTACCTGAACAAGGTGTTGTTGGGGAGTTCCCAGGGTGCTTTGCAGCTCTGGAACCTTAAGACCAAGTAAGTTAATTTTTTATATTTTTATTATGCACTGAATGATTGGGCACCGATTCATCGGGCACCGATCATTATCGGCCGATACACCCTAAACCTGTGATCGGCCTGTCAACTTGAAATTTAACGATTGCAGGGGCCGATCACATGACTCATAAACTATTGGGCACAAGATGCACCGTCATTAGGTTCAGTCACTGAGACAGTAACGTTATCTTGCTTCAACGTAATTCCGAGTTCTGCACGGTTCTTCTCTAACAACGTCCATGTGAAGTCCATACTTTGGAGGAGTGAACGCAAAAAGCTAGCCGGCTAATTATCGTTAGCTCGTTAGTCTGGTGTGTGTGTGTGTGTGTGGGGGGGTGGTGATGACAACCGCACAACGCACCACAAAGTACTGGACTATACAGCAGCAGTTGGTCGTCAGTACGCGATAAAATCGAAACAGTACACTCACTCTCGTAACTCACGTAACTACAAAGAGACAACATATGATGCTGCTCTCTGCACCGACCGGTCGACCGCACGAGCAGAGCCGCAAGATCTGGAAACAACCTCCGGATTGGTTTGAATTTGATTAATCGTTCAGCCCTACTAGTATCAATGTATTAATGATATGAAAATGTAGGCATGTACTTTTAATATTCATTAATCATAAACTTTATTTTTTTAGTAAATTGCTGTACACCTTCCAAGGCTGGTCATCAGGGGTTACAGCTCTTCAGCAGGTCAGGCCACGCCCTTTTACATATATGACATGGGTGCACACCCGCAGACACGAATGCAGAGATTACACACGCATCTCATCTCTATAAAAAAAAAAAAATTCTGCCCAGAGTCCTGCAGTGGACGTGATGGGCGTCGGCCTATCCTCTGGACGCATCCTCCTTCATGACATCAGAGCTGACAAGACACTGATGTCCTTCAGTCAAGACTGGGGACCCGTCACCACAATAAGCTTCCGCACTGGTAAGACACAGTTTGCTCAAGACCCTGTAAACCAGTTCACACCAGAACCTCTCGAAACAAGCTTAATCAGAACCTGTAAAAAGCCTTTTAATACATAACCTCTGAAGCCAGTTTAAACCAGAATCTTTAAAAACGGTTTTAACTGGGACGTGTAAAAAACAATTTAGAACACAACCAGCACCAGTAAACTGCTTATATTCCATATTTGGACTTGAAATACTCAGGAAAGCTGCATGCAAAAAATAAGATGATTTCTTTATTATTATTTGGAGTCGGACAGACATGGAGAACAAAGTAGAGCCCAAGATTGTGACGATCAGTCACATTTCAATGTCTGGATATTGAATGCAGTTCTCCGCAGATTTTTTTAGGGATGCAAGGTTTCACTATTTTCAAAGTATCTAGCTCATTATTGAGGCGGGGGACTCAGACATTGTTCAATTCAGCAGATATGCCAAACTGGAAACACGACATATGTTAAAGCGAATACTTGTTGAATGTTTTGAAAGGGCTGGGTTTGTAATTTCCCCCAATAGTAGTCTCTCCTTGGTGTGCTAATGTAGCGTAGTAGTGTATCCTGCCGTCCACACTCCTCCACACAGGAGAAGCGCTATCTTCTCCTCCGTCTCCTCCGCTTCATGTGAACACTGACACTCCTTTGTGGTCGCCGCTGTTCCAGACGGCCCTCCCGTCATGGCGGCCGGCGGGCCTGGTGGTCACATGGCCTTCTGGGACCTGGAGAGCCGCCGCCTGGTAACCCAGCTGAGACACGCCCACCGCTCTGCTGTTGCCGGGGCAACCTTCCTACCCAGCCAGCAGCTGCTACTCACCAATGGAGCGGACAACGCCCTCAAGGTGAGATTCATTTGAGCGTCTTTATAATCTGTAGCTAGGGTAGGCAGTTTGGTTAAACCGGCCACAGTGAGCTAGATTCTGAAAACAATCCCGCCCCTCACTTCAGGCCTCCCTCCAAAGCCACTCAAAGCACATGGCTAGCTAGCTAGCATTCTAAATGGGTGCACGCAGGTAGACGGGTAGGTAAGACAAGGAAGACAGACGGGATAGCCATCCAATCATGATTGGACAGGCTGATTACAGGTGACAGAAAAGGTTTTTTTTTTTTACCATTTTGATGGTATGGTGGGTGTGGTCTTTGGGCAGGAAGGGGCGTGGCTGGTGGTATGGTGGGTGTGGTCTTTGGGCAGGAAGGGGTGTGGCTGGTGGTATGGTGGGTGTGGTCTTTGGGCTGGAAGGGGCGTGGCTGGTGGTATGGTGTGTGTGGTCTTTGCACAGGAAAGGGTGTGGTCAATTGTATGGTGGGTGTGGTTTTGGGGCAGGAAGGGGAGTGGCTAATGCAAATTCTCTCCGGTAGATGTGGGTGTTTGAGCAGGAAGGGGGCGTTGCCCGGTTGCTACGGAGTCGTCAGGGCCACAGTGCTCCTCCCACCACTATACGTCACCACGGCAATGCTGGCCGGGACATCCTGAGTGCTGGTAGGAACAATAATGGTTCAATACCACATCAATAATATTACAATACATCACCAACTATACTACAATACCACACAAATAATACTACAATATCACACCATTGATACTACCATACCACACCAATAATACTACAAAATATGAAACTTGACAAAATATGATTTTTCAATATTGTACATGGATGTTGCCCAATATTGTCCACAGCCACGAACAATCTATCATATTTTGTCAAGTTTTTCATTTTGTTGCATTAATGGTGTGGTATGGTAGTATCAATGGTGTCAATATTAATTGAGATATTGGGCTGGGACTGGGGGATTTGTTTCAGTGTTTAAACCAGAGTAAAATAATTTATCAGGATGCCCAATTCGGTTCTAGACTGAAGACAACATTATATTCTCAGACTTGAGGGCAACTTACTACTTGATATGAAACCATTTTTTAAACTGTGTATTGTAGCACACTGGTATGACATAAGATGTGATATATGTGTGTGTGTGTGTGTGTGTGTGTGTGTGTGTGTCTAGGTCAGGATGGGACACTACAGTCTTTCTCCAGCGTCCACGAGCGCTTCAACAAGAGCCTGGGACACGGTCAGTTGTATTATTATATTAATAATAATAAAATGTTGTCTGAATAATAATGAATTATTAATTACTACAATATTATATACGCTGCATTGTGTAGATCTTAGTGCCGTCTCGCAGTGAGGTTGCACATCTCAACCCACTCAATGTTCCTATTACTACAGGCTCTGCCAACAAGAAGATGACCAAGAGGAAAGGGTTGAAGTTTGAAGAGATTCTGCTTCCACCAATCACCTGCTTTTCCTCAGGTCAAACACACGCACACACACACTAGAAGTGTATTGACTATTGATCTTGTATTGACTGACTTGATGTGGTTAAACAGTGTATTGACTATTGATCGTGTTAAACAATGTATTGACTAGTGATCATGTTAAACCTTGTATTGACTATTGATCGTGTTAAACAGTGTATTGACTATTGATCGTGTTAAACCTTGTATTGACTATTGATCGTGTTAAACAGTGTATTGACTATTGATCGTGTTAAACCTTGTATTGACTATTGATCGTGTTAAACAGTGTATTGACTATTGATCGTGTTAAACAGTGTATTGACTATTGATTGTGTTAAACAGTGTATTGACTATTGATCGTGTTAAACAGTGTATTGACTATTGATCGTGTTAAACCTTGTATTGACTATTGATTGTGTTAAACCTTGTATTGACTATTGATCGTGTTAAACAGAGAGCGCACGTGAGGGCGACTGGGACGGCGTGGTGGCGCTGCACCGCGGAGAGGCGGCCGCACGCACCTGGAACTACCAGCGATGCACCATGGGAAAACACCGTCTGGCCCCGCCCCCTGACCGCCTGGACAGCGCCCGGCTCCGCAACGTGCACACAACGGTAACGCAGACTCCTGACCCTGTTACACCTCACCCTCCACCCCGAGAGGCGTCGCATACCGCAGCCCCGGTCTGCTACGGCATTGAGCAGGGAGGAAGGGGGAGCACTCACCTTAACATCTTGTGGCTCCCAATAGGGCAGTAGAGAAGAGTTTTTGAATCATTAGGTGCATCTTCCCAATGTCATCTGTGTAATTAGATGTCGTTTATATACGGTATGTTGCCACCAATCACAAGTTTGTCGCTCATCTCTCACATGCAGGCGGTTGACATTACTTCCTGCGGGAACTTTGTTCTGATCGGTTGGTCATCGGGTCACCTGGACGTTTACAACCTGCAGTCTGGCATCCACCGCGGTCACTACGGCGACCCCACTGGTAAAATCATAACCAATAAATCAGATCTGTATCAATGCACCAATAAACATCACTGAGCATGTAGCTTTATTTGATTGATCATGTAGCTATATTCGCTCTATGAAGTTCCCATATGAGCTCTATCATGTAGGTCTATCGTGTAGTTAAAATCCAGGAGCGCTTCTTTCTATGTCCATAAAGCTCACAAATGTGCTTCAGTTTGACAACTCCTCTGCAACTGTCAAACAACGCTAACATATTCTGTTCAGTCATTATCGATCGATTTAAGGAGTTTTCACACGGACACAAGTTGATCATCATTTGGAATGCATCATTTGGACATTTGAACGATAACATAAATAAACAAAGGGTTTCCAAAGGGAGTGTATTCCTGGAGGTCCAGTGAAAGCAGACAGTGCTGTTATATCGTCTAGGGTTTTCCCGTTGAACTATGTTGACCCGTTGACCCTCACTAAAACCCGACGCAGGACCAGCGACGTTCGCGACTACGTCGAAGCGTCTGTGTGGTCCTTGCGTTGCGTGAACGTGGGACCATGAAGAGCCCTTAATGCAGATCGACTGTCTAACGATGTTCAATGGTGTTGTAGCACACGTGGGAGCCGTGCGCGGTGTGTGCGTGGACGGTCTGAACCAGCGCGTGTTCAGTGTCGGGGGCGACCGACTCCTCAGGACCTGGCGCTTTAAGACCCATTGCCCTGACGACCCCGCCAACCCCCCTCAGCTGGACAGCGCCCCCTCCTTGCTGCGCCTCCACAGAGACAGGTAATATACACTTTTATACAATATACAAGTTTTTTATTTATTTAATTTATTTTTATCGTTAGTTATTTTAAAACAATACTTAACCAAATAACGGCTTGAATGGCGACACGAGACAAAGATTCAGACAACATGCAAAGCTTGGTGATTTCAGGGGTAACATTGTCAGTGTAATGTTTTCCATCGTTGCATGGCGATTGATACTAACAAACTACACATCATAAACACACACTGAAGCCAATGACAAAAGAAAATTAATTTCTAGCTAGAAATGTAATTGTGTGTGTGTGTGTGTGTGTGTGTGTGTGTGTGTGTGTGTGTGTGTGTGTGTGTGTGTGTGTGTGTGTGTGTGTGTGTGTGTGTGTGTGTGTGTGTGTGTGTGTGTGTGTGTGTGTGTGTGTAGTGGTATGCTAGCGTTGGCGCTGGACGACCTGACGCTAGTAGTCATCGACACAGAAACCGGACGTGTTGTCCGGAAGTTCCTGGGTCACGGCGGGAAAATAAACGACCTCGTAAGTATTTTGTGTCTGTCTGTCTGTCTGTATATATGTGTGTGCAAATAGATGTGTGGTTGTCAGGGTTGGATGCGCCACTGCACTGGGATTTTATTGATGCAGTCCCAGTTTGTTTATTCTTTTTCTAAATATTGAGATTTAAGATAAAAGATTCTGTTGTATCTTGACCAAACTGTAGCTCTGTAGAGTGGAGTGCTGCTGCCCGACGGTTTGGCTTGTCCTCTCAGTCTCCTGGCAAGGTGTACTCCAAGACACACCACGCCTCTTACGTGTGTGTGTGTGTGTGTGTGTGTGTGTGTGTGTGTTCTATTTCTAGACCTTTAGTCCAGATGGCCGCTGGCTGATATCGGCTTCAATGGACTGTAGCATCAGAACCTGGGACTTGCCTTCTGGCTGGTAACTACACTACAACACATTTACCACCAATGACTACCACTGTTGTTGGTTGCAAGAAGAGTATTTTGAGTACAAGCGCTTTTCCCATGAATAAAAAAACCACGTCAGCGCTATTGGCCATGATTCCTCCCAGAGCGTTTAATGTAACATTACTAAATCGAATTGAATACATCATAGCCAGTCAACAAGCTGTCATTATACACTTGTACTTTATTTTGAAATGTCTTTCCGCAGCATGGTGGACTGCTTCCTGTGTGAGACGGCTGCAGTCAGTGTCTCACTCTCTCCTAACGGAGACTTCCTCTCCTCGGCCCACGTGGACAGCCTCGGGATCTACCTCTGGTCAGTGATGCCTCATGCTCACTCACTGCTGACTCACTGCTGACACAAAGCGGACACACTGCTAACACACTGCTAACACAATGCTAACACACTCTAGATGCTGTCCAGGTAATATGTAGCATTGGGCCATGCTAACGCTACAGGGTTTGTCATTCTCCAGGTCCAATAAGAGCGTCTATAGCCTGATCTCACTCCGCCCTCTTCCTGCTGACTACCAGCCAATGACGGTCAGCCTCCCTGGCTCCTCCCCCAGCCCTGGTAGACACCCCTTTTCCTTAAACAGCTCCACATCCAAATGAATCAGCCTTTAGCTTTGTTTTGTAAATGAGTGAACAGTGTACACTCCAGTGTTCACCTGGTCTCCGACGGTTTCAGACGACGACGAGGAGGAACGCGGGGAGAGCAGCGTTGCCCCGGGCGACGAGGGGGAGGAGGACAAGATGGCGTCTGCCTGCTGGGACTCCCAGGAGCAGCTGGAGCGTCACCTGGTCACCATGACGTCGCTCCCCGAGTCCCGCTGGAGGAACCTGTTCAACCTGGACGTTGTCAAGGTAACCACAGTTCAGTACACCTGTACCTGCTCAGCCCCTACGAACTGAAACCCCAAAAAAACTGAAACGTACCGGACCCCTGCGAACGGAGCCGCTGACATTCTGAACACACACTGAACCCCTGAACGGTGCTCCCCTGCGTTGTCTTTCCAGAGGAGGAACCAGCCCCAGCAGCCCCCCCAGCGGCCAGCCGCTGCCCCCTACTTCCTGCCCACCGTCTCGGGCCTTCAGCCCAGCTTCCAGACCCCCGAGGCTCCAGTCGACCAGGTGTTGTCATATTATTATTATTATTATTATTATTATCATATATAGAATAGAGTTACAGCTTCCAGGCATCCAGGTACTGTGACATTAGTTATGGGACCACACTGATCATAAGTTATTAGACCACACTGATGAATAAATTGTAATTATGAAAATTAGCTTTAACTTTTTCGTTGTTTCCAGTCGAAGGTTTTGAGGCTCGGAGCTTTGGCGCAAAAAACAGCGTTCAGCATCGCCTTGGAAACCGCGCTGGATGACGGAGACTGTAGGTTCACTTCCTGTCTTCCTGTCTACAGATAATATATAATTCATATAATACATTTCATAATAATAATTTCATAATTACATTTTCATATAGTGGATGTGTCAGTAAATGTGTGTACAGTATATATGTGTGTTTATAGTATATTTGTGTACAGTATATACTCTTGAAAAGTTTATGTATAATTATTCCTGTGTTATTTCTTCATTCAGTATCCATTTCAGAATAGCAATACTATGATGAGGATGAGGGTGATGGTGATGATACTGATGAGGATTATTATTACACCTTATTATTAAGCGTCACAGAACAGGAAGGTTTGGAACGGGCCCTGCACTAGTGATGATGATGATGATGATATTTCTTCCCATCAGATTGCGCTCCTCTGTCGTTGCTCAAGTCTCTGGGACCTTCTGCCGTGGACCTTGAGCTGCGGGGCCTCTCTCCTGACCTAGGCTTCTCCTCCCAGCCAAGCGCTGCTCCCCAGCTCCTAGTGGCCTTCCTCCAGATGCTGGAGGCCATGTTGGAAGAGAGGCGGGACTTCGACCTGGCCCAGGCCTACCTGGCTCTCCTTCTCAAGGTGTCAACCCTAATCCATGGCGGCCGTCTGATAGTCTCTTTTTCCTTCACGAATGTTCTTAACTGACTGAAATGACCTGGAGGTGTCGGAAGTGGCAGTAGGAATGGATTCGGAGAACTGATATTAAATATATTTATAATATAGAATATTGAACTAGAAATGGCATCCTTGGTATGCTCCCGTTTACGTCGAGGAAAGCTTTTATATATCTTGTGTTGACTTTCTGTTCTGTAGCTCAACGTAGCCAGCCTACAAATCCCAATAAGCCGACTGGTTCTCTGTACGTAGAACATATGTAACTGAACACATATGCTTTCTTTGTTCCCGATACAGCTTTACCTGCGGCCGCTGTCAGGTGACCCTTTGGCCGTTGCTGCCTTGCAACGCCTACTAGGGCGACTGGAGACGATATGGGCGGAGCTCCGCATCTCATTTGACCAATCGCTGTGCCTGCTGACCTACACCAAGACCGCACTGCTCTGAAGCTGCAGGTGCCACGCTTTCATTTTGATACGCAAAAGACACGCCACAATAAAAGTGTTTAGTGTGTGTGTGTGTGTGTCTTAGACTGTCTGGCTATGAACACATCCCAACATCAGAGAAATAGTTAGGACCTAGAACTCTATACAACCTATATATATCTGTAACTCTTAAATTGGTATAAGTTGACGAATTGTAATATGTGTTGTTTTGTATTTTACCCATTGCTGTGCTGCCCTCCTGGTCTTGTTACCGTTGCCAAATGTGTTTCAACATAAAGGATTAATAAAAAAAAATGGACTAATAAACTCCATAAAACAGCTCATCTATACAATTACCACTTTATGGAAAGTTCCAACCCGGGATGGACGTTTCAAAGAGGAACACACTGACTAGCGTTTGTCAGAGACGCCAGTATTTCTATTGGGCAGGTTCCTTCATCTGAAATGTAATTTTATGATTTAGTACAGTGACCGTTTTGCATATAGCTCCAGTAAAAGCGTATATAATTATTCAATAAATGGGTTTCTTATTCAGTGTATAACTACCGGTAACTAACTCACTAACCCACAGCCATCCTTCTGAGTTGATGCCTTCTATGGGGGCCGGTTGTGAACTTTTGCTGTAAAAAAAAAAAAAAAAAGTGCTTCACTTTTTCCAGATTTAACCCCTCCAAACTGCACTGCAATTTCCATGTCATGTTTTTCATGAAAATTATAGGTTTTATCGAATACATACAAAAGAAATGCAAATTCTCCTGCATATACTAATTAGTTCTGACTCCTAACCATATTATCATATTTTGGGGCGGAGTCACGTGCGTTGGGCAGACGTTGGGCACACGTACGGACAGCGCTATTTGACATCTTACTCATCAATCTGGAAGACTGGAGAATCTCGGGATTTAGCCCAAAATATACAACGTGCGGTAACGGCAGCTCTGCAGGTCCGACCGACAGAGACCCTGTGGGCGTGGCTTCTTTATAATCCCGCCCACACCAATTTAGACGGAAGATTTCAAAAGCCTCCAGCTGCAGGGGCCTGTGGCTTGGCAAGTCGGGTTTTCGATTTTTTGACGTTTCATGTGACCGTTGGCCCCTAACCGCCCCAGTTGAGTCGCAGAGTCGTTGTTGTATTTCAAAGTTGTTGTTTTTTTTATAATGTGGAACGAATACTAATAAAAGAATTCTAAATATACAAGACGACATTAACTCATATCATATTTGTTATGCAACAATAACATAACATATTATTTTGAGACATACAGTGAAAATAACAGGAAAACAGGATAAACTAGTAGAGAAAAATCCATGCATACAATGACCACAAGGAGGAGACAAAACACACAACATAACACTGTTCTACCACCTGAAGCATGTTGGTCCAAACCTTTCGGACGTCCAACTGAGATGTCTGCCTACTGACCCTACTCCAACACATGGGCCAGAATGTCCAGTACTGGAAGATGATAACCTCACCGAAGATGGAACGGGGTACCGGTGCCAAAGTCAATTCATCAGCCCCCGCCCCCCCCCATCCCCCCCCATCCCCCCCCATCCCCTGGTGCTACTCCCTCCTGAAGACCACAAACCCTTCACAAAGTGTGGTTGCTGCCCGAGAAATGATTTTATATATGAAGATAACCCACACATATAACTGACTGAAATTATCCCAAATATGTAACGGGTTAACATTGTATGTTTTACATATAATTTGTAGTTAAAGTAAAACTTTTTTTTTCTTATAAATTGATCCTTGAGGTGGATTTTTTTCATTTGGCAAACGTTGATCCAATATCCAATAAAAAAAGTGATAGTAAGAGTTTTGCGCTGTTCATTTATTCAAATTCTTCCAAAACTGAAAAAAAAGTGGACCGGTCCGGGCCTGAAACTCCCGGGCTGGAGATGGGTCCTACGTCGGCCCTGCAAATAACCATAACATAAAATACATTCATTATAAAAGAACAAATTCAATCCATTCAAGATTCAATGCTTCTACACAAAGCCTTCCAGCCTCCCGTGGACCAGAGGGGCGATCCCTTCGGTAGATCCTTCAGCCCGCTCACCTTCTTTTCTGAGCTCTTTCTTTACCGCCTTCACGCGGCCGGCCTGCTTCTTGATGAACTGGGCCTCTGAGATGCCGTATATATGTCGGCCAGCTGCTTCAGCTCGGGGCCTAGGTAGTTCAGCTGGGGTGTGGGGGGGAGGGGGGGGTGCTGGGGTGGAGGAGGACATCATGCATTGGTTGGGGTTCTGGGTCTTTGTCAGTTAACGTTTGGTTGAAGTGACCTGCTGACCCAAAAACGGCCAGCGACAGACCTTGCATGCAATGTATGCGTTTGACCTATAGAGGGCAGTATAAGTCCATACCGTTGGTCCTCATAGCATAATGCCCGAGTCATATTTAGGCCAAATTGTGATTTCTAACATAACTCTTCTCTCCTCTGTGCTGATTCAATGTGTCCCAGCTATATCCCAAGCCAATCAGAGTGCTTTTTACAATCCATAAGCACTATCTTCCCAAGTCATATATTTGACTTTTCTGATGCTAAGTACAAGATTAACCTTAAAATATGACTTTGGAAATTATGCTATGAGGCTAATGATATGTCAATTGTATTGCACCCTTTTATAACTTTGTGTGTTTAAGTCTAGATAAAAAAAAATTTTTTTTTAAAAACACGACGACAGAAGGCCCGTCCAAAAATGTATTTTGCCAAGATCTCTGCTCTGGCAGACAACCGGCCCGTTTCAGATGACCGTGCATGACGCTTGTACTTTTGTTGTACTTAAGAACTGATATTGCATATTTTCCAAGTAACCGTGCTATTCATGTCCATCTTTTTTTAAATATTTCCACACACTTGAAGTGTGAGTCCGTGTTTGCTGCGGCAAAAACTCACCAACTGCTGTCTTTTCTGCAACCGCCATATTTGGTAGCGTGTGAAATTGCGCGCCAAAGACTAGTCGTCGTCTCCTGGCACGGTCGACTAGGTGGTAGTAACGTCGACCCGTCGATTCGTCGACTAGTCTATGCAACCCCTAGTGTGTACATGCTTCCACTGTCACCCCGGTCCCTCTGTGCAGCGCAGCGTGGCGGCTTCCACAGCAGTGGCGGAGCCAGAGGGGGGCCCGGGGGGTGGCAATACTGGCCCCCCCCCCTGGAACCTGATGTGCCACCCCAGGTGCCACACCCCAGTTGATTGACAGTTCACTGCATGTTTTGTTGAAAGCGCGATTCAGGCTCTCGGCCTCCCTGTTAACGCACGAAGCAATCATGCCCCCCCCCGCGGTCAACAATCGTGCCCCCCCCCTGGCCCGAGCTGGCCCCCCAAGAAATAATGTCCTGGCCACGCCCCTGTCCCACAGGCCTCTTTGTGCGCGACTCCTCATACATCCATTCACTCATCTACCCGTTTGTTCATTCATCCATCCATACAGCCAGCCATTGATTCAACGGCTCATCAATTCATGCATAAAACCATCCATTAATTCATCCAATTATTTGCCATTTCAACCATCCATCCTCCAGCCTCCTCCCAAATCAAGTGCTGTGACAAAAATAACCCTTAAGGGATCACAGACCAGTACATAAAACCACGAGTTTATTAAACCATGAC
Organism: Micromesistius poutassou; assembly: GCF_964030765.1. Taxonomy (NCBI): domain Eukaryota; kingdom Metazoa; phylum Chordata; class Actinopteri; order Gadiformes; family Gadidae; genus Micromesistius; species Micromesistius poutassou. The sequence continues at coordinate 1,826,144 of NC_140288.1, read as the reverse complement.
TTTTATCAATCCTTGTAATCTGTCAACCTGACGCCACATTTCACTAATCCGTCATAATTACTTTTGACTTTTTTTTTTTTTTTTTTTACGTGGCGGAGAGAGTCTGTGGATTATTCAGATTTAGGGTTTCACCCCCAGAATATGTTCTTGTTTAAACATGGCGGTGAGTTTAGCTTCGCTGCCCGTTTTGTGAGTTGACTTGGATGCAAATGTTCACGAGAACGTGTAAGTTGACTTACATCAAAGCCTGTGTTGGGATCCCAGCCCACGTGTCCAATGTGCCTAAAAGGGAGGGAGAGGGAGAGTTGTAAGTCAATACAGGTAGAGAGAGGGTGTAAGACAATACAGTGAGAGAGAATAGAGAGGAGAGGGAGGGAGGGAGGGGGGGAGAAAGAGAGCAAAAGCGAGGGAGCAGGAACGAGAGCGAGTGAGGGAGAGAGCATGAGCAAGTTTGTAGCGATACAGAGAAAGGGAGAGAGGGCATCAAAGGGAGACACTTTGATCAAATGCCACGTTAGAAGCCACGAGTTACAAAAACAGACCACCGGGGTCATTGAAATGAAATATGTGCTGAGCAACAAATAGTGTGATGGTGTCCGATTGGAAGCCTAGTCTATTTTATCGTAATCGTACGTTTTTTATCCATTTTATTGATATTCGTTTTTTTTTATCGGCTACCTTGCAATCTGTAATTGATGGGGAAAGTATGGGTGCTTACTGGAAGTTAGTGGGCGTGCCGATGTCCGCCTTGGTCAGCGTCTTCTTCTTCCCACCTGTAAGAGCCAAATTCATGATTTCATGTGTTATAATAATTTAGTTAAAAGTGTTAAAAATGCAATAGTTAAGATAAATAATTTCATTGTGATTTGAAAGAATATCTAGGCAAAATTAATAATTGAATGATGTGTTAATGAAAACATTATATAAAATGTTAATTGAAAACCTATCAGGATGTAAGCTTCCAATCAGAGAGCAGGGCGTCAGCGTAATATAAACTAATGGGACTTGTTCAGTTCAGATTGAATTCAGAAATGTTGGAAGCAACATAGTTTTTTGACCGTGTGGACAAGTGAATTGTGAATATGTGAACAACTTTATCAGTAAACACTTTTGAAGATCATCTTGCCTCACTCGCGTTTCAATTACTAGTTAAGACTGAATTCAAATTGTGGTAGGCTACAGAAGACTTTAAACGAAACAGCGTGCCACTACACCACCCTTCTCGTTATTGGGGGAGTGCACAATGTTCATCTGGGAGTTGTTATGGTAACGGTGCCCCCCCGGGGCGTTGCAGACCTCGGGGTTCTTGATGTCCGCGTTCGCCATCGGCAATGCCGGGCCTTTAATGTTCAGACAGACGGACAGATGGACGGAGGATGTGGTGGTTAGGATGAGGTGGGCGAGAGTATAAGTACAACTTTGGTAAGAATGATCGCTTGTTTGTCTAACGACAGCCCTCATGAATTCAATTAGCGGACCCTTAATTAGTGTAACGAGCGACGACTGTGTTGGTCCTACAGTGACACTTCTTTGGAAAGGAATAGATGATCAAAGAGTCTTGAACTTGACTTATGATTGCCGTATGGGAAACTGATTCAAAAACAGACAGGTCTGATTGATCAATCCCCAATCCAGTAGGATTAATCAATAGCCGAAGAACAAAGAGATTGCAGGATCTTCAGGACATCATAAGGGGCAGAAAGTGGGTGTGTCCACCTAGATGAGCGCTGGATAGATCAGTCTACCAGCCTGCCAGTGGACTGTAGCAAACGTTGCTCATCTATCCGTCACACATCTAGGTGGACACGCTGTGGACACACTGTGATGTCTTAAGGGGCTGATTTCCAAAACGGCTTGTAACGGCTAATCACACCACACCTGGTGGCATGTCATGGCGCCTTTAAGGTTATTAGAAGATAGAGATTGAGCCTTTTTAAAGTTTGCATTGAGGATTTACCAGAAGATCTGTCCAAGATCTAACCCGCGTGAACCAATTGCTATCTATAGCCTAGAACAAAACAATCAATGTCCATTGGACTTATTGACGACCCAGTTTGAGGAAATGTTTGCTGGAATTGAGAAGTAAAGTCCAATGGTTGTAAATGTTTATAACATTGAGAAATACATGCAGCACAAGATCTGTGCTTGTTATAGGTTTGGTGGGTGTGTCAATGTCCAACTTTATGTAGGCGGCAGTGGAAGCTATAGGCCTACTGAAAACCGCAAATTTGGGCAAACTACAAGGTAACTGAAATGTAGCTTAATACTATTTTTTAGTAATTAGTCCAAGGCCACAGATACAGAAATTTGAAGCAGCCATGAGTTTACACCTGAAACATGCACTTGCAAGGACTGGGCGGATGGGATTTTGGTCCCAATAGGTTTTATTTTCATTTTGTTCTTGTTTAAAGACGATGTAGGCCTACTTGGGTAAAAATAAAATGTTTTGGATAGTGCACTTTATTCCCTGAAATCTGCCTTTTGTTGAAGAGTATTAGTACATGTCTTAATGCTTGATTTATTCATAACTAAACAAAATATTATAGATAGATCCATCTTGCTCAATATTGCTATTGAATCTTGAATTTCCCCTTGGGGATCAATAAAAGGATCTATATCCTTTTGATATGAATCAAATTATCCTGGTGTTTAGCATGTGTGATTTGCAACTTAGGTTATTCAATAAAGTCCATCTAAAATAAGTTCATTATATGCGTGACACAGATATGTTAGCTTGGCTATTTAAATATAGAACATTTGTGATTGCTGACTTTATTGAAAAGGCGTGGACTAGGGGGAATGTGTCAATTTATATTTAGCGTGTTTATCCAGTGCCGAAAATATTGTATTGTATACTGTATTGTGATTGTATTGTAATCAATCAATCAATCAATCATAGATTATGTGTAAATCTCTTGGAGTTGTTTTGGAGTTTCATACCTCGTCTATGATGTTCTTGTTTTCCATCCTCAGACGGGATGAGCTCGGGATGAGCTGTATCAGGATCCAGAGTCACATCTACTTCATCCTGCTGGACTCTCTTCAGTTCAGCATCAAAACGCAGCTTCTTCATCTCCATGTTCAGTGTCTCCTTCAGCTGATCCAGGGATCTCTTAAAGGTCCCTACGGATGACGGAGGACGGACCTCCACCGTCGTCCAGTCCCTGGTGGGTGGAGTATCCTTCAGGGATCTGAAGGCCTGGAGGAAGTGGAGGTGGTCTTTAGTGTGTGAGAGCTGCTTCACCTCTGACCTTCTATTGGTCAGATCTTCTATTTCCTGCTCCAGCTCTTTGACAAGGTCTTTAGTTTGTTTCTCTGTGGATTTCTGATTCTCTTTAATCGTTTTGTTGAAATCATCCCGTCACTTTTCAACACAGCTCAGAGCAGTGAGGACCTGCCCAACACCAGCTATCTGTCTGTCTGCCTCTTTGATCTCCTTAATCTTTAGTTTTCTCTCCTGGATCATCCGTGGAACTTCAGCCTCTATCTTCCCAAGCTGGGCCGTCTTCACTTCATATTCCTCCTTTAGAGGAACAACAGGATGGGACTTGTGGTCATCCTCTGTGCAGAACTGACATACAGACACCTGTTCAGTCCTGCAGAAGAGCTCCAGTAGTTGATTGTGTTTCTTACACATCCTGTTCTTCCAGACGGTCCATAGGCTCAACCAGCCAATGTTTCTTCAGGCCTGCGACTCTCTGATGTGGCTCCAGGTGGGGTTGGACAGTAAGAGATAAGACACACTAGGCAGGCCTTCACAGCCTTCAGATGTGTCCCAGTACAGACGTCACAGGGAACTTCTCCTGGTTCAACACATGGCTGCTCTTTGACTCAGACAGACGTTCTAAACTGATCAACCGTCTCTGATAAGAGGATATTGACCCGTAAATCAGGTTTTGTGGGGAAAAGCTCATTGCAAACAGGACATTTGTACTGGACTTGTTCATCCCAGAACATAGTAATACAGGTTCTGCAGAAGTTGTGTCCACATGGTGTGGTAACTGGGCTGTTGAACACATCCAGACAGATGGAACATGAAAAGTTCTCCTCTAAACAGGAAGTGTTAGCAGAGGCCATTCCTAGACACAGACAACAAGGTTTATGTCTTGAGCAATTATATATTTCTAATTCCATAACCGGAAGAGAAGTTTTAAGTTCTGTCAAAGTTGTGCTGTTTTACTCACCTTGTTGTGGTTTATGTCTGTCAGACTATTCTTCCAAATGTTGATCAAATTTTTCTCCTGAAAGAGAGAACTGCCTCCACGTCGGGTGGCTTTAGTTTCTATGAATCTTAAGTTTTGTTTCCTGAACTGGACGTTGTCTCCGCTCCTCCCCTAACTCCTGCCTCCCTCCACACCCTGAATGGCGCATTCAGGTATACTGTGTCGGCTGCATCCTATTCGCTGTGTGTTCTCCTCTTTGCGGCATTAAAATATGAATAAATAAAAATATGTCAACCTTTAAAAGGCAGAGAGACATAGAGAGCCCGGGGGAAAAAAGAAATGCTTGTGATTTAGAGGTGGTTTTTGACTAACTGATTAGGTTTAAGGACAACCCTCTCCCTGTGTGCTCAGGTTACGTGTGCTATTATTATAGTTGTTAATTCTTAATATTGATTAACATTGGTAGTTATATAAGGCTTATCTCCCGGATTATAACCTCATAAAACAGCTGAGTCATGTGCCTCTGGGTAGGCCAGACGAACCAGACCAACGAGTTCACCATCAGGCTGATACCATCACTTGCCACCTTCACTTGGCAGTTAGTTCCACTGAATTAAAAGTAGGTGTACCTAAAAAAAAATTCACAATTTATAAGCCGGCGTATTTACTGAATTGTTTACAACCGTATGGTTGGGATTGCCATTGCTTTTAGAACTCGTGGCATGCATCTCGTTCAGTCAAATACCTCGGTTGGAATGAACTCCTGTCCAAACTGAAGATGGCGCCCCAGCAACACATTTCTGGTAATAAATACAATGGTTATGGTGATTTATCTGATGAAATGTATAGTTACTTCAATAGCTATAGGTACTAATGCATTATGGTATGGCTTCTTTTGGTAATTGGGTTATGGATGAGTCCCAAAACACCACATTTTAAGTGGGCTGGGTACCTCAAAAACCTTTGAGATGTTGAAGTTTGACGAACAAGTCCATAAGAGAGGGACCCCTGGTGTAGAGAATGAGTACGCATGTCACTGTGAACTTGTCGCTGGACAGCTCTCTCTCTCTCTCTCTCTCTCTCTCTCTCTCTCTCTCTCTCTCTCTCTCTCTCTCTCTCTCTCTCTCTCTCTCTCTCTCTCTCTCTCTCTCTCTCTCTCTCTCTCTGACTGAGTCTCTCTTTCACCCTCACTCATCACTCTCCCATTGGCTGATGTGACGCCCCTCCCCCCCCCCCCCCCCGCCATGATATATATTCTGGATCTCCTCATCTGGGACCCAACCTTTTGGGCTTGGTCCTGGTCCAGGGGAACTAATCCCCTGTCCAGAATAGTCTATCAGGGAAAGGACCCAGTGTGGCCTCTTCCTGGTGGCTGTGGTCCTCCTACCAGATAGGTTCCTGTAGGTTCCTCCTTTTTGTTATTAGTTTTCTTCTGTTGCTCAGGAAGTTACAGGCAAGTTAGTAAGAGGATCCAAAACAAGCCTATCACTGTTGTATAATGCATTTTATTCACTTTATTTACTGACTTATTCACATGCACTTTATCGTGCCATTTCACATATGCTTTAATATATAGAACTGAATAAAACAAACCCTTATGATTTATCTGTTAGGAGAAGTAGTGTACTATACCCTATTGAATTACCTGGGCGATGGATTTGACTACTACATGTGATGATTACCATTTAGCTAATACAGTCTGCTTATTGTTGAGTGTACAATTCAACCACATATATACATTATTACAAGAATGTAGTCATTCATAAAAAAAACAGCCATTATAGTCCAAAACATTAGTTTGACACAAAATAAAATCAAGTAATTATTCTAAATGGGCGTCCAAGAAAATACAAATACATTGTTGAAGTGTATTAATAATATTTCAGTGCAGAAATCTAGTATAATTTTTTAATCATTAATAGAGAGATATTCTCCTTGTCGATTGCAGTGACTTGGTGTTTCATCCTTAATGGTTACCTGTACTTAACGCGTTCTTGTATTAAAAAAAGTCATATATCCGTATACATCTTCTTCAATCGATTATTGAAGATCTTTGTGGCACTTGCACCTGAAAATTCAAGCACATGTCATAGTCAAGGAAAGGAGGTAAGAAGGAAAAAACACAATAATAATATATATAAAGTTACAACTTTTGTAGCATGTTATCCTAGCTATCTTTGTTGTATACGGGGAATGGGTTAACCTAACAACTGTTAGTGCTTGACACTTGGTTCTATAAACATCCCTACTGTACCCACAGAGATATATTGTTGTTTCTCTTTCTTCTGACAAATTGTAAGTCGCTTTGGATAAAAGCGTCTGCTAAACGCCTTAAACGTAAAGTTAAACTCAAGAGTCACAAAACAAAATACATGACACGTTAGCCTAATCTCGCTTGAACCCGGCCCACTAGAAAGATGCTCGATTTTAGAAACCCGAGGTCCTCGCCAACAACTGGAGTGGCTCGCCACCAGCGTGGTTGGCGACGGGCTGTTTGGTGTTGTGGTAACGAGCAGGCTCTTTCTTTATCAAAGCTTTCATGAAGCGCGCCTATTAATAGACGTTTAGAGGCCCTGGAATTTCACAGCTCTGCAACCCCGCTGTGCGAGGTCACTGCTGATTTTTCCACTGTCTCGTTAGAATAAGCGTAATGCTAAAGCATTAGGCCGGCTAATGTTTCTTGTAAAAATCGTACCCACGCAAAATAATAAACATATATAATAATCGTCACCGATTACTCCTGCCTAATTATTATGTTGTAAAGAATAATAACAGGCGGTCACATCAAATTACTTTGTCTTTAATGAGTTCATCAGCTGTCTTTGTGTTTGTGAATCTGTCTCCTCTTCTGGTCGACTGGCCCGCTGAGAATTGCGCTTTCCAAATTGGGGCTCTCTCCCTCACCCTTACCCTCTCTCTCTCTCTCTCTCTCTCTCTCTCGTTTCTTTTTCTATCCCTCTTGTTCCCGCACCGACTCATTGGGTGGCGGGGCTCGTCTCCTTTGCCTGTTTCTGCGGTTTCTACGGTGATTAACGAGCATACCGCAGTGATTGGCTCAGACATCATGGGCCTTTTGTCGGGGAAAAATAACACACAAACCTCTGCCTATGCAGAAGAATGTGTCGCAATTAAAGCAGGCCAAATAGGGGCAAGTGGAGTTCACGTATGTGCACTGATTCTGCACGGAGACCAACAGTTAAACGTGTTTTAGCATTGGTTAGCCTTTGTTTCTCACCTGGTGTGCTATTCACTTTGTCAGATGACTCATATACCTCTGTGTGTATATTTCCTAGCCTAGGTAAGTGTTAAGTGTTATTGTGTAGAACAACTTTCACATCATCGTCTTCTCTCTTATCACCCACTGAAGACATTGTGTGAGGATCGTGAGGATCGGCCATCGTCACCTTCCAAACATAACGTCACAGAGATGAGAGAATCCTCATGAGACTCTGGTGGTCTTCTGCAGGTCAGAATAGCTACAGCCGGCAGCTGACCCTCTCACTAAAGTTGACCAATCAGGGTACTCGTTCACCCTGACCTGAAACCCTGACCCTAACTGTGTCAATGGCCAATCTATTAATGTTGGCCACGGCTAAAAAGATCATTTGGCACTTTGCAAGTTGCCCTCTTGTACCCATCCCACCCCAGCCCCATGAACTCAACAAACCCCATGAATTCCTTCCCTCTCTGGCCTCGTTTGTGTAATTACGAACACCTGTGTTTATTATTGATTCTGTTCAACTGTGTCCGTGTTATTTAATTTCCCCACTGTACTTCCTGTCACTAGCCCTGGCCCCGCCCCCTTTCTATATCGCACTTCTTCCTGTCTCTACCTCTGCCTCTTTCCTTCTCTCTCCACTACACCTTCGGTCTGCGGCCTCTCTCTCTCTCTCTCTCTCTCTCTCTCTCCCCCCCCCCCCTCTCTCTCTCTCTCTCTCTCTCCCCCCCCCCTCTCTCTCTCTCTCTCTCTCTCTCCACCCCCCCCCTCTCTCTCTCTCTCTCTCTCTCTCTCTCTCTCTCTCTCCACCCCCCTCTCTCTCTCCCTCTCTCTCCCCCCCCCCCCCCCCCCCCCTCTCTCTCTCTCTCTCTCTCCCCCCCACCACTCTCCGCCGTGCTCGCTCACCCTCCTCAGGCTCCTCAGGTTGCTGCAGCGGATGGACTCCATCAGCTGGTCGTGCGCCGACCTCAGGGGCGTGGAGGGCCGGCTGCCGCCCCCCTCCTCCCCTCGCCGCTCCGAGCCCACGGGCCGCAGGGCGTTCTTCAGCTCCTTCAGGATGCTCCCCGTCTCCCCCGTCGTCGACGCCCCTTTCTTCTCCTTGCCCTTCTTCCCTTTCTTCCTCTTCCCCTCCCCCCTCTGCTTCCTCGCCTCCCCCCCCCCGCCGCCGCCGCCCTCCTCGTGCGCCCTGATCACGGCGGCGATCATCCTGGTGGGCTTGGCCGTCTTCTTCGTCTGAGGCAGTGGTGGGGGAGGGGGAGGCGGGGGAGGGGGGGGAGGAGGGGGAGGCGGCGGCGGCGGCGGCGGGGGAGGCGGAGACTGGGCTTTGGACGCGGCGTTGCCGCCGTTCCGAGGGAGTTTGGGTGAGGACCAGGGGGAGGACAGGGGAGAGGAAATGCCCGTGCTTTTCTGCGGAGATGGAGAGAAGAGGGCGTTAGCATTGCGTTGATGCAGTGGCTAGAATGTGTCATTTTCAAGCCGAAAGGTGGTGGGTTCGATTCCCAGTGTCCGCAGCCTAACCCGGAGCAAGTTTTCTCGCGGGTCGCTTTGGATAATAGTGCCTTCTAAAATTGAATATGCTAAATAAATTGAAGTTTCAATGGAAGATTCAATAGTTTAGAGGCCAAGGGATATTTGACAGCCAAAAGGTACTGGTATTGATTCCAAGTATCTGCGGCTGACCTGTATGCATCCTATCTGAAGTCACTGTACTTGGAAATAAGGTAGAGAGGATGCTTCCGTTGGATGGCTTCGGACATTGGGTTTCGAACCCAGTACCTTTTAAACTGGGAGTTGAACACCAAAACCGTTTTGACTCCTCATACCAGTGCAGCGGTGCGAGGGTTCACGGCCCCCTCTGTCGCCCCTTGCTGGTTCCTCTGGTTCTGCTCCCTCTGCTCCTGCAGCCTCTTCTGTCTCTGCCGGTCCTGGTTCCGGGTCAGGATCCCAGTCATGCTCATCCGGGGCCCGGGGAGGTTGAACTGGTAGCCCAGTTTGATCAGCGTGTGGTTCTCCCTCAGGATCTTCACCATCTCCATCTCCACCTGAAAGAGGTGGAAAAAAGTGGATGGGTGGGGTCGGTGAGACTGGTGCTCGCAGCGCAGGGGGGGGGGGGGGGGGGGGGTTGAGATTGAGAGAGTTTCTAGTTCAGTTTGAGTATTTACTCCTTTGTCTAATAGAAGAGCAAGAAAGGAACGGTCAAAATACATACTGCCACTTTCACTCCATCTATGGTGTCATAGGGTTAGGAAGTTGATCAGTTGATCGTCACAAGCTATTTTAAAATGTACGCGCTTCTGACATCATCCCGAAGTGTCCTCCCATGACCCCACCCCGATCGTGAACCCTGAGTCCCCTCCCGGGTGCACTGCACCAACCAGTAGGCTGGAGTTGGATTCACCCGCCATACATCCCAGTTGGACCTTACCACATGTGATGTCACAAGCGGATAACGACAAACCAATCTCACACCTGTTGGTAAAATCAGTGGAGGGCCCTTTGAATAGCTGCAGTAAGCATCCCAGGGAATCGTTCCACAACAACCCGCGTCCACCCAGCACCCTCCACCGCCCACCCCCCCCCATCCCCCTCCGCCCCCCCCCGACACCCACCTGTCCTCCACACATGTGCCTCTGGTTGTGGAAGCGCAGCTGGGTCAGGGTGTGGTTGTGCGGGAGGGCTTGGACCAGTGCCATCACGCCCTTGCCGCTGACGTAGTTGGACTCGATGTTGAGGCTGACGACGGACGAGTTCTCGGCCAGCATCTTGGCGATGGCCAGCGCCACGGCGTCGTCCGCTCGCGTGTTGGCCAGGCTGAAGGTCTGCACGTGGCCGTTGGAGCGGAGGGCCTCGGCGAAGCGGATCAGGTTCTCCTGAGGGACACAGTGGGGCAGCTTCACGCTGATGGACGGAGGCCACCGGCTTCTGGGTACATGGTTGTATGGTTTGCCGTGCGGTTGCTAGTGGTTAGGGTGTCGGACTGCTGACCCAAAGTTAGGGCTGGGTTTTGGACCGGAGCGTGTCTTAGCTGTAGACCAGCTTGAGAAACACTACCGTTCCGTTCGTGACGCGTGTCGGAAAGGCGACAACGGCTACATGATGAGGTCCTAAATAGTCACATGTGGTGCAGTGTGGGCTGGTTTGTAATTGGAGCCTATTTTATGAAACCTGTGATACGTTTGAGTGGCACATCTTAATACATGAACACGAGCGCTGCAAATGAGGCTGCAATAGGCTAATCACTGTCCTAATTTGTCCTCCTTGTAAGGCCCATGTCCTGTGCTTTGTGAGGTCAAGTTAAAGTATTGCATTCAACTGAGTTGTTAGCTCTGTTATTGGACTGTTTGTTGCTAGGAAGCTAATACCAAAAAATGGCGGCCACTTGAATCAGCCGACAGTGAGGGACACCTCAAACAAGGAGTCAATCAAGCATAATTACTGCGCTACAAACTGCCAGCAGACAATGAGCATATGGTCTAATGTCCTCACTTTACCTTGGAGATGTCTTCAATGTTGTTGAGGTTGACCTCTGTTAGTTCCGGGTCATCGCTAAGGATACGTTCCAGAACGTCATCGACAACGGTGGGGTTCCCAGTGGCGTTGCAGTCCACTGCTGGAGGGGGCGGAGTCACGCGAATAGGCTCCACCCTCTGGGGTTTTAAAAGCTTAGGAGTATCTTCCTGTGTGGAAAGAGCTGAGTCAGCTCTTTCCACGGAGAAACTGGAGCCGACTCCAGAACACTTTGGCAGTTCTGGTTTTGATTTAGACTCTTCCTCCTCCTCTTCGTCCTCCTCTGTCTCCAACTCCTCTTCTTCCTCCTCCTCGTCCTCCTCTTCCTCTGTCTCCAATTCCTCTTCATCCTTGTCTTCATCTTCTTCCTCATCTTCCTCCTTTTCATTCATTGATTTCTCTCTTTCTTTCTCTGTGGCGTCATCTTTTTCGTCCTCTGCTTCGCTGCTGTTTTCTGTCATGCATTCCTCTTCTTGTTCCCCATCCTGTGATTGATTGATTTAAAAAACGGTTTAAATTAATTCCCAACAGTTTTTTTAATATACAAACGCAAACAAAGGTTTAACAGAGGTTCATACTTGAACATATTCTTTAATAGTACTCTGCTTAAAAGCGTTACTTAATAATAGTAAATAATAATATTATTAAAGCTGCTATAGATAAGATTTGACAGTTGTTAAAACAGAGCAGAAAAGAGCAGAGGAGTTCTAAACTAAACAGAGGATTTCTAAACTAAACCAAAAAAACCCTCCATCTCTGCTCCCTCCCTCCCTTACCTCTCTCCACTACTGATGAATGTATCTATCGCACACTTGTTATTGGCAAGCAAGACGGATTCTCTGAACCAATCAGGGAAGAGATGCCTTCATTAGTCAGAAATGGTCTAAAATCTAAATTGGCTCATACAGAGGCAGGCGCAGTCAACTACGAAACATATTCTCAATATTCTCTCAAATCATTTCACTCACTAAAAGCTGGCTATTCTGAACCATTTCCACTCAAATAGCTATTTAATCTGGCATACGGCACCTTTAACTTCAAACAATAACGACAACTCGGCAAAGAGTCATTTCAAACCCACCGTTTTCGGACTGCCCCCGCTGATCTCATCTTCCAGCAGTTTCTGCGTCTCGCTCTCCCAGTACTTCATGAGGGCGTCCCTGCTGAAGGTCCCCGTGGGGGTCTTGTCCGTCTGGTCCCTCTGTCTCAGCCCGGTGGGTACGTTGGCGTCGGGGTCGATGTCCGTCAGCTCCTTCTCCAGCTCGGCCAGCTCCTCCGGGCTGAGGGAGGCCAGGAGCTCGTCCTCATCCACGTCTTCGTATTTGCTGAGCTCCCGCCGGTAGCCGAAGCAGCTCATGGCTAAAGCGGCGTGAACCGTCGATCCCAACCGTATTTTTAAAGAGGGCTGAGTCAACCTCAACCTCTCGAAAACGTTTTTCCCCCCCCCGATTCAAAAGCTTCCGACAAGCCCGAAGGACTTTCAAATGTACTTTCAAAAACGTTTTAAACAAAGGTCCAGAAACGTTTTTGTGTTTTTCCCCAGAAAAAATCACCAGTTAGTCCAGGGTCGTCCGTGGGCTTCAACAAAGTTAGCGGTCTGGTAAAGATGCCTTCATACCCAGCGGATCCGTCCGGACCCTTTGTCTCAGTCACTAGCTATGGGAACAGGGGCCCGGGCTCTGATAACAGCGAGTCTACCCCCCCTTCGGTCAAAACTAGATCGACTCTCGTCAGCTGCATCAACACAGGTCTGACTTGGGTTGCTGGCTGTTTGTAGATATGGATAAGTGTGTGTATGTGTGTCCGTCTTCCCCTCCTCTAATCTCTCCAGCTGCTGTTACGGCCTTAAGAGAGGGGCCTGGGCAGGGTGGCCGAGGGGGGAGAGGGGATGAGAGGGGACAGGGTTGGGTGGTTGTGCCCCCAGACACCCCCCAACTCCCCCACACCCCCAGCACCCTTCATGATGCATCGTCTGTTTTAGGACGCGCTGCACTGAGAGACATGGCTACAAAAAGATTGTGAGCTCAGAGTGTGTGGAGGACGTGGCAGCTGGTCACCTGCCGGATGGCTTTGTTCATGTCCAAAATAAGAGCCGCTGACAAAATAAGAGCGCGTTGACAAAATAAGAGCATCGCGGACAGATGCACACATAGGTGACACGGAGCTGTAGCTGGTCGTAATGCCTTTTGAAAGGTAATCACGATATCTACAGAACATCTGAAAGGTGTCTATGTATTTTGCATGTCAGATAGAAGTTATTGGTTATATATGCATTTAATGCAAAGATGGATTATCGTGAGAACCATCGTGAATGTATTGTACAACACCACAACAACACAAAAAGCAATACCAACTCCAAACAACAATGTTGTTTCTTTATTATATATGTATCTCTAATATAACTTGCTAATCATTTATTTATTACAAAATAATAAAAAAAGGAGTGCTATCAGATTCACCTTCATCTAATGGTTATCAAATTCACAGTTTTGTAATCATTATTCTAGATATTATCAACAGACCAATGAACGATATTGGTATCATCCCCCCCCCCCCAAAAAAAAGATAAAAAATAAATGAATCTCTGCTAAATAGCCTCTAAACTTGGAAACTTTGCAGCAACCCATTTTTTGTCACAGCTTGAGCCAAAAATATTCATAGCCAAAATGAAACGAGATATATCCAGCATCACATTCTTAGAGAAACTATTCCCTTAAGCTAACGGAACGAAGGGCATGTATTGTTCAGAGGTTATACAGTTGTATTATCAATCCTATCTATTAATAGGGGCCATTCGGTCATTCCTTTGACATATCCCCACCATCAGTACCCATAAACACATTGGGATGATCGCTAATTGGTCAGGTGTTCTCTCTGTAGGTCAGGTAGGTCTTCAGCCGAGGGGGGAAGGGGACGCTTGCCATGGCAACGGGGTTGTTGAGGGTCCTGAGGCTCATGTGACCTCTGATGACCAATCGGCAGAGGTGTTGGAGAGGCCTAGGCTGTTCTATGGACACACATAATGGATGGTTAAGATGTAAATTGAGTGAACTTGAGTGTAAGTCAAAGGTCAGTACATTAAGTAAAGATATCTTGAATAGCTCCTATTTTACCACTATAGTGTGGACTGTACCAACTATGGGGGCCGGATCAATCCATCATATATCCGGATGGACACTCTCACACACGTGACATTTTGCAATGGCTTGTAATGGGTATTAGACTCCCAGCAGGAAAGTACTGGGTTCAAACCCCATGTCCACAGTTTACCTGTAGCTCTGGATACAAGTGTAATGATTTATATATCAACTACCAACTCATCAACTAGAACAAACTGCGTTACCCAGAATGCCGCAGATCTCCGGCCACTCGGGCGTGGTCTCCAGGATGTGCTGGAGGTCGGGGCAGAGGCGGGCATAGCTGACGTAGTCGAGGAACATCCTGACCACGGCCCCCACCAGGTGGACCAGCCACGACACCGACACGAACTCACAGAACTACCAGAGAGAGAGAGAGAGAGAGAGAGAGAGAGAGAGAGAGAGAGAGAGAGAGAGAGAGAGAGAGAGAGAGAGAGAGAGAGAGAGAGAGAGAGAGAGAGAGAGAGAGAGAGAGGGGGAGAGAGAGAGGGGGAGAGAGAGAGAGAGAGAGAGAGAGAGATCAAATGGTATTGGTATAACTGTAGTATTGTTCACAGAGTAAGGAGCTAAGAGGCTTGCTTTGTAGTAGAATGACAATGGTAGGTCTGCTG
>NC_140288.1:1689555-1811309 GCF_964030765.1 Micromesistius poutassou | reverse complement strand
AAGAGAGGGATGGAAGGAAGGAGGGAGGGAGGGAGGGAGGAAAGAATGAGGGAGGGAGGGAGGGAGGGAGGAAGGGAGGGAGGGAGGGAGGGAGGAAGGGAGGGAAGGAGAGAGGGATGGGGGAAGGAAGGGAGGGAGGGAGGGAGGAGAGAGGGAGGAGGGAGGGAGAGAGAGAGGGATGGAAGGAAGGAGGGGAGGGAGGGAGGAAGGGAGGGAAGGAGAGAGGGATGGAAGGAGTGATGGTATGGACGATGGAAGAGAGGGATGGAAGGAAGGAGGGAGGGAGAGAGGGAGGCAGGGAGAGAGGGATGGGGGGAATGAAGAGATTGATGGATGGAGGGAGGGAGGAAGGGAGGGAGGGTGGGCGAGAGGGGAGAAAAGAGCGAGGAAGGAAGGCAGATGTACGGAATGATGGATGGATGAAGGAAGACAGGAAGGAGGAGGCAAGTAACAGAGAAAAATGTACCAGAGTGGAGCACAATGGGGTGGTGTTGTGGTGGTGGTGGTGCGGTGGTGGTGTTGTGCTGGTGGCGTTGCTCACCTTGGCAGCTTCGTGCACGGCCTTGCAGGACTCCACCAGCGCCCGCCCATGATGAGAGAGAGAACCGTGTCGTAGCATCGCTGTCTCACCGCTGCCAAAAGTTAGAAGTAGGAATGAATTGGAAAAGAAAATTGGCTGTGGGGTGTGTCATGTGGTGCGTGTATCCACCTATCATCCGACGAGAGTCCCTCGTGCTGTTATGTTATTGGTTGGAGTGTGTCACGTGGTGCGTGTGTATCCACCTATCATGAGGTCGGGATGCGCCCATGCTGTTGTTTTATTGGTCGCGGTGGGTGATGTCGTGTGTACCGTGCATCCACCTATCATCAGAGGGATTCGTTCCTGCTGTTGGAGCTGTGGGGCGAGGCTCCGTACCGCAGCAGCAGGGTAACGTTGTGCCCCAGGCCGGCGTGGGCGGCCAGGGTCAGGGCGGGTCCCACCGCACTCCGCCTGCACCTCCAGACTCTCCTCGCTGGAGGCCATCTCTACGCGCACATATGCACACACACACACACACACACACACACACACATACACACACACACACACACACACACACACACAGTCTCACACACACACACACACACACACACACAAGATAATGCATATTTACACACGTGTGCAGACACACACGGACGTAAGTAGCTGCACACACAGACATAACCACGCACACACACACACACACACGCACACATTTATACAAACACACACACACACACACACACGCATGCATGCACACACATAATCACACATAACCCCACATGCTTACACTTTGCACTGTGTGTACGTGTGTACTGTGTGTATCTAATCTGTTTCATGAGTCATTAGAGAGAGAGAGAGAGAGAGAGAGAGAGAGAGAGAGAGAGAGAGAGAGAGAGAGAGAGAGAGAGAGAGAGAGAGAGAGAGAGAGAGAGAGAGAGAGGAGAGAGAAGAGAGAGAGAGAGAGAGAGAGAGAGAGAAGAGAGAGAGAGAGAGAGAGAGAGAGAGAGCGAGCGAGCGCCGGAAGGCATGTTAACGAGGATATAAATAATAGACATTCTTCATAATTTGCCTCCCACCTCCCTCCCTCTCTGCCTGCGCTAATGCCTTAATTTCCTGTGTTCTGTCTCCTTCTGATGACATCTGGTGTCCAGTTTTCACAGCATTGTTGTTGGTCGGTTAAATGTTAAAGTTGATTTGTTTAGTTGGTGAGCCAAAGGCTGAATGGAACCTCCCGTCACGCGTTTGGACCCTGTCCCTGTGTCATTCCTTTCGTTCTGTCCGTGCGCCTTGGTTGTTTACGTTGCATACATGGGTCTTGCAGTTGTCACCAGGTTATTGTTATACTTCAAACAACCTTTTTCTGTGTTTATTTTGTTGTATTATTTAGTCAAGATGCATACACTCAGTTCTATAGCCCTTGTAGAGACGGGGAACAGCCGCATGTGGAATCCAGCGGTCGATGTTTTGGTTCTTTGAGAAGGTCTCAATGTGTAATTGAGAAATGAGAACTGCCATATGTCTCCTAATCGTTTAGCCAGAAGCCCAAAGCAAAGACCTAAGCGGCCTACGCCAATTCATTGTTCTGAGCTCATCAATAAGGCCGGTCCTCGTTAGTAAAACCCGCAGAAATCCAAACAGACTATCTTAATCATCTTGGCAAAGAAATATTAACACAATAACACATTGACACACCAGCTGCCCCAGAATAGACCATCATCACCGACAGAACCAGCACTATCATCTTCATCATCATCAGCATCAGCATCATCATCATCCTCATCAACATCATCATCATCATCACCACCATCATCAGGACCACCATCATCATCATTATCATCAGGACCACCATCATCATCATCATCATCACCATCACCACGACCACCACCATCATTATCATCAGCATTATCATCAGCATCATGACCGCCTTCATCAGCTTCAGCATCATCACCATCCTCACCATCATCACCACCATCATCATGACCATCATCAATGCACTCAGCATCATCCCCAGAGTCCTCTGACCTTGCAAGACGAGCTCCAGGACCCTGGGGCTGCGCTGGGTGGCTGCCCGGTGCAGGGGCAGCCTCCCCTGGTCGTCTCTCTGCCTGAACGCCCAGACGCAGCCGGACAGCCGGGCCAGAGCCTCCTCGTCCCCTAGGGACAGCACACCAGCTGAGGGTCAGCTTTAAACATGGGTGCACACACACACACACACACACACATATGGGCACCCACGTTGAGACATGTGGGCGCTGAAATACACACATGAGCATCGCACACACACAGACACACACACAAAGAGTCTCTCGCTCTCGCTCTCTCTCTCTCTCTCACAAAAATATACACACTCAAAGACACATAAACATCACCGCTACACATGTGTCTAATCAAACTCATTTAATAATAATTCCTGGATTCTTGGATCCCTACCTTGATCAATGGCGGATAATATCTTCAAAAAGTCTTCATTTTGGGGCTTGTTTCTAAAAGCCAACAGACCGAAAACAAATATGTGTGCAGAAGAAAGCTATGCAATATTTATTTACAATGTAATTCAGTTCACATCTGTCATTCATAATGGCTATTTCTTGACAATAATCTAACGTATAACAAAAACCTAAGAATATACATATATTTAAAAACACATAAAACGGCAGTTTACACTTGCAGTCCCTTTGGGTATTTCAGCGCGGTGAATTTGCGTTACCATCTGTCATTAAAGATAGCCTATTAAAACCTTCTGAGGAAGTGTTACCCCTTAGAGTGGGCGTCGCCGTTCCGCCTGCAGGTGTCCTGGAGGCTCTGCTGAATGGCGTACTGAAATAGCTCTTCATCGATACCGTTGTGTTCATCGTCAGCCATGTTGGGAGACGGCCACCATGACCGTTTTACCTGTGACACACAAAATGGAGGACACATTTTTGTATAAACCACTGAACAAAGTATTGCAAGGTAAAAAGGTTGAAAAGAAAAGAAAAAGTAATGTATATATACTTAAGTACATGTATACAATATTTAAGTGTGTGTGTGTGTGTGTGTGTCTATGGTACAATATTTGAGCGTGTGTGTGAGTGTGTGTATGTAATGAATCTTGATTGACTACAGACTGAACTGAAGCTTCTCCACGGATCATTTTTCTGTTTCAGTGCAGTACTGAATAAAATGATTCTCATGTTCTCAGTTCTCATGTGGTTGTCTTACAAATGTCCCCAATATTGATACAAAGTCGTAGTGTTATTATCTTGCACTGTCTCTACATCTATCAAAGGGGGGGAAATCCCAATTAAACATAATTTACTGTATTGACACGCCCTTTCAGATACGTCTTCGCTCTGTGTATGTAACCTCTACTTTCTTGGCTATCCTCTTTCGATTGGGATGAGAGTTTGAGCTAATTTTTCTTTTTGACATGTCTTGTCATGGCAGACTATTGTTTATAGTATTTAAACATATTTTTGTCATGTCGGCCTTGGTGCCAATAACTACAATTCTGAGGAAAAATGCAACTAAGTGCAATCAAAGCGCTTAGTTGACCCTGCAATATAAGGTGTTGTGTGTTACTATATGTCTAATGAATACCACGTGTTAGGGTTAGAAACCCTAGTGTCAAGACCCTGAACTACGACCTTTGGTGAACTATGTGCCGATGCTACTACCATGCTCTCTCTCTCTCTCTCTCTCTCTCTAAAACTGCTAATACCACTACTACTACTACTACTATACCGCATACCTACCATGACTACGTCTACTACTAAAGCAATTATCCTACTCCTTTCTCTGTAAAAAAAAAATACTACAGTAATACTATAATTTAATTATTTCTTTCTTTAAATTAGTCACATTTCTCTCTCTCTCTCTCTCTCTCTCAAATACAACCTGCTTCAAACTGCTGTCTCCCACCCACAGATCTCCATGTTATTCACATGCCCTCTACTAGTACTCCCAATCCCTAGCTTATGGGTTTTGCAGTTCTCCAGTGACCTGTAACCTTTTAAGCAGGCTGGAACACATTTATTCAATCCAAATATAGTCTGGTAGTAAAAAACGTCTCCCCAAAAGCCCACTCACCAGGTGGTGGTGTGTGTGTGTGTGTGCCTGGTGCCCGCTGAATCCTTGCAGATTGCAGATCCTGTGTTTCTGTTTTGCCCCGGTCGCCTGCCGGGGTATTTTTAGAAGCAAGCGGCTTCCAGCTTCGCTGACTCCAATGAGTCGTACGTGCACCGCCGTGAAATGGAGGAAACGATTTGTTTACTTTTTTATTGAATCAAGCCGTAAATCAATTAATTGTCATATGAAGTGATACTGAAAGGGGTATTTAGTGACTGCAGGGGCATAAAAAACATGCAAAAACATATTCATCAGGTTCCTAACACAGATATGTATGAATCTTAGAAACACACTTTTGAAATACATGAGGAACACAAAAATGTAATGTTTACTTCTGTTACATATTACTTAACCTCAATTTCACTCCACAATTACTTTTACATCAATAACAGGGCGTGGGCCGGTGTGTGGATGAAGGCCGGTTTGAGCAGCCTCACCTGGCCAGAGTCAGACTGATTGGACAATGTTGCTCATTGAGTAATCAGTGTGCGCAGGTTAAAACCAGCCATCTTCACACACACACACACACTCAGGGAGAGTTCTTCTGCATAGCAACATGGAGCACCAGGCCATGCATCATTATCGATCAACATGTACAATCAAGCAGATTTCAATCACCACCACCCTGCCTCCTTGTCTGGAGGAGCCCTAAGTAGTGTGTTATTGCAGGGTGAAGTGTATTACAGGGTAATTCTGCAGTGCAAAGATATGAATGAACAGGCAACTTTTCCTTAATGACATATTACAGGTTAGACCTTTACAATTACTCTGCAATATTTAACCTTCAAGAAGTCACACAGTTCTACTTTACTACTATAGTTCACATGTACACATCTTAACTGTGTGTGTGTGTGTCCCCTTCGATTTCCTCGACGATCGTACAGCAGACCTCACACTTAGCAGGTGTATTGCTGTGGACCCCAGGAAGTGCAGTGTTGCGTTTCACACAGTTCAAATGTTACTTTGTTAAAACAATGTTAAATGTTACACAAAGGTAGACTTTTACTGCACAACATTACAAAGTTACACCTTTACATCTTAATGTTACACCAATACAACTCTACAAATGTTTACATGTACACTTTTACTGCAAATTGTTACAAAGTTAAACCTTTAGAACTTTGCACTACACACTTACAGCACTGCAAAGTCACAACCACTGTGTAACGTTAGAACTTCACTATGTTTACGAAGCAAGTGCGTGAAAGTCTAACATGATATCACAACACAACAATGTGACATATTTTCAACATTACAAAACTAAATACCAAATCCTTTACAAGTTACAGGAGGCGTCAGAAGAACGCCGGCTGACTTTCCCCCCGTGCGTGCCAGGCGCTATTGCCCTTCTGAGGGGATGAGACGCGCGGCCGATTTCTCGGCATCACGTAGGAGTCTT
Source organism: Micromesistius poutassou (assembly GCF_964030765.1). Classification (NCBI taxonomy): domain Eukaryota; kingdom Metazoa; phylum Chordata; class Actinopteri; order Gadiformes; family Gadidae; genus Micromesistius; species Micromesistius poutassou. The sequence continues at coordinate 1,805,280 of NC_140288.1, read as the reverse complement.
CTGGAGTAGCGTGTCGCCGCGGACGCCAGCGGTGACGCCGTGTCACACAGTGAGTCAGCCTGTAGGCGTCCCCCCGGCCCTGGTGAAAAGGCTTCAGTCAACTGTCGTCTGGACTGGAAACAGACCGGCCTCCCATCATCTGATCACACTCCACTCTCCCTCTCTCTCCCTCTCTCTCCCTCTCTCTTGCTCTCTCACTCTCTCTCTCTATCTCTCACACGCACCATCTCTCTCGCTGAGACACACACTCTCCTCTCCTCTCCTCTCTCTCCCACACACACACTCTGAGCTCTGTCTCTGGTATCTCTGATCTGAACACTGATCTGAATTTCATGCCTCGGATGGTGGAAACCTTCAATTTCCGTTCCATATGAGGGATAAAGTAAGTAATGCGCTCGTTGTTTCGTGTTATTACCTTTTTTGTTTGTCTGGGGATTAGAAAGTTGGGCTGATGGGATGTGGATGTCGGCTTGTAGTTGCACTGTAATGCGTGTTGTTGTTTGTGAACAGAGGCCAGTAGTTTGCGGAAGTCTAATTAGGTTGTGGAAGAAAAAACTTGAATTTTGCACTGTGGTGACGCATGTTTTTAGTTTAAATAGTGTAAGAAGCAGCAAAGTGGATTCAATCACGTTCTTTTCTGACCTTCTATTTCAATTAACAGTTTAATTACACACATGGAATTGAGCTTCACATCGAAGTGAATCACATTTAATTGATTGAAAGACACTTTAAATACTTTCATGATTCTTAAAACCAAACGGGGTGCATGGCTGCAAAGATGGGTCAAAAATGCATCACACCATACTTTGTACAAATGACTGTGGTGGGTTGATGGTTGTTGTCGGTGATGATGTTGTTGTTGTTGTAAACCATAACCACCACCACAGCGGTTATGGTTTAAGAGTTGGGGCGTTGGTGAACTTTATGTTTTGGTTAAGTATTACTCGCATGTTGAGACAAACCGGTTATATCTTTTTTTGACGTATTACAGGGATTTCTAATTGTCCATAAAAACGGGTTTAATGCATTTTCCACTCCGAAATCTGGTAAATCGAAGTAAATCTCATATGTTGTTGTGGAGTTGTTTTATGTTTTCTGCAACTTGATATTGGACGAAAAAAATTACAAATGTGATTAACTGTCATGGCATCATTAGACTGATATAGAATGGCCAATTACAGCCAAATTAAACTGGTCTTGCTTGACTTGCTTTTAATATTAAAAAGGTGCTTACAATTCAAAAATGCACCACTAAAAGTAATGGATACTTTGGGGTAGAAAGGGCATTTTAGGACAAAACGATTCCTAGAATAGAAGTCTCTTGGTGTTATGAAACTCTGTAAAGGGTCATTGCTCATTGATTTCTTTTTTTTTTTTTTTGCTGAAGTATCAAAAAATATGCTTTGCACATTTCTCAATTGGGTCCATAGTCATCAAGGTTATTGGCCAGCAAGGACAGCAATATTTTTATTTATTTATTTTCTTGGTTCACGATATAAAATGAGTAATGACAAACTGTCATGCTGTGAGTAAGAAGAAACATCTGGGCAAACTTCTTAATCCATATTCCATATTATTAACACATCTGTCAGTGTGTCCATCTTCTTACAATCTGATAGAAAACAGGAACATCTTGCGCCCATTTGGGTCAGAAGTTATTCAAGATGTTTCATATTTCATTCCAATGTTTTTTTCTTAGACTAATTTCAATATTTTGTTATTCCCCTTCAATAACACCAGACGTGATGTAGACAAGATTGGCGCGAACAAGAGTAAAGCTGGGGTCGGCAATTTTGGAGGAAGATATCCAACTGAAAAAATCCCACCCTTCCCTCCAGCCCTCCCTCCATAGTCACGCCCCAAAACACACTATTAGCTTGCTAGCTTTAGCAATAGCTCTGCCTAGCCTTGTGGAAGACTCCAGTCATGCGCAATGAGTGCACAGGCAGAGTGCAGGCAGGTAGGCGGGTAGGTAGGTCGGTCGGTAGATGGACAGGTAGCCCGTCCAATCATTTCATTCTGGCAGAATGAAATGATTGGACAGGCTTATGAAAGGCCTGCAAAAGAAACGGATACCTTTTTTTATTTTTTTGTCAGTGTATTTGATTTATTAATTTCTGTCAGGATGTAAAGAGAGAACGGTTATTGCAATGTTTATAAATTATATATTGTCTACGCATTGTTTACTTGGAAATTTCAAAACTGTGAAGTGTGAAGTACAGAAAATATATTCTATCATGGATATTTATTGATGGTACTGATATAGATGGTATATCCTGTTGGCTTGTGTATGATTAAGCCCTCAATGTTTACGTTTCTTGTTAATGATGTGAATATGATGTGTTAATGACGGTATGTCCACGCAGTTGAACAATCTTTGATGCCACAAAGTTCCTTGAACACTTCAATGAAAACCACATGGGCCCCGCCACCAAAACCAATTAACTTGATGAATGGGACAGGAGCCACTTGTCTGGGAGGAAATCAGCATCCCTGAGCTTTCACATGTTGGACACCAACATGTGATGGGATACACCTCCAGGGTAGAGAGACCTCTAAAAGACACTGACGGTGTGTTCTCCCCATTCATCTGGTCTCGCTTAGAAACGTTGGGGAGGCACGGAGATAGAAGATGACAGACATGGTGAACAGAATGGAAGACTAGAATGAGAGTCTATTTTTCTACGAATCTATGAAGATAGATGTAAGTCATTTTAACTACACAGACGGGCGTGGTATATTGAGCGAAAAATCAGCATTATGTCTGCTATTCTAGGAAACTTGGCTGTGCGGCACTTTTCAAAGTCACAGGCATTTTGAATATATGCTTTTGTTGACGTCAGTCTCACTTGAATGTCGCATCAGATAAAAAGGGCTCGATATCTTTTTAAATATCTGTCAATTTTGGTCGCTTTTCTTCGAATGGTATGACAAATAAACAAAGAGCGACATTCTCCTGTTTGGATTACATGATGACTTGACATAACATCCAGTTTGCAACCCAAATAAGGAAGATACCTTCTGAGTGACTTAATCCCATGTGATTAATTGTTAAACAGCACAATGTTGAGACCATGGTGTATCAATCTATCTTTTTGCAACAAGCATTTGCACAAAAAAAAAAGAGCTCAGTTGAACCTTAAACTTGTGATGTCCCAGCTTGTGCTCCAAGCGTCACAACAAAGATTTTGAATAGAGATTCTACTTTAACCATTGAGCAATGCCAAAACATGTTATACTGATTTAAACCATTCCTAACGTCACATTCATGCATTACAGATCCATTTGGCCAAATTAAAATGATATGTCCTGCCAAGAGTCTACAAACGAGTCCACTTTCAGCTGTCGTTAACACTGTTCATGGTGTACGAGAGGAAATTGCCTGAAAATGCATAAAAATAAGATTACACTCGGTTCCCTGGTACATTCAAGAAGCAGACCCACTATTAGTGTTTGCCTGTTGGTTTTACGCTGACATCTCTGTGAATGTTGAACTCTGTGAACATGTTGTGACAGATCTGTTATGATATATTTTGTTGGGATATATTGCAGGGATACATTGTCCAATTGGCCATAAATAACAGGATTTATGTGTTTTTGTGCTCTGAAATCTGGTTTAAGTAAATCTCCTGTATATCTATTGATATCTTTATATTTATAGAAACGATCAATCTAGATATCGATGTATATATCTATATGTAGATAATATTGGTGGATGCCCTTTCCCCATCTCTTATAACATAGTTGAATACCTAACCATTGTTAATGCCTTATTGATTGAGCTACAGAAGATCATAACCGGTAGAACAATGCATTATTATCATATGGGCTCAGGCTTTGATTCCCAATGGGGAAGCATGGGTGGCCAACACTCATACTAAATGTATGGTCTTGTATCTGGGTTATTGTAAGACTCCACCAAATACCACAAAGACTTTGATTCAAAACCACTTATTTTTAAAATAGCATCATTGTCTCCTATTTCTTCTCCCTCGCATATCCATAAGGCTCCTTGTCTCCTATGTCTTCTGTAATCCTAATTGTCTCCTATTGTCTCCTCTCTACCAGATCTGCAAGACTCCTTGTCTCCTCTTCTTTCTACTCACAAGTCTTCACCACTGCTCCGGAAAGTTTGGAACGCCAATCACAGACGATGTGAACAAGCTGCTGCTCTTGGTCAGTTCCACATCACACCTTCGCTCTTGAGTAGACTCGCCGTCGGAGATCCTCCACATAAGGATGCATGACTCAAATAAATCCCATCTCTCTAAAAATATATATTTTGCCCCCACAGCAACAGAACATTCCCGTGGACTATGAGATTCCCGTTCACTACATCCCAAAGGAAGTGGTAGGTAAACCCAGCAAAATCCAATAAATATGAATCATAACGCAACTATAACCCAATGAAGCATGATGGTGTGTTGAATAAAAAAGAAACAAAATGCCCAATCTAAATTGGGCAACACCTTACAATTAGGGGTACATTAATTAAACATTAATTTACATTAGTTAATGCAGACATAAGCAGTCACTAACGGTAATTACCCTTAACTAATAATGTCTATCATCATCATTTGCTAATGGTGTTCATGTTGACTAATATGAGTTATATTAAATTATAATGGGTTTATGTTAACTACGCTAATAATCTATACCTTATTTAATAGGGTGAACTCTAAACCTAAAACCTTTCCATAACCATAACCCTAACCCCTATGATCACACCATATAACAATGCTTATTACTGTTATTATTACGTTGACTTGTGTTTGTTAGTGTTTAATGACTGTAGCCTTACTGTAAGGCGCTCCGCTAAATGCCTGTGGTCCCCCAGAGCGGGGTGTGCTGGGTGGTGCTCAACATCTACCCTCTGGAGCAGAGCCTCTGCAAACTGGCCACCATGTTCGGCGCCCTGTCCTCCAACAAGGAGAACATCATCGTCTTCATCGCCATGCTGAAGAGCCTTCGCTTCACGTTCGACCACGAGGAGCTGGTGAGGCGAGGGGCACGCTGATGATCTGAGGACACTTTTTCCCGCGTTCTTCTCATTTCGATCGACGTTTTTTCTGTACATCTTTGGGTCGTTCGCCGGTTCGACAGATCAGACACTAAAAATCAAAACATAATGCAGCTACAAAAATCGATCGAGGCGGATTTGCATCCGTTGTAGCCGTGTGATCGCGTCTAACGTTTTTGTAATAGCCTTTTGTGTATCATGTTTGTCTTTATAATATGCACTGTTGATTCCTAATACGTGTTCATGTTCTTACACTTCTTACATCGACCAATGCATTACATTGTGCATATAGCTTCTATTTCCTTTAGTCGTATGCCCATATATGCTTATTTTTCGGCGTGTTCTTGTCATATTACAACACACGTGGTCCGACTACACACGCACTACATACAGTGTTAAATGTATAACAAATATGGCCCAATTATTCCAGTAAGACAACCAAACAACATCCATTCCAACCCGTTTAAACGGTTGTGGTGTGTTTCTGCGCTCAGGAGTCGGCGATGCAGGTCTTCCAGTGTCACTACCGCGAGAGGAACTTGCTGTCGGGACTCTACTTCGACTACATCAAGGAGATACTGCATGCTGCGGCCCAAGGGGTGGGGGGCTTCCCCTGTAAGCCCCCCCCCTGCGTGCCTCACCAGGAAACCCCAGGTAAGCACTTGTGCAGCGCATGTGAATCCGAGTCCCGACGACTGAACGGTTTTTGGGTTTGATCGGTCAACCATGTCTCAAATCAACCTGTTCGGCATCCTTGAGCAAGATCCAACACCTAACCCCTACCTGCTCCGTGTTGACCTGTATCTGAGTTCAGTGTGCGTTGCTTTGGATGAAGGCATCTGCTGGATTGAAAAAAATATATTATGGATAAACCCAACAAACGTTTAACACCTTGCTTTTAGTCAGCATCCTGAGATGCATTGATTTCATTTGGTTTGGGGAAATCATGTCAATCTCATGTCGTCTAGGAAACGACACACTTGATTATTTTACTATAACGATGTGCATGTTTCTATTGCAAAATCAAGCACCACCACGACTATTTGTATTATCACGACTCAAAAACCGCTGCCTCAAACATGTGCCTCAAATATGCTTTTGAATAATATCGTTTGGTTTTAAAGACAAAATGTATTCAGTATCAACATTCCTCCCAGAAGAGAGGACACACAATACCAATAGTCAAAAGGTCAATAGGGTCAGACACACACACCAACTGACATAACACACAAATTGAATTAAGAAATTTACCCTGAAGATCAAAAGGTACCTCCTGTTGCTAAAGAGGGTCTTGCCATATACACACACAGACACACCCACACACACGTACACATGTTAACACGCATACACGCGCACACAAGTGCATGCACACACATACAGATACACGCAAACAGACACGCACACACATGTGCGCAGGCAAACATGAGCACGGACACACACGCACGCATGCGCGCACACACACACACACACACACACACACACACACACACACACACACACACACACACACACACACACACACAGAGACACATGCACACACACAGAGGCACGTGCAAACACACACACCACACACTTTGTCAAAGTGGGTCTTTGGATTAGAGTGATTTGACGCTGAAACTCAAGCGGTGAAACTCCTGCTTTAAGCGGGATGTTGGCTCCACCTGAATCTGATCACACGTGTCTCTCCAGATGGGCGCGTGCAGGCCTGGCTGAGCAGAAGTCCTGTGCTGCTCATCCTGGTTCCCCTCACAGCATGTCTGCTCCTGCTGCTGTGGCTGGTGAGTACATAAGTAAACACCATGTCGTGTCATCTGTTCATCTTTTCTTTAAGGGGACATTTGTGTTGAAATTGTCCCTTATTTTTGTTAGTCATATTTTTTCGAATGAACAAACGAAAGTAGACTCTTCCTCACACTTCTTGCTTACATCTTTTAGAGATTTTTAAGATCTCCAGTGGCCCTATTTGGCATTGAACTGGGACCAGTATGCCCTGCATTCAAAACATTCAATAGGCATGTTTTTTTTAAATAGCTTTCTATAAATATCTATCTTTTTGAGTAGATGAGTGAAAATAATATGCATAGCACTGTACATACAAATACACACCCCTATTTATAAATAAATCAAAGGTGCATTGATAGGACTCCAAAGACGCACAGAAAGTGTGCATACGTGACTCCTTCTGTTTGGCATGTGGCTCAGGAGGTAGAGTGGGCTGGCTGGTATATGGAAGGAGTGTCACCCGTGCGTGGCCGTCACCGCCGTCGGTGTGTGAATGTGTGCATGAATGGGTGAATTTAGGCGATATTGTAAAGCAGCTACTGGTTAGAAAAAGTGAGTGGCCACTGGTTAGAAAAGCACTTTATGAATGCAGTCCATTCATTTACCATTTTATTTTGGTTCTCTATCTCCAGGCCCAGTCCAGGAGGCGACGGTTGCGTGAGTGCGACGTGGAGCGGCGCGGAGAGTTGTTGTCGTCGTCGCCGGCCAACACGGTTCCCAGCGTGTGCATCTCCGTCCCGCTCTACAGAACGGAGGATTCCACGTCCGCCACAGAACTGGTTCCCAGACCACAAGAACTGGGGTGAAGAGGACCCAACGACAATGAGGGGGGGATGAAAGAAGAAAAGAAAAGAAACTCTATAAAATTAGACCGACGCGCCTGATTGGTCTGTTGTTCTGAACAGCACTGCTGGACAAAAAGCGCTCTGTGTTTCACTCCCTTTGGATGCGGGGTGCAGCAGGGAAAACACACGAATCACAATGGCTGAAGGAACCTTTTTTTGGAGGACCTTTCCTTATTTTTTAACCGGACACATGCATTTTTATCCCACCCCCTGCCCCCCTTCCTGTATAGAGGGATTTATTTTTTTTAAGCAACTAGTCGTTGGTGGTCAAAATGTGTATTTAAACACGTGTATTGTATGAGTAGTATTCAAACACCAGTTCTTCTGTCGTTCAGTCAGTGATTGTGTACAGCACAGGGATTAGGCTGAATGTTTTCGTCTGTTTGAGCACCGGGGAGAACGGGTTGTCCTCAACAGCAGGATGCAAAGCATTGATTTGAAAGTGGGGTTCATTTTGGTCATATCACCTTGTCACCTTGTAAACTAGGTCCCCGATTGTGAACGGTAATATAAAAGTAAACATGGGGGCTTGACATATTAATCCAAACTGAAACAGCTTCACTGATCGCTGACCTCCCTTCGGTAGAAAAAGGTGTGGAGGCTCAATTAATTGCAAGGTATACATCTCAATTACTATCTACTTTTGGCTTTCACATTCATCGGTTTTGGACTATTTTAGATTAATGACAGTGAATTACAGTGAATTCTGACACATCATTTAGGGTCCTCTTACACCAGCATCCGTGCAGACATTGGAAACCAAAGCCAGTGACTGGGAGAGTTGAGCAGCACAGCCCAGACACTAATATGATTCAAATAAAAAGCCAAAGGTACAGCAAACCACAACGCTGCGGAAGATTGTTTAAAAGAGTGCTCAGAGTCGTGGGCTTGTGTTTAACTCTGACATTATCGTGATCTGTGAACCCGCTCCACTCAAACAACACACTGGGCAAATTCCAGAACTGGCCCACTTTTCCTCATCAAAAGACCAGACCAGATGGCAGATCGCCACTGGCTCAAGCCTCTCTCTCTCTCTCTCTCTCTCTCTCTCTCTCTCTCTTTCTCTCAATTCTGTCATTGTATTCTCAAGTTGTTGCTGCAGAGAGAGTGAGGGAGAGAAGGAGAGCAAGAGAGACAGAGACAGAGAGAGACAGGGAAGGAGAGGGAGAGAGAGACAGAGAGAAGGAGAGAGAGAAAGAGAGAGTATGTTGTGCGGGTGTCTCTCTACCTTTGTTGAGCTGTTATTCCTCAGTCACAGACTCAATCACATTCGAGTCATGAGAGCATGAGTTGGCTGGGTGCTGCTGCTGTCGCTGCCACTCATTTATGTGTCACCAGCAGAGAGAGAGAGAGCGAGAGTACATGTGTGCATGTGAGAGAGAAAGTCGGAGAGGGAGAGAAAGAGAGAGTGCAAGTGAATGATAATGAGAGCAGAATGGAGAGAGAGCTAAAGAGAGGTGTTAGGGAGAGATAGTGTGTGAATGTGAGTGTATGAGTGAAAGAGAGAGAGAGAGAGAGAGAGAGAGCAAGTGATAACGACAGCATAAGAGAGAGAAGAAAAGAGAAGAGAGGAGAAGAGAGATAAGATAGACAGAGTGTGCGAGTGCGAGATAACAACCTCCGAGCAGAACAGAGCGACGGACAGAGAGAGAGAGAAATGGATAGATGGATGACCTCAGTGGAGAGGGGCATAAGGGAGGCTTGTTCTCCCCCACAAAAGAAGTGGCCGTAGGCTGGAGGAAATGCCAATTGTCCACTGGACTGATGTCCACAAGACCCCGATGAATCAACAGCCCCAACAGGCTGCCAGACCGCACAGCGCTCACAGAATCATCCACAAAGGAAGGGGAAACGGGAGTTGAATATTTCTTTTCTTTTTTTTCAAAAACATTTTTTTATTTTGGAAATTCCGAAACGGGTGATTGAAGTTTTTGAGAGTTAACCAAAAAAGTGTTGGATCGTTAAAAAAACATTTAATCCATTCATTAAAGATGTGATCATGTAACAATGTTTGTACCATATTATGTAAATAACTGCTGTCTAGAGAGATGTCTTTGTCATATTTTCTTGTTATATTTGTTACTTTGTGAGATTGTGCATCTGTACATGTTCATGGATATCAAGGATATGCTGTTGTTTTTTTCAATTCAATTAAAGTATAATATTTTCTGCTGAGCTCCTCGCATAGTTTTAATTTGCACTATTATACACATATCCTAAAAGTATTTCACTATTTATTAAGATTATTGAATTATTGATTATTTAACTACAAAGGGCTTGGTTTTCAAATATATATATTTTTAATCAAATGCCATAATCTGTATCAACTGGGATGTTTATACTTGTTTATGCTCGAGTCGTGGATGTGCATGGACGTGCATGGATATATTGACGCTCTATCCTATCGGAAGTAAACACGCTCTTATTTTGAAAATCCCCTACCCATAAGCCTTCGTTAACCTACCGGGCTTGACAGCATTTGCGGAGTTATTATCGCGTTTTAACGTGTTTCTGGTAAAATGTAGTACTTTCTAGTCACTTAAAAACTTCCCATTCATCCCACTTGAGCTTTAAAGGCGTGCAAAAAATGGATAAACCAGTCAGGACTCGAGGTAGGCGTTGCAAAGCTAGCTGCTATGTTGCTATCTGCGTGAGACGCGTTGTCCCGGAGGAGCGCGTCTCGATCAGTCCCGCACATCGTTCATTCACAACAGCCACTTCTTTAATCCCAAAGACGTTTATTGGGACCAATGTTCTTAACATTTCATTTTGAACGGTTTGAGATGATACACATTTGTAATGCGGGGAGATAATCCGTAGACCTTCTGTGTTTTTAACGACGAGCGGAAGTGGGTACAGCGTACTTCCGCCCTCCGTGTTGTGCTTAATTTGTGCTGCACCGTGTAAAGATGTGAAAGTGTTTTTTTGTTTTATTTTAGTTTTATCGTCTTCAATTGTGATCCACGCCACGTTAAACTACGTGTTATTTGCAACATGTTTCCAATTCATACAAGCTGTGCACAACATGACGGCTGCTGAGTTACATTGGAAACATGTTGAACATCTATCCGCTTATATAAAACCCCACACTGTTAGGAAATAATCTCCTCAAACCTGCAGTCTTAAACTAGCCATGAATGAACAGGCATTTGGTGGGAAACCCCTTCTCATTGGGGTTTCCTGCTCTTAGAATACGCACTTTGACCAGTGTCAGACAATTATGGAAATCATAATCGGCCACCTATATTCAATTTTTTGGCGAGTTTGTTAAATAAGGCTGCAGAATCTAAATCAAATCAACTTAAATTCTGACATTTCCAAACTGCTCCTTTCCATCCTGCTCGTCCACTCACTGCTTCTCCTTGTCTTCCTGAAGGGAAAAGTGAAAGAGCAATAGGAAAGTTGGCCTAACTAGTAAACGTGTTGGGACGCACCCTCATGGTAAATGGACTGCATTTATACAGCGCTATTCTAACCAGTGGCCACTCAAAGCACTTTTACAATATCGCCTAACATTCACCCATTCATGCATCCACACCACACACACCGACCGCGGTGTCGACCACACGCAGGGCGACAGCCAGCGCGTCGGGAGCGGTCAGGGTTCGGTCTCACACCTCGACCCCCAGCCAGGAGGAGCCGGGGGGTCAACCCAGCAACATTCCGGGTACCAGCCGACCCCGCTCTACCTCCCGAGCCACATGCCGCTCATGGTTCTCGTTAATGTCTCGTCTCGCCCAGGTGCGGCCGCCGCCGCCCCGCTGCCCCTGGCGTCCCTGCGCCTGCTAGTCTCCCCCCTGCAGCTCGCGTACTCCTACATCTGGCAGGTCATCGAGAGGAGGAACTTCAGGCGCTACGACAAGGTGGAGGAGTTCGTTACCATGGTGACGCAGACGGTCCCGGAGCTCATGAGCGCCAAGCAGACCGCCCAGCTGGTCCTGGGCCTGAGGGCGCGGGTACGAGCGCGGTCGTTGGGGTTGGGTTTGTTTTGACGGGGGCTTACGCGTGTGGCAGGTTCATGTGATTTTTTTTTTTTTTTTTCAGTCCCGATCCAAAAAAAAAAATTCGGTTGATCATACAAATTCATACATTTTTATTTGATTCTATTATTTATCTTGTACATATTGTACATTCTGTTTATTACTGGTATTCAATTTCAATTTCAATTTCGATTTCGATTTTTTTTTTCCTCCTTTTGTTTGGTTTGGACAATGTATTAGTCTTACCTTTTTAGTACAAGAAATTACCCTAACCAGGAGCCCCCTTTTGACTTCATGAGGTGTTGTTCCTTTAACACTGGTGTTTGAAAATATTCCCTGATGCATTTTTCTCTTTTCTCCAGATCATTTTGGAGTTGGTCAAAGAGGCGACGCCAGACTGCTTGGCCATTCAAGCTCTCATCAACAAGCTGAAGATCCCAGCTGGAGTAAGTGATCGTGTTCATGATCGATCAGGATGATTATAGTGATGATGCTTATTTTAAAACCGCCTCGCCTGATCCAATATAATCGAAGAAGAAATATCAGAGAGACTATTTTCTTGAAGGAAAGGGCGCAGGATAGTATAGAGACAGTTTGTCTCCCAGCCAAAAGGTTCAGAGTTCGAAACCCAATGTCCACACTACAGCCTACCTGCAGGCATCCTTGGGCAAGACCCCTCAAGTCTTTGAATAAATGCTAGATGACTAAATAGTATAATAACACGAGGAGGTGCTCTACGTAGATGAGGATTTAGTGTTGAACTAACCCATGATGGCGCGTGTTTGCAGAGGGACGTGGACGTGGAGAAGTCGCAGACTAACTTCATGGTCCTGGTCCAGATTCTGCTCAAAAGCGCCGCGGAGAGACACCGCTTCTTCCAGGTGTGGTTGTTGATTTCATGTCTCGTTCCATCTTACTTGTTGACAAACACACACACGGCACGCATGTTTCCGATGACATAAAGAGTCATACATATTGAGAATTGTGCAATATTCACAGCTGCGTCACCAAGAACGTTTAACCCTTTTAGACTTTCAGGTGTTTATTATGTGTGTTACTAATTATATTATTACAAGTAATTATTATAAAGTAATAGTAAGTCCTGTTTAATTTGCAACTTCTTATCCTTGAGAATTTCTGGGTTTATTATGCGTTTTCACTAAATATGATCATTTCATGAATACATCTACGGTCTCGGTCCCTTCATCGATGAGTCATCGTGGGTCGTACCATTTGTCCGTTCTGCAGGAGGTGTTTCCTGTCCAGTATGGGACCAAGTACGACACGGCGCTGCAGGCTCTCATCGCAGGACTGGTGTACAAACTGGAGCAGCTGCTGCCTGTGCCCAACCTCTCGCAGGTAGGGCGTGGCCGGGTCCACCTGCAGCGATCATATGTCGGCCCGGGGGGACATTCTATTGGGGTTCAATGGCTCCCTCTTGTTTTGCTTTGGTAGCCTGGTTAGCCTAGTGGTTATGGTGTTCAGTTCCCTGCCCAAAAGGACATTAGTTCAAACCCAAATGTTTGCCATCTTAGATAGGAATCCTTAGGCAACTTACCCCTTAACTGCTCCTTAATGACATGTATCTAAAAGCAAAGATATAATTAAAGTGACTTTGGATAAAAGCGCCTGATGAATGACATAAAAAAAAATAAAAAAAAATAAAAAATAAATATATATATATATATATATATATATATATATATATATATTTTTACAATTTTCTATTCAGACCGTAATAATCAAATCATCAAACTGATCCTATTCTGGAAGAACTTGTGTGAAACATGTTCTCCTGTGTGGATAACGTTCTTGTTTTGCTCCGTGTTTATGGATGATAAGATTTGAACCTTCTTCCCTCCACCTCAGCTGGGCACCATGATCCCCAGCCAGCCCTCCGTCCTGGAGGAGTGCGGTCACTTCATCCCCGACCACGGAGACCTGAGGGTCCTGCTGCGACACCAGAAGCAGAAGGGCTTCCTCACCACCAGTGGTAAACCACGCCTTTATTTTTGAAATGCCCCCAATAAAATAAACACAAAGAAAAAAAATTATGGATAGCATTTTTAAGTGGTTTTGTCTTTGATTTTACTGCAGGCAATTGTGAGTTTCTTGCAGGAAAGGGTGATACATGGATCACATTATTTATGTAACTATTGATAATATTAATTATTTGATAAAAAAAAAAAAAATATACCTAAACTGTATTCAATATATAATATTTGTCAAAAAATACGCCTAGCCTGATTGATATAGCAAATGGTGCATTGTAGTCTTTGCTTATCTGCTATAATTGGGGGGTGGGGGGGGGGGGGGGAATTGACCCCTAATCAACACGCTCCGTCTCCCCCAGCCATCTCCTCCACGGTGGGCGACTGCGTGCTCTCCTCCCTGTCCTTCCTCCCGGGCCCCCTGGAGCCCGTACAGAAGGAGGCCCCCCCAGCTCCGGAACCCCCCGCCGGCGACCCGGAGGCGGAGGGAGAGGCGACCCAAGCCGACCCAACGGACGGCGTGCCCGCGACGGACGAGGACTCCGGCGGCGGCCCCCGCGTCTCCGAGAGTCCCGTCGCGTCCATGGACAGCGGGGGGGCCGGCACTCTGGCCGCGCATGGCCCTCTTCCTCCACAGGAAGCGTGTACGACTCAGGCGGAGGCGGGAGCAGAGACGCGTGATGCCGCGCAGTCCAGATCTCTGCACCTACACCACGCGGACAGAGGAGACACGCAGGCTGCCGCGCCGCTTGAAATCCCCGCCACCGCCGCCGCCGCCGCCGTCACTGCCACGCCGGAGACAGTCGCAGCTCAGCAGCCTCACCCCACGGAGAGGCCCGCCTCCTTCCGGGTGTTTCGCGCAACCGCCAGACCCGCCGCCGCCACGGAGGGCGACGCCCAGCAGCGGCTGCAGATCCAGCGCGTCACGCTGCACCAGTGGGTCTCCCAGATGGCCACCAACAGCCTCTCGCTGCCCACCCTGCCGCCCCTCAGCCCCCCCAGGCTGGGCCCGGGCCCTGGGGGCGGGACCGGGGGCGTCGACGGGCACTCGGGCGCCAGGAAAGAGCAGCGGCGGCGGCGCGCCAAGTCGCCGGTGGAGCGCTTCACCTGCGACACGTGCGGCAAGCGCTTCGCCTACCAGTCCAAGCTGACGGACCACCAGCGCATCCACACGGGCGAGAAGCCCTTCGCCTGCGTCACCTGCGGCAAGGGCTTCCGCACGCAGGCCTTCCTCAACATCCACCTGCCCATCCACAGCGCGGCGCGGCCCTACAGCTGCGGCCACTGCGGCCGCTGCTTCCACCGCGTGCCCAGCCTGAAGAAGCACATGTTGACGCACAGCGACCGCAAGCCCTTCCACTGCGGCGTGTGCAACAAGGGCTTCACGCAGTCCACCTACTTCAAGCGGCACATGGAGTGCCACGCCAGCCGCAGCAGCTTCCCGTGCGGCGAGTGCGCCAAGGCCTTCCCCACCGAGTTCAAGCTGGCCAACCACCGGCGCTGGCACGCGCGCGACCGGCCGCACATGTGCGAGCGCTGCGGCAAGCGCTTCCTGGTGCCCAGCCTGCTGAAGCGCCACATGGGCTACCACGTGGGCGAGCGGCAGTACCTGTGCGCGCAGTGCGGCAAGACCTTCGTGTACCTGTCGGACCTGAAGCGCCACCAGAAGGACCACGGGCCCAAGACCAAGCTGCCGTGCCACGTGTGCCACAAGAAGTTCTCCAGCAAGTACTGCCTGCGCATCCACATGCGCATCCACACGCTGGAGAAGCCGTACGCGTGCCCCGTGTGCGACAAGGCCTTCACGCAGATCGGGAACCTCAAGGTGCACGTGCGGCTGCACAACGACGAGAGGCCCTTCAGCTGCGAGCAGTGCGGCAAGAGCTACAAGCTGACGTCGCACCTCAAGGCGCACAAGCGCACGCACCTGTTCAAGAAGCCGTGGGCGTGCGGCACCTGCGGCAAGGGGTTCTCCCTGCCGGGCCTGCTGAAGAAGCACGAGCAGCTGCACCTGCGGGACGCGGCGGGGATCCCCGGCACGCGGCCGCACCGCAGCAAGACGCCGTCGCACAAGAAGCGCTACGAGGAGGAGGAGGACGGCGGGGGCGGGGGCGGAGACGGGTATTGATGGAGGTGTAGGTTTTTTTTTTTTTTTTTACTGAAGCTTTTTTTTTTGCTTTTGTTGTCGTGAAGCCATAGCCTGGATCATGATAGAATGTTCTGTGATCTACTTGTAGGGCTTGTTCCTGGTCAGGGTGGGGAGCGGCCAAAGATGGCCACCTCAAGGCCGGCTTTACATGTCCGTGACGGTTGAATGAGGTCCATCTTCCGGTTGCATTCATATGCATTGTTTTGTTAATAAGAGCCGCATCTGATTGATCTGTTCATGATCATCGATTTTAGATCAGTGGAAGAATTCTCTAATCATGATGGAACTGTAACGCCATTTTTTTCTGTATCACATTTCAGACAAAGCAGAGGTATTTTAGACCTCTTATGGTAAGCTATCTTGATAACTGTAAGCGTTTGTGCTTACGGCTATTACCAGAATGTTATAATTTCTTCATACATAATACTATGTACACCCTTTTTTTATATATACCATTCCACCCAATTGCATTTCAAACGTAAGATGAGCCATTGCTCATTTATCTGCATTCATGAAATGTGTAACGTTTGCATCTATATGCATAATATATCCTGTTATAACCAGTAATTTAGATTACCTGAAGCTTCAAATGTGGAATAGAATGCGTGTGTGTCAAAATGATTTCAGTTCTGTTTTATAGTTGATGCTAACGAGCACTGAGTCAATGGCCATAGAGGAAGCTAGCTGAATGTATCCTATACTATGTATTCAATATAGTGTGCATTTTAAGCAATCATGTCAGCATACTTAGACTAGAAAATGTCTATTTGTACAGTTTTTTTGTAGATGTGCTTCTGATCTCGCAGGAAAAATAAACTTTACCACCAAAATTAACTGTGGCAATTTTGTTAACATTTCAGCACGATGAGACACGTGTTCCATACAAGTTAAACAGTATTTGCAAACTTTTAGATCATATGTTAGTAGGTATAGGGACATACATAACAAATAAAAAATTAAGTATACCAGCGCCCCCCCCCCAAAAAAAATATTTTATTTTGAAAAGACCATTCAGGAAGCGCTCTGTCAACGCTCGTTTTGTAATTGTGATTAACGCTATAAATCAGCTGCCTAATGACATATCCGTAATATTCACATGCCCGGCCTCAGCCGCGAGTGATCACGCCAGGGGCTTCAGTTACACGTGCTCACCGGTCAGTGAAAGGGTTGAAAATGTGTGTTCACATGTGAGTAAACGCCCCCGACTTCACCTGTTTGTTGCACGCTCTGTCAGCGTGGTAGAGTTGGTTCTATATTGGATGTTGGATATTCGACACATTCTAAAAACCTGTTTAGCACTGGCTTCGATGGACGAATTTGTGTCAAACCAACTTTGATGCGTTAATACAAGGCCTGCCTATATATATATGAAGGTATAATTGTAGCAAAAGTCTTCAGCATGCGTACGCTAAAGTCAGTAAATTTGAAGTCGTAAATATTTATGTTGCATGTGTACACTAAAGTCACAAATGTGTAACAGTAAATTTGAAGTCGTAAATATTTTTTTCTACCATTGTAAACACAAAATAGTGGCTACGAGTTCACAAGTCCTTTGTTACAGGTGCACAAATCCTATCCTGTGCATCACAACTAACGTCTTTGTAACATCTTTTGATTTTATAACATTTTAATGTTGATAAATGCTTTAAATCTATTATGCCGCTTCACTTTTTGACTTACCCATATCAAAACACATAGGGTGAACTCAGCTAACTGCCCTACACATAACACAAAGCTTATTTTCTAAAAAATAAAAAAAAACTTTGATTTTATACAATTTTTAAATGTTAAATGCTATAAATCTATTATGCGGCTTGACCTTTTGACCTACCCATGTAAAAAGACATCCGATGAACCCAGCTAACTGCCCCACACATAACACATGTTTTCCAAAAACCCACCTTTTGATTTTATACAATTTTTTTAATGTTAGGTTTTTTGAGAAAATAAGCTTTGTGTTATGTGCGGGACAGTTAGCTCAGTTCACCAGATGTGTTTTGATATAGGTAGGCGAAAAGGTCAAGCCGCATAATAGATTGATAGCATTTTTTGAGATTAAAAAAATTGTATAAAATCAAAAGGTGGGTTTAAAAAAAAAAGCTAGCTTTGTGTTATGTATGGGGCAGTTAGCTGAGTTCACCAGATGTGTAAAGTGGAGTAAAAAAAATCTATAAAATCAATCATTAAAAAAAAAAAAAGAAGCTTTGTGTTACGTGTGGGGCAGTTCACCAGATGTGTTTTGACATGGGTAGGTGAAAAGGTCAAGCCGCATAATAGATTTATAGCATTTTTTAACATTAAAAAAATTGTATTAAATCAAAGGGTGGGTTTTTGGAGAAAATAAGCTTTGTGTTATGTGTGGGGCAGTTAGCTGGGTTCATCAGATGTGTTTTTACATGTGTAGGTGAAAAGGTCAAGCCGCATAATAGATTTATAGCATTTAACATTAAAAAATTGTATAAAATCAAAGGGTGCTTTTTGGAGAAAAGAAGCTTTGTGTTATGTGTAGGACAGTTAGCTGAGTTCACCCGATGTGTTTTGACATGGGTAAGTCAAAAGGTGAAGCCGCATAATAGATTTAAAGCATTTATCAACATTAAAAAATGGTATAAAATCAAAAGATCTTTTTTTTTGACAAAAGAAGCTTTGTGTTATGTAGGCAGGCCTTGTATTAAAGGTCCCATGGCATGAAATGTTCACGTTATGAGGTTTTCTAACATTAATGAGTTCCCCTGGCCTGCCTATGGTCCCCCGGTAGCTAAAAATTGCGTTAGGTGTAAAACGAGCAGTAGGTATCTTGCTCCGCCTTTGAAAAAAATGAAAGCTTTTCTTGAACGTCTTCAAGTACTGTATTAGGGGCCCACTAACACCTATATTAAAGCATCCATAAAATAGCATGCCATGGGACCTTTAACACATCAACGTTGGTTTGACACAAATTTGTCCCTCGTAGCCATGCAGTGCTAAATAGATTTTTCGAATGTGTCGAATATCCAACGTCCAATATAAAACCAACTTTACTATGCTCTCTCGGTCCCTTTGTTTGTTTGCAACTTTTTGTCGCACTCTGAACCATTTTTGTTCTGTTGCACTTTGTTGCACTCTACCTGTTTGGTTGCACTGACACTCGTATCGTTAAGGCTTACTAAGGATACATTCTATAAACACCTAATCATCCACGACTAGAAAATACAACTGTAGTTTGTTTGCCTTCCAAGGAAGCCATATTATAATTAAATAAGACGATAACGATTTACGACGTAAATGCATGTTTTTAATGAGTGAACCACTATAGCCTACGTTAGTGGTCTGGGGCTGGTAACCACACGGCCTATATCCGATGTTATCTACTTTTTTTTTGTTGTATAAAATCATTCGTGTGTGTGTGTGTGTGTGTGTGTGTGTGTGTGTGTGTGTGTGTGTGTGTGTGTGTGTGTGTGTGTGTGTGTGTGTGTGTGTGTGTGTGTGTGTGTGTGTGTGTGTGTGTGTGTGTGTGTGTGTGTCTTTTTCTGATATACAATTCACTTCATAGTGGATCAACTCAATAGCCACAATATCCTCACCCACTTTCTATAACATCAACACCTTTGGACCCAAGTCTAAGCATAGAAATAGAAAATAGACGCTTAGAAAATAATGTATTAAATAACGCTAAATAAATGTACGTTTTGTTGAATCCACCAGCCAGGATATCCAACCTCTGTGCTCCAGCTGGTTGTGGTGTCTGTATTCCCAGTGTCTGTATTCCCAGTGTCTGGGTTCCCAGTGCCAGCTCAGCTATCCTGCTGGCCCATCTGGAGATGATTCACCGCCACTCACTCAAAGACCACAACGTTTCCCCACATTTCCACAAACACATGGTCGTATTCATCGCCGACAGCTCCCATGCTGTGATCGTGAACTCGGATGTCAGACAAAAGCTTCTATCATAGATAATCCCGCTGCGACCTTGACAATACAAAGGTTTTGTTTAGGGTTTTTTGGTCTTCATTTCGACAAACACAATTTCTTATTCAGCACTATAAGAAAACGCCAAAGACGTTGTTATCCTAATTCTGACGTAATATTTGTTTGGTGCTTGTACATAGCGACGTTATATTGCAACGGCCGCCGCTATTTTGAAAGCATAGCAGAAGCAGCAGAATGTGTGCTATTATATTGGTTATATTGGTGTATTGGATTTTTTTGATCATTGTTTAATAAGTAATTGTGAAATTATTTGTCATGGAAAAAATTGTCAAGAGTGCTTTTTACGTTCCATAATCACTATCTGCCTCTGTCATCTATTTGAATTAGGCGTTTTGACACAAGACAAGATGAACCTTCACATATGACTAAGACAATTATGCTATGAGGCTAACGTTATATCTATATACTGTACGTTAATTAAGGATTTGACAGCACCCCAACTTTCTTGAGTCCTCTCAATATGGCCAACAAAAAAATCCCATGATGCAGTCTGACATACAAGCCCTTATTGGATTGGGAATGTCTTTAAAACATTCATTTTAATGGAGGGGCTGGATGTTTACATGGTGGTGACTTTGGTCGACTTTTCCAAGCTCGGTGGATTCTGAACCTTCAAAGCGGCTCCTTTCTGTTTGAATCCAGCTCAATCCCTCAGAGTATAGAGATGAGGTTCACTTGGGGATCCTTATCTCCACCCCCTTCTTTGATGGCATGTAACCCTATGACAGCTGCGGTAGGCCTTCTTGTTTACTCTGATTAGCTCCTTGTTAGTGTGAGTGCTCCTCCTGTCCCGGTGGGATTTGAACCCACAGCCCGTGTGAAGGTATAGGATGCTTATGCCTCCCTTGATCCTTTGTGAATGCTGGGTCCTTTTTTTTTTTTCTTTTCTTGGGACTTTTCTCGAACCCAAGTTGGCGACACAGGAAGAAACTGTTGTTTTCGTTGGTTGCAGAAGTTTCTTAATTGTGCAATGCTGTGGACACATGTTTTCAACTCGACACTAGGACTAGAGCCCTGGTGGCACGCATCAAGTGTCAGACGCTAAATATATGTCAGTGTCCCAAGATGTTTGGAAGCCAATTTGTTTAATGAGGTGGGAGGAAGTTCTTCTTGATGCCCTAATCCTCTCTATAAAGGGCTTCATTGATTTGCGCTTTTGCTTTGTAAAAAGCTCACTTCCTGTCGCAATCCAATGCTTGGGTGGTAGTGAGCGGCGAGCTCTCATCAAGTCTAAACCACTTCCATGCCCATAAGGTTTTCCGTCTCTATTTTCATCATTTTTTTCTTAAGTGGTCAATGCATTAAGACAATTTGACAAATTACTGATTTATCAAATAGTTTTAGTCCATGACATCACGTCGCACATTGATAAAAGTAAAGTTGGTTAGAGAGACAGAGTAGGATATACGCTAATGCAAAGTTTTTACTTCAGTATATGACTAGGCTATGTATTTATTAAGGTCATTCCTCCAAACTCTAATAAGTTCACTTTCTCCGTACAAAACGGACCCATAGCTAACAATGGATTGCCTCCCACTGACAAGAACATATTAATGGAAATGATTTATTACAGTATATATATTATTTTGTTTATATTATGAATGAGCAGACATACACACATTTGCATTTCTTGCTTCATGATACTAGATTATTAGGGGTGTAAGGATACGTGTATTCGTACTGAAATTATTCGGTACGGGTCTAATGGTTCGATGCACGTTTCATTTCGGTGCGTACCGAAATGTTTTTGGTTTTTTTTTAAGACACTGTGAGTGTCTTGTCTAATAAAGTCCTTGCCTTTATTGTGTTTTTTACCTCAATTGTATTTGATGTCTTTTCATGTTTGTAAGGCATTTGTTTGATACAATTTAATAAATGAAATCAAATTAAAAAAATAATATAATAAATATACAATTTTTAACCCTGCTGTACCAAAAAACATACCGAACCGTGACGTAAAAACCGAGGTACGTACCAAATCATGACTTTTCATCTTTACACCTAGGCCTGGGCGATAGGGCTGAAAGACATATCACGATATAACTCGATCATGTTGATTGATATTGATAACTATTGATAATTTGAATGACCTAAAAATACTAGGAGTTACCATGCTGGATTTAAACACTTTTGTTTAACACTTAACATGACCTCCCACTGTTCTTCATTGATAAATACCCCAACGTCGATACGATGAAAAACACTCAAATATGGTAAATAAAAATGGAACCGTGTTTGTGTAACAAACCCAGCTGCTAGATTCGGTGGTCCAGTCTCTTTTCGATATATATATTGAACATGTTTTATATTGATATTGTTGATTGATATTGATATCATCAAAAGTCTATCGCAATATGATAATTTATTGTTTTATTGCCCAGGCCTAGTTACACCCCTAGTACACATACACACAAGTAGTTATATGATGCTTGGGTGCTGCTGTGTGGATTGCGTCACCAGAGGTAATGGTTGGATCTCTGGTTACCAGGCCTGCTTGTGTAACCACACACACACACACACACACACACACACACACACACACACACACCTCTCACTGCCATCAGTATTATGTTCTGGTTTGGTGTCGGCATGCAGTACGTCTAGAGTTCTGTTTTTGTCAAGAGCAGCAGCTGCTTTCTGAGGAGATTGGTTTGGGTGTATTTCCGTTCATGATTTCCTTGGAATTCCTTCTGGAATTCTGTCTGTTAGGTTAACATGACAACCAGGTAGATGATGATTTTTTTTTTTTTGCTTTTTCTCCAAGATCAGTTTGCATGGGGTCGCATGTCATCAAGGGATCATGTTGTTGGAACGTTTTATTCTTCATTTTCTGCAAGGACGTTGAGCGGCTTTCTAGCGAAAATACCATTTTGAGTTCCCAGACTGAAAGGTGAACATGAATGGCTTCCCTCAGCCTGTCACATATGGATTAATTCTGCTCACTTGGTGGATACATGCACCCATACATTAACGACAGCCGGGCTGAGAAAGTATGGGTGAAAGAAGAGCTGAGACATGGATCAATATTAGTGTCCATAAATCTACATATACATCATCTATTCATATCCTCCACTATTACCAGCGCCGGTCAAATAGCCTGAGTCTATTCATGGCCTTCAAGTACCACACCTAGCAAGATATATTACCTGGAACAACTTGGCTTAACACCTCAACTGTGTTAAAAGATAAATATAGGACGTATAATATTAAGTATCGGACATATACCAACCTAAAGCCAAGCATGATTCAGCAAAAAAAAAGGGATGAAGATTTAAAAAAAAAAAAAAAAAAAATAGAGGGCACCGATCGGAATTGAAGTTCAACTGACAAATTCCGTTCCACGTGCCGTCACATTGGAGGAATTTGTAGCCATGGCCACAGGACGCTGCCATCAAAGGCTGACCCCTGGCCCTGCCCTCGGGCTCCTGCTGCTGTGGGGGAATGTGTTGCAGATGCATGGCGGGCTCCGGCCACCACTAATGTGTCCTCGGTTAACTCCCCTCGCCGCATTCCCAAACCGCTCCGCCCACGCCGCCACCGCTTTTATTTTGAAACTCCCTTCTGTTCTCCTGCTCCTTTCTCTTCCTGCTCCCCGGGGGAGCGTGCGGAGTCGCCAGGTGAGTGGTGTGTGGTGTTGTGTTGACACAGGAACCGAGGCAGAGTTGTTCAAGTTGGTGCCATGGCCGTCGAAGTAACAGCGACACTTCAGTCGTTCACTTCCACCTCAGCTGCCAAGGATGAAACATTTTATTAACTTTATTGATGAAACAACTCAACGTTAACCTAAGTAGCATCAATAAACTACAAATAATATACAATATACAATAAAACACATCTTGATGTATTCCAACCACCGCCTGCCAACTCAATCAACTACACACCTGTCACACAAATCCACGAGGCCACTAGTCTCAAAGATGATGCATCTCAGAAAAGTGACTTCTTCACAGATACTTTTTCATTGGGTCATCCTCCGTTTTGTAATTGGCAGTTATCCTTGGCTGATGGAGGAGGTCCGTGGCCCCACCGGATGCATTTCAGGCCGGGGGCTACGAGTGTCGTGGGCCTGGCTCCGACGGAAGACCGCGGGGCATACCACGTCATCGTGTCTGTTACCCGGGGACCATGTCGAAGTCACCGTGGCCAGTTTCATCTGCACATCCTGAACAACGCGGTGAATGCGGTCAGGTAAGTGAACCACGTAAAAACCTTAATGTACACAGGGAGAACAACCGTCTCAACTGGATTATTTAAACAAGTTCCTGTTTAGGGATAATACCGTGTATGTACTTATGTGGTGTTTATGTGATTTTTAGACAGAGAAGATATAGCACTGTAGTCACATTGCAGGATGGTGTAGTAGCTAGGGTGTTCAACTCCCAGCCAAACAAATACTGGGTTCGATCCCCAACGTCAGTCGCCTGGAACGCGTCTATACGTCGACCACGTCATGTTCCCTAATGACGTGTGTCTTAATCCACTCTCTGGTCCCTTTTGGATACAAAGTGATCCACTCCTGTAGCGTTTTTTCTCTTCTCATGCCAGGCAACATGGCTCTGCAGAAGACCCGGCGTCCATCTGGGCCGGTCTATCCTTCCTGTGCACCCCTGCGTCCCTGGGAGCCAGCCGGCGGGTGGCTCTCGTCAGCAGCGTGGCCCGATGCCTCCACCTTAACCCTGGCTGGCTCCACCTGTTCTCCGCAATGACACCCCTGGAAGATGAACCGCAGGGGATGGTGGAACCGGCCTCCGAGGTTCTTCGGAGGGCGGGTTCCAGAGGCATGGAGGGGGAGTCGGGTTGGGCCAGGATGCTTGAACGCAGCGTGGAGACGGGGTTCGTGGTAGAGTTAGCGGGCGCGCCCGTTGGGAGGTGGAGGGTGCTCTGTGGAGGCAGAGGAGCACGTCGGAGGAGAGTGAAGAGGGCGTCGATGGGGCCTAGAGATATGCCTACACCCCCCCCGGCTGTCTCACCTCCAACGCACAACGTGGAGAACCCTGTGCATTCCTCTCCTCAGCGTTGGGTCAGGTGGGATTTGACCCCTCACAGTCCAGGGTTCATGACCCTGACCCTGGTTCAGGGCTTCGACCTCCCTGTAGGGACGCCGCATCAAGCCACACCCTCGATGGACGTGGATGAGAGCAGCGAAGGGTTTTCACAATCGCCACAGTCCCGTTTGACATACAGCGAGCATTCGTTGAGTTCTGAACTCGACAGTCACCCCTTTATCTCTGAACGCCCCACTCGAACGAGGTTTGTGGCGTGTTCTGCCATTGAATCAGAAAATGTGGTGAGCTCCGGTCCATCCCTCACAACCCAAACCTCAGTTTACCTTTTCGCTACCAAACAGATGATTTTTCACCAATTTACTCAGCAATCAGACACCTTCCTCAACCCGCAAATAACCGTCACTTCAACCTTACAGGCGTCTGTCTTCACGGAAACGTCCTGCAGTCCAACAAACCGCTTTTCAGAACTTGACTTTTCAATGTCCGCTGTGTCGCATGAACCGGTGACTGCATCAGCGGCATCTGTCACGGCGGATCTACAACCAAGCCTCGGGAACGTAGAGACGGTCTCGGAGAACACGAACAACGAACTCGCAAGCCTCGGACACAACACCGAGCTCCACTCATCACCCCGCTTGAGAAGTACGGCCCCCATCCCGTCTCTCCACCTGGTCCCCGCCAGGGTCAGCAACCGCAGCCCAGCGCAGGACTCTACTACTAACCCATCCTCATCGTCCTCCGAGTCCTTCCCTTCTTCGCTGTCCAAAAGCACGTCCACGCCACGCAGCCCCTTCCACCCAGGTCTGGCCGAGAACTCTCCAACCAGCTCTCTCGCCTCTCTTTCTCTGTGGTCGAAACGACCACAACAACAACAGACCCCGGCTCCACCAGTGACACATGGCAGCAGCGGCGGTGGAGGCGGCGGCGGCGGCGGTAGCGGCGACAGAGAAGCACTTGTTAGCGGCCTGACTCGCCGCTGCTGTTCAAAAGAGCCCCCCTCGCCGACCAGCCTGCCCCGGTCGGGCCGCAGCACCGGGCTCGGTGACTCAGGCGTCCCCTCCACACTGGGTAGGTCTTGTGACTCGTCTGACTCTCTATATGACTATAGGTGATTGTTCTGGGGGGGCTGCGTGTGGGGGGTTGGGGGGGGGGGGGCGGCGGCTTTGTGTGCATCCAAGAAGTCATATGTCCCGAGTGACTCGAGTGCGGCAGCGTCTGAATGGATGTTTTTCCCCGCAGCTGGATGGTAAAGGATGAATAGAGGCGGGTCATAATGGGGGTTATGTATTGGTGGTTGGAAGTGATGGAACGATGTATGTAATTTAATGTAATGGTAACAGTGACATGAGTTGAGATGAGTGCATTATTGAGTTCATGTCATGTGAACTCAAATCTGTATGTTATGTATGACTATCTAACCATGTGACTAACAGTCTCAGCTGTCTCAGTTGTCTTTCCCTTTATTTATATATGTTAAAATACAAATAATGACACAATACAAAGTCATGTGCAATGTATGTGCGGTGGCATAATTACTGTGATTCCCTTGGTGTGTGTGTGACAGGGTTCTGGATGACAAACTTACCACGTGGCCATCAGTCATAGCATTAGCTGTCTGTCCCATTACTCATCTATGTTAAAATACAACCAATACTAATAACACGATAATAGTACTCATACAGGGACAACATCCATCATGGGCGATGTATGTGCGGTGGTACAATTAAGATTACTCTTGTGTGTGTGACAAATTAACTAAATGTGTGGTCAGAGTCCTGTTTGGGGAAAACCCAGAGGTGATTCATGGAGTGTGTGGTGGCCTGTGGTGGTCCGTGTGTGGAGGGCTGATGTTGTTTGATGAATGGGAGTCAGAGTGGGAGGATGAGGACAATACCGTCCTTACATTGAACGCACGCACGCTAGCTTTGGTGCGTTTCTGCGTTTCTGTATTCATGTATTTATGAAAACACGAAAGCCAATGGTAATGAAACAATAATACCACAACAATAACAATAATACTGTAATAATAATGAGGACATAAGGGGGATCATAAAAAATATTATTGATAATAGTTAGTAGTAGTTATGATATAATGATTATTATTATATTACTGTAATTATTCCATTAAAAAAACTTGGATTAATATAATAGCTTCCTTGATACGCTAGATCAGAAAGACATGGCTGCAAGAAAATGTAAATTAGTTTGAATTGCACTGCACATCTGCATGAATGGGGAGTTCTCAAAGTCTTTCATCTTGTGGAGGGGGGGTGGGGGGTGGATGTGGGGAGGGGGGGGGGGGGGTCAAGTGTCAAAAAAGAGGGGGGGAGGGGGCTATACACTCTGAAGGTGGTCTATTTGGTACCGGCATCACAATAGGATTAATTTATTTAGGGCTTGTGTTAACTCATGTTTGTATCTGTCAGGTCCCAGGAGCTTGGAGGATGAGTTCACCCTGACTCCGACGCCCGCAGGCCCACACTCGCAGCAGGTGACACCCCGAGATGGACTCACACAGGAAATGACATCATCGGCGCCCTGCGGTGCGACATCACAACGAGACGTTGACCCGCGGCCTTCCTCGCCGCGTCCGACGTCTTTCAGGGGGCAGACGTCGATGCCCGTGAGTGCGCCCACGCGACCTTTGACCTCTGAACGGGGTCACCTCAGCAGAGAGCCAGACCGCCACAGCGGGAGGCCTCCGTCGTTGCCGAGCGAGTCGACCCCGGTCATGATGTCGTCGTTGCCACGGTCACGGTTTCAAACATGGATGACGCCGCCCCTGTTGACCGATGGTGTCGGGGTATTAAAGGACTCTTTGTCGCAAACGGATTTAACACATTCCCATTCTGGCACAACACTCTCTCTGGTCCGAGACACCTTCAGGTCAGCGATGTGTCCGTCCCCGGTACAAAACGGAGAGAGTTCCGCAGACCCACATGTCGTGCCGGTCCTGGTAACAGACGTGGGAAGCCCGGTGGATGATCCGACTCCCGTGAA
The DNA here is from genome assembly GCF_964030765.1 of Micromesistius poutassou. Lineage (NCBI taxonomy): Eukaryota > Metazoa > Chordata > Actinopteri > Gadiformes > Gadidae > Micromesistius > Micromesistius poutassou. Next base: position 1,777,538 of record NC_140288.1, on the reverse strand, counting down.
CACATCCCAAACGTTCGTGCCCGTTTCAAGCGATGACACCGTTGGAGAAAGTCCCAGATTCAGCCCACTTCTGCAACAGACCACCTTAACGTCACGGCCGGGGGAGGATCTCAGACCGTCCATGACCGTACTCCACCTCGACACCCCCGTGCTATCCCCAGGAATAGAGTCCAGCTTGCGTTCAACAGTGGCGTTCTTAAACTCTAAGAAACCTGGTCCACATTCTGCGAGAGTGACTCAAACCTTTGCCCCGACCCTATCAGAGTCCGGTATGGCCCTGAGCTTTGAGGTTTCAACAGTAGTGAGCAGTAGTGGTGAATCTGATCCTATAGCCCCCTCTGCTGTTCAAACACAAAACACCATCGCCTCCGCTTCCACACTACAGAGTATCAAGCCCTCGCTGGCTCTGTGCGGAACCTCTCTGGGGAAGGAGAGCGCGACTGGAGGTGGATGTACACCACCCCTGAACTATACCCTACTTCTGCAGTCAAAGATCAGCATAGATTCATCCATTTTCTCAACACTAATGCTGGAAAGCCAGGCGGAGCCGTACTGGACGTCTCTTCAGTCACAGTCGATCTCCTCAAAGCAGGCACAGACCCTGAGAGAGACGAGCGGTGTGCATGTGTCTGTGTCTCAGATGAGCCGTGACACAGTAGAGGAAATGAAGGATGAAACCGACTTGCATAACTTTATCCCAACTGTTACGTTAGTGAATACACTGACTGTTGTAAACGTACAAACCAGCCACATGAAAACGACAACTCCCACGTTGTATGCCTCCGATACGCTGTCTTTTCTTGCGGCTCACAGTGACCTCCCAGAAACCGAAAAGGCATCTTTCACGGCACCTACGGCTTCCCTCAGTGGACACGGAGGAGTGAGGTCACCGTCTGTCAGCCAATCACGTTCCACGGCGCTCTGCTTTCCAGGAAGCACCGCATACATAGCTGCCAGTGAACTCGGACAAATACATTCCTCTTCTCAGATTCAGATCACATATTCCAGTCAAAACTCCCAGTATTCAACTTCATCATTAAGCCAACTCTCTTTGAACCTTGATTCATACTTCAAACCTACTATTTTAAATCCTACCTCCACATCGACCTCCAGTAAGTCTCTGCATAGTTTATAAATCCTTTATTGATGGTACCACCCGTCTTTTTTGGTCATATAACTTTGTAATACCTTTTACAATGTACGTACAATCATCCATTCGATATTTCTGTAAAAAATCGATTTGTATTCCTATTTTCATTCATAAATGAGAGAAAGGAACATGCTGTAATATTATTATTATTATTATTATAACTATATTCCCCTTTTCTTCAGAGCCTGCTAATCTCCCACCCAGAGTACTGCGGCCCATCCCGGCCCTGACCGCCACGCTGGGCTTCCCCTTCCGCTTCTCCGTCCCTCCGGACACCTTCCTGGACCCCGAGGACGGGCCGGCTGACCGCCTCTCCCTGGGCATGAGGCTCCTCGACGGGCCGCCCCCTCACCTGGGCTCCTGGCTGGCCCTGGACGGCCTGCGGCTCCGCGGCCTGCCCCTGGAGCCCGACCTGCGCTACGCGCCGCAGCGGCTGATCCTGGTGGCCCGCGACCGGGACGGCCTCGGCGACTGGCTGGCCGTCAGCGTGGACCTCCGCCGGCCGGACGCCGCGCCCTGCCACCGCTTCACCGCCACGGTGCGCCGCGGCCTGGCCTGGGCGCTCCGGCGGCGGCCCCTGGTGGAGCTCTTGCTGAGCAAGCTCTCGGCGTTCTTCGGCAGCCGCCGGCTCGCCGTGGTCGCCGTGGTCGCCGTGGTCCCCGGGTCGATCGCGGTGTCGTGGTACGACCGCGGCCTGTGCCGCCGCCGCCGCCGCCGCCGGCAACGGAGCGGCGCTCGGAGCGCGGCGGCGGCGGCGGGGGGGGAGCGTTGCCACGGAGACCGCATCCGGCAGATGTGGGCGGAGATGAGCGGCGCGGACGGAGGGGCGAGCCCGGCGTTTCACCGGGCGATGCTGCCGGAGTTCCCCGTCACCGGGGTGGGGCCGCTGGGTGCAGACCCCGACTGTTGGGCCGCGAACCCCCCCACGGCGACCCCCCCCGCTCCTGGAGCCTCCATCACTGGCGTTCCCGGATCATCATCATCATCATCATCAACCCCGGCGGACTGCACCACCTCCCCAAACTCCTCCGTCACCCGCTCCCACCCCCCTGGACACAGCCCTCCTCATCATCAGACGTCGCCGTTGACTACGGCGTCGCGGCCGAGCGGCGGCGGCGGCGGCGACCGAACGGCGGCCATGGTGACCGCCCTGCTCGTCGTCTGCCTCCTCATCCTCGCGCTGCTCGTCTTCCTCGCGGCGCTCTATTGTCACAGAGCCCGCCGCGGGGGGAGGAGTCGTCGCGGGTCGCGAGCGCTCGCCACGTGGCCGGCGGGCGTGGCCGGGTGGTCGCCATCGTCCCAGAGAGCGGACCGCAGGGCCGCGTGTCCCGGGCCGCCGCGCCTGCTGTACCACGAACGACCTCAGCGGCCTCCGGGGGCGCTGTGGATCCGTCTGGAGGAGGGCGGCGCGGGCGTGGGTCCCAAGTGGGAAGGATAACATGTGAACGGGACAGGGACCCGGATCTGGAACACGAGCTTTTGTTTTAATTTTATTTAGTCGTTAAAAGGGGCCCCTATTTTATTTTTGTGGGTGTATTCACCATTACAATCCGTTTTTAAAAATCCCATCATTCGATAGGGCGGTCTACTCTGTGGACTTAACCAATGGTTAAGGCTTATCTATCAGTCATACACCTAGGTGGACACTACTCACTGTGTCACATGGCGGGGCCAATTTTGAAGCGGCTTGAAATGTCTGATCACACTCTGGCCTGGTGGTAAAATAGGGATAAGCGATGGTTTCATCCAAAGTCAAGCTCGAGGATAGCAACAGGCAGGGGCGTAGCCAGGACATTATTTCTTGGGGGGGGCAGCTCAGGTTTTATTTTGGGGTGGTACTTGATTATCAAAAATGTATATTTTAAAACTCAGGCACCGCATCACTCAGAACGGCAGTTCTCCCGCCGCCCGTCGGGCCATATACCACGGTTTCTCAGGGGGCTGTACCACCCCCTTGGGGGCATGCGCACAACCTAGAGGGGCGCTGGGAACGTGAGAGGTTTTTATTTTTTGGGTTTTAAACTTTCATGGTTTTCAAATCTTTTTGGTGCAAAAAATAGGCTACCTGAAATAAATAGCCTATTTTAATTCATGGGTTTCTTCTAACCCCTCGACCGTCTCAGCTACTTTTTACTGTCTATGCTCGGTGTAACAGCGGTCATACAGCGTTCAAGCCCGCACACGCCCGGACTCCTGTTATCAGCTGTCGTCATGATCTAATTAACCCTGATAAACATAACCCAAGTTCGAGGGTTAACAGTTCAATAACCAAAACACCACAATCAAACATGACTTTTTTTTTTTGGGGGCGGGGGGGGGGGTGCCAGAGGATGAGGGTAAGGTCAGGGGGGTGTTTGCTCAAAAAAGGTTGAGAACTTATTGATAATCTCATGTTATTGGAATGGGTGCTTAGATGTTGTGCGATGTGTTATGATTATGTGAGGGGGTTCGGGACCTTAACATGACACAGGGAAGTTTTTAGTGCTGCAAATGACAGAAAGACATGTAATTGTAATTTTAGGCAATAATTTATTTAGCTAAGCTGTAGCATTTTAAGTGCAATATAGAGAGAGAGAGAGAGAGAGAGAGAGAGAGAGAGAGAGAGAGAGAGAGAGAGAGAGAGAGAGAGAGAGAGAGAGAGAGAGAGAGAGAGAGAGAGAGAGAGAGAGAGAGAGAGAGAGAGAGAGAGAGAGAGAGAACTTTCTTTAGTCCGTTTCTGTTCAGGATTTCTTTTTTCGTGGCCACGCCCCTGCCAACAGGTTAGGCTGCAGACATTGGGGATCGAACTCAGTTCCACTTTTGAAATACTTCCCAATAACACTTCAAAGGGCTGTTTATGTGCCCCCTATGTATCCTGCTCAGTGGTCTTAACAGTTATATAGTGGTCTAAAACAGCATATATTAATAGCTGTGTGTCTGATACAGCAAATCATTTGATATGCTGGTGATATTATTGATTTGCCTACCAGGTAGGTAGACAGACAGGTAAGCCATCCTATATATTTTTTTTGCCCCTGAAATAAATTATTGGACAGGCTTAGTATAGGCCCACAACATCCAGGATACCCGTTTTTTTTTTCTTCTGTCGGAGCATTACATTTATTTATCTCTTTATTCCTAAAGTGTATATAGACAAAAGATGCTTCTAAAATAAAGTGCCTACCCCAGCTTTAACACTGCATCGCTTCAATTACTTTTCCACCAACGACAAAACGCACAATCTTCTGACCAATTTATTGCTTTACACAACGTGTGATAATTTATACACACGTTTAGTGATCACACTACATTGTACCAAAGTCAAGATACATTTAAACAGAAAAATAATTAATTAGCTCAGGGGAAAAAGGCCAAGGCAGCCAAGGCAGCCCTAGATAGAGAACTAGCGTGATTTGCAGCAACTGGAAACCAGCCAATGACTGTTGTGACTCTTTACCGCCTAACCTCAGCCTCCAACACCAAGAGCAACTGTGGAAACATTGAAAAAAATAAAGTAACAAGAGCAGCATCTATGTAAAGCTCCCGCAGTGACCAGTGAAGTCTTCATGTCAACATTGCAGCCAATCACAGCTCTTATCGAATGGCAGAACTCAACAAGTATGGAACAAAACAAAGAACGTCTGTTGGCATTAAGATATAGAAAATAGTCACAAAAATGTTTTCATCCATCATGTTATTAAATGATTTTCACAAAGCACCCAGTTTATGGCGTTATAGCTCCCATCTGTCCATTTATCGCTGGTCTGCATATGGTACCTCTTTAAGCAGTTCTTGTCCTTTCCACCATCAGGTTTCCCTCTGCTCCAGGAGGGGTTATACACTGAAAGGACGCTCCCATCAACCCATCTCCACATCCCTTCACTGGCCTCATCTGTCGCTCCGAGCCAGATGTAACAGTACCTGCTAATGAAGTCCATCTCCTCTTTACTGTCCACCACCAGATCTGCTCTGTGGGATACACAGAACTCCCTGCTCTTCTCCCAGGATCTCCGCACATTGGAAAAAAGGTAACCTTTTCCACCAAACGTATCCCAACCACTTGGACATTCCTGTTTACAAAGCAGTGAGTCCCTCTGCTCTGTCATATTCTTCAGCCTTATGAGAAGTTGCTCCATGTCTCGATCCATGCTTACGGTCTTCTCCAAGACGGTCTTTTGTTGCACTGCAAACCGAAGCAGTCCAGCCAGCAGGGCAACAGACAGCAGGACCAGAAGCACCACCACAGCCCTTATCAGACACTTACGAGGGCTCACAGGGTCTGGCTGCTGAATTCTTACTATTCCCAGAGTATTGGCGGACTCCTCTGTCCCCACATAGTCCTGGTGTTGATCTCTGAGGCTCTCAATACTATCGTAGATGTCCTCTATACCCTCCTCTCCATCTCCTTGTGTATACCTGACCGTGGTCATCATGTTGGGCGTGTCGTAAATCGCCTCAGCCATATTCTGTTCCAAACTGTTCTCAGAGTTTATTTTATCGTCCTACCCCTATGAGTGCTCGGTCTTTCTGTGCGTTTTGAATGCCAGAATGTCAAAGTCTTCACACCTAATTTGATCAAACAGGAAGTATTTTAACCAGAGGCTACTTGCTACATGTGCTGTCCTGTTTTCTTAGTAAGTGGTAAATGCAGTCCATCACTTATGGTCATAACCATAAGGTTGATTGTTCGATCCACATCAAAAGGACCAGAATACACATCAAGACATTCTTCAAATACACATTTGAGCTATAGGTCTTGGCTAACCATTCTGAACCGTTGCATATAGTATATCCTGTCTGTTACAGAAGATAATTTGATAGACGTTAGTGATATTATTGATGTCCCCTCCACAGGGTTGCCAACTTTGGGACTTTGGCTGGAGTGAGACAAAATGTCAGTGGGCGTGCGAAGAGCGAGCGGCAAACGTTTTTGATAACCATAACCCAATTTTTTTTACAAAACAGTCCTCGTTTACTTAGTATAAACAAATTGAAGGAAGGCTTATATAAAAGCTATTGGCTGTTGTTGACGTAGGACATTCAAAATGTTTAGATATTTTTAAATCATGCAGTTAATCATGCATTGACATGGGAACACAGCTGTATACTGATACCTGCTGCCATAGATATGTATTTAACCAAGACAGAATTTATTCAGAATTTATTCCCAGTCTGACCCAGAAAGAAGGAATTTAACAGAAGGTAACAGTGTGTCATGGCCTTTAATTAGTTTAGTAATTTGGTTATTGGTTGATAGCCTAGACTACATTAAGACACCTTGTCATTTTGTTTTGAGGAGGGCTGTCAAACCATGAGAAAACCTTTAGGGTCTATACTGCGAGAATAGGTTACTTGGACCCCGCTCATTGCCAAACGTGACTTTATTTAGCCTAATGACTGATATTGAAAAGTAACAACATGGAATTAATGTTAAATCGTAATTAAAAATATCCTAATTAAAATAAAGCCAATAGAAGCCAAGAGATTCAGTAAACTGAGCCTATATTGACTTGTTCTTTCCGTGCTTAGCTCGAAAGGCACTTGTAATATAAATTAAATATAGGCTAAGTAACACCAAACTAACAATTTCTAGTTGAATTTCAACAAGGTCCACAGTCCACACAGAGAGGCAGAGAGACAGAAGACATGCAAGGAGGGAGGGAGACAGACCAGAAGAGTTTTTGGAAAGGATCATGCCATTTAAGAGAAGTTCTCTGAAAAGCTCTTTGAGGTATCTTTTTGCCATCTTTCTCTCTTGTTCAAATTTTGGGAATCACATAAAAATGCACATTTGATGTTCTTGTTCATTTTGATACCCTGGCTGTAATTTTAGGTTAAGTGTTGAGTAAGTAAATGAAACCAAATAGCGGAGTATCCGCATTAATTGCGTTAAAAAAACAACAGTAATAAAAAAAACGTAACGTTGTTATTTTAAAATGACAGCACTAGTTTGAGGCATTTATTTTCACTCTCAGACCTTAACCAAGACTTTATTTTCTTCTTCCCAAACGTGCGTCTTTCACTCAAAACGTTTCACGTGCAACAGAAGCAAAAGAAGGGAGCGGCGACAGAGAAAGGTGCGCGGAGGACGTTGTAGATCAGCCTGCACTGCAGTCAATGCAGTAGGTCCGAATAGATGGATAGATAGATCTAACAAGCGTGTTTCCTGTATAATCTGTGGTCTAGTAGTGAGTGATCAACAGTGAATGGACGGAAAAATTATTTTTTCAAAGATGGGCTTTTTGGCGTGATATCTCTTGCGTGTGCGTGAGAGCGTGAGATTGATGCTGAAAGCGTGAGTGTCACGCCAGACGCGTGAGAGTTGGCAACCCTGCCTCCAGAAAGAAATTCCATGTTCGTGGCCCCCTCTAAGTTACAAAGCAGATCTGCCCCTGGCCTACCACATAGACAGACAGGTAGGCCGTCCAATCATTAATTTGGCCCGAGGTGAACGATTGGACAGGCTTAGTATAGGCCTGCAACATCCCAAGATATCAGATTTTCTTTATTTTTGTCCGCGCATTCAATTTATTAATTGGGTCTGGAAGTAAAGAATCACAAATATGAGAAAAAATGCTTCTGGTGGCGATGGCTGCTGCTGTGAGGGTGTGCTGTGATCGTCTGGAGGCCTTGGTGTTTTCGTGGACGTCCATTCTGAAGGCCGGAAGAGAAAAGGAAACGATTGAATAAGAAACTTACCCCATGCAAGGAGAAAGTTCACTTATTTTGTATGAACTACGATACGATATGATAGTACTTTATTGTCAGAGCAAGTCTGAAATTCGTCTATACTATAGACTATACTAAAGGGTGTACTGCATACCACATAGATGACCCTTGACCTGCCATAAGCAGCTGCAGAATGACCATGTTTCTACTGCACATTTGATAATGTTTCACTTTGACATTGAACAGAAAAATATGTGTCAATACCAAAGTCAAACTCAGCCCTCTGCAAAAGTGATAAAGTGTATATATAGTGGACAGATGGCCCCAGTAACAGGAAATGATTTGTATCATCATTCGGAGGATGCTTTATCCAAAGCGCCTTAACAATAATGTAATAATTACAGATGCATGAGTGACTGAAACATTAGATTTAAGATGCACCTGTTCTAAGCACGGACGGCACCAGAGGGAATTGAACCCTGGCACTAGTTGCGCGACTCGGGATCGAATTAAAAGACTAAACTATTTTTTATTGAGTCCCAAAAGTAAATTAAATATCAATATCATTGTCCCTTTGAACAAAGTCTGTTCAAAGGGACCAAGTCCAAACTAAATACAATTAATGAAATATCAGCAAAACATATTAATCAAGAGCTGCTTTAATAAAATGTACAATTCACTACAGCAAACACAGCTGAATGGACACTACATTTACAGATTCAATGCAATTTACAAATTACTGTATGTGTGAGAATGCATGTATGCATTTGTACCTTAAAAAGTGTTCCTTCAGTAACACAAAACTAAGTGCAGACCTACAAGCCGATACAGACACAAGGACACAAGTCTACTGTTCTCTCTTAACACCGTAGAACCACTAGATCATTTATACACAAGTGTATTGTAGTGATCACACTACATTGTACCAAAGTCAAGATACATTTCAACAGAAAATAATTAAACAATTAGCTGAGGGGACAAAGGCAAAGACGGCAAAGGAAGCCCTAGATAGAGAACTAGAATGGTTTGAAGCAACTGAAAACGAGCCAATGACATGATTCTTTACCGCCTAACCTCAGCCTCCAACACCAAGAGCAACCGTGGAAACATTGAAAAAAATAATGAGCAGCATTTATGTACAGCTCCTGCAGTGACCAGTGAAGTCTTCATGTAATCTTATTTTAAGGAGATAAGTCCTTAGATCTTATTGAATGGCAGAAATCATCAGGTACAAAAACAAAAACAACTAACGTCTGTTGGCATTAAGATATAAAAAATAGTCACAAAGAAATGTTTTCATCCTTCATTTTATTAAATTAAGTTCACAAACCCCCCAGTTTTTGGCTTCACAGCTCACATCTGTCCATGTAAAATTGGTCCGCATTATCCTTAGGCAGTTCTTGTTCTTGCCACCATCAGGTTTCCCTCTGCTCCAGGAGGGATTATCCGCTGACAGGATGGTCCCATCAACCCATCTCCACGTCCCTTCACTGGCCTCATCTGTTATTCCAAGCCAGTAGTTCATGCCCTTGCCGTGAATGAAGTCCATCTCCTCTTTACTGTCCACGACCACCAGATCTGCTCCGTGGGAAACACAGAACTCCCTGCTCTTATTCCAGGATCTCCGCACATTGGAAAAAAGGTACAATTTTTCACCAAACCTATCCCAACCACCTAGAGATCCCCATTTACAAAGCAGTGAGTCTCTCGGCTCCGTCACATTCTTCAGCCTTTGGAGACGTTGCTCCATGTCTCTGTCCATGTCCATGACTGTCTTGTATTTCACTGCCAACCCAAGCAGTCCAGCCAGCAGGGCAACAGACAGCAGGGCCAGAAGCACCACCACAGCCCTGATTGTACACCGAGGAGGGCTCACAGCATCAGTATTGGAGGACTCCTCTGTACCCACATACCGGCAGTCCTGGTGTTGATCTCTGAGGCTCTCAATGCTAGCGTAAATCACCTCAGCCATATTCTGTTCCAAACTGTTCTCAGAGTTTATTTTATCGTCCTACCCCTATGAGTGCTCGGTCTTTCTGTGCATGTCAAAGACTTGTCACCTAATTTGATCAAACAGGAAGTATTTTAATCAGAGGCTACTTGCTACATGTGCTTGCAGAATCACTGTGTATGATAAGACACATCCTGTTTTCTTAGTAAGTGGTAAATGCAGTCCATCACTTATGGTCATAACCATAAGGTTGATTGTTCGATCCACATCAAAAAGACCAAAATACACATCAAGACATTCTTCAAATACACATTTGAACCAGTCTTGGCTAACTGTTCTGAACCGTTGCATATAGTATATGCACAGCCATTAATAGTATATGTCATATACTATTAATGGCTGTGTCTGTTACAGCAGATCATTTGATAGACGTTAGTGATATTATTGATGTCCCCTCCAGAAAGAAATTCCATGTTTGTGGCCCCCTCTAAGTTACAAAGCAGATCCGGCCCTGGCCTACCAGGTAGGTAGACAGACAGGTAGGCCGTCCAATCATTGCCTGAGATAAACAATTGGACGGGCTTAGTATAGGCCTGCAACATCCCAAGATATCAGATTTTCTTTATTTTTGTCCACGCAATAAATTTATTAATTGGGTCTGGAAGTAAAGAATCAAAAATATGAGAAAAAATGCTTCTGGTGGCGATGGCTGCTGCTGTGAGGGTGTGCTGTGATCGTCTGGAGGCCTTGGTGTTTTCGTGGACGTCCATTCTGAAGGCCGGAAGAGAAAAGGAAACGATCGAATAAGAAACTTACCCCATGCAAGGAGAAAGTTCACTTATTTTGTATGAACTACGATACGATATGATAGTACTTTATTGTCAGAGCAAGTCTGAAATTCGTCTATACTATAGACTATACTAAAGGGTGTACTGCATACCACATAGATGACCCTTGACCTGCCATAAGCAGCTGCAGAATGACCATGTTTCTACTGCACATTTGATAATGTTTCACTTTGACATTGAACAGAAAAATATGTGTCAATACCAAAGTCAAACTCAGCCCTCTGCAAAAATGATAAAGTGTATATATAGTGGACAGATGGCCCCAGTAACAGGAAATGATTTGTATCATCATTCGGAGGATGCTTTATCCAAAGCGCCTTAACAATAATGTAATAATTACAGATGCATGAGTGACTGAAACATTAGATTTAAGATGCACCTGTTCTAAGCACGGACGGCACCAGAGGGAATTGAACCCTGGCACTAGTTGCGTGACTCAGGATCGAATTAAAAGACTAAACTATTTTTTATTGAGTCCCAAAAGTAAATTAAATATCAATATCATTGTCCCTTTGAACAAAGTCTGTTCAAAGGGACCAAGTCCAAACTAAATACAATTAATGAAATATCAGCAAAACATATTAATCAAGAGCTGCTTTAATAAAATGTACAATTCACTACAGCAAACACAGCTGAATGGACACTACATTTACAGATTCAATGCAATTTACAAATTACTGTATGTGTGAGAATGCATGTATGCATTTGTACCTTAAAAAGTGTTCCTTCAGTAACACAAAACTAAGTGCAGACCTACAAGCCGATACAGACACAAGGACACAAGTCTACTGTTCTCTCTTAACACCGTAGAACCACTAGATCATTTATACACAAGTGTATTGTAGTGATCACACTACATTGTACCAAAGTCAAGATACATTTCAACAGAAAATAATTAAACAATTAGCTGAGGGGACAAAGGCAAAGACGGCAAAGGAAGCCCTAGATAGAGAACTAGAATGGTTTGAAGCAACTGAAAACGAGCCAATGACATGATTCTTTACCGCCTAACCTCAGCCTCCAACACCAAGAGCAACCGTGGAAACATTGAAAGAAATAATGAGCAGCATTTATGTAGAGCTCCTGCAGTGACCAGTGAAGTCTTCATGTTATCTCCTTTTAAGGAGATAACACCTTAGATCTTATTGAATGGCAGAAATCATCAAGTACAAAAACAAAAACAACTAACGTCTGTTGGCGCTAAGATATAAAAAATAGTCACAAAGAAATGTTTTCATCCTTCATTTTATTAAATTAAGTTCACAAACCCCCCAGTTTTCGGATTCACAGGTCACATCTCTCCATGTAAAATTCCCATTCTTCATCTTCGGCACTACCCTTACGCAGTTCTTGTCCTTGCCACCATCAGGTTTCCCTCTGCTCCAGGAGGGATTATCCGCTGACAGGATGGTCCCATCAACCCATCTCCACGTCCCTTCACTGGCCTCATCTGTTATTCCAAGCCAGTAGATCATGCCCTTGCCGTGAATGAAGTCCATCTCCTCTTTACTGTCCACGACCACCAGATCTGCTCCGTGGGAAACACAGAACTCCCTGCTCTTATTCCAGGATCTCCGCACATTGGAAAAAAGGTACAATTTTTCACCAAACCTATCCCAACCACCTAGAGATCCCCGTTTACAAAGCAGTGAGTCTCTCGGCTCTGTCACATTCTTCAGCCTTTGGAGACGTTGCTCCACGTCTCTGTCCATGTCCATGACTGTCTTGTATTTCACTGCCAACCCAAGCAGTCCAGCCAGCAGGGCAACAGACAGCAGGGCCAGAAGCACCACCACAGCCCTGATCGTACACCGAGGAGGGCTCACAGCATCAGGCTGCTGACTTCTTCCTGTTCCCAGAGTATTGGAGGACTCCTTTGTACCCACATACCGGCAGTCCTGGTGTTGATCTCCGAGGGGAAATAAATTTACGCTAGCGTAAATCACCTCAGCCATATTCTGGTCCAAACTGTTCTCAGAGTTTATTTTATCGTCCTACCCCTATGAGTGCTCGGTCTTTCTGTGCGTTTTGAACGCCAGAATGTCAAAGACTTGTCACCTAATTTGATCAAACAGGAAGTATTTTAATCAGAGGCTACTTGCTACATGTGCTTGCAGAGTCACTGTGTATGATAAGACACGTCCTGTTTTCTTAGTAAGTGGTAAATGCAGTCCATCACTTATGGTCATAACCATAAGGTTGATTGTTCGATCCACATCAAAAAGACCAAAATACACATCAAGACATTCTTCAAATACACATTTGATCCATGGGTCTTGGCTAAAATTAAGTTATAGTTCCCCAGCGGAGCTGACTGCCTATTTGCGAGATTATAAATGCATGAAGGATAAGGTACATGTACATGTTTTTGTAAGTCGTTTTCTTCTGGGAAAAAATGGCCCACACCATCCTGTACTGGGACCACCGATATGGCCCCAGTATGATCTCTGCCTACGCTACTGACCACTTGGTGTCGGACTTGTACAGCCAACCCAGTTCATTTATTGAATGTCCCCACCCTAAGTTACAAAGCAGATCTGCACCCGGCGTACCAGGTAGGTAGACAGACAAGTTATCCATCCAATCATTTAATTTTGCCCGAATAAAATGATTGGACGAGCTTGGTATAGGCCTGCAACAGCCAAAGATGGCCCATTTGTATTTAGTCTGATTATTCGATTTATGTATTTGCTGTTGGGATGTGAAGAATATAGCCAAAAGATTATTCTAAAATAAATTGCCTACCCCAGCTTTAATCCACATCTCTCTCAAACGACGACCAAACGCATCATCTTGTGACAACTTTATTGCTTTACACAACATGTGATCGGCATATCTACAAAACAAAGAACTTTGAATAGAAAAACAAAAGTATATATAAAAAAAAACGGAGAAGGTCCGACGTCAGAGCTCAATGTCTGTTGTGTTTGTATCCAAGTGCCCGCATGGGAAAACCAAGTCGGGAGGAAAACGCTCCCGACATTCCCAGAGTCCTCTGCCTCCGTGGAGGGCGTGCCAGGTCCATGGTTACTACGGTAACCGTGGTTGTGATGGTGGCGGTGGCGGCGGCTGCTGCTGCGGCTGCCGGTGAGGGTGTGCTGAGATCATCTGGAGGCCTTGCCGTTTTCGTGGACGTCCATTCTGAAGGCCGGAAAGAGGAAAGGTGAACAAATGAATAAGAAACTTAACCCATGCAAGGAGGAAGTTGGCTTTTTCTGGATGTACTATCACTACTAAAGGGTGTACCACATACTACATCGATGACTCTTGACCTGCCATAAGCAGGTGCAGAAGGACCATGTCTGTTTGTTTGAACAGAAAAAACGTGTGTCTATACCAAACTCAACCCTCTGCAAAAGTGAATGATATATAGAGAACAGACGGGGCAAGTAACAAGAAATGATTTGTACGATCACTTGGCGGATGCTTTTATGCAAAGCGTCTTGTTGTATAAATAAATACATATACACTCTCCATCATAAATAAATTGATTCAAGATGCACTGGTTCTAAGCACGGGTGGCACCAGAGGGAATTGAACCCTGGCACCGGTTGATCGGATCGAATTGAAAGGGTTAACATGTGACCTTCACCCACCCGTTGTCGTCTTTGAGGTGCTGGTAGAGTTCAGCCTTGTTGTTCACGGAGCTCGCCCTGCCCGCAAACTCCTGGTGCTTCCTGGAATTGGCCACCGTGATCCGATTGGTCCACAGCGCCAGAAGAGAGACCGGGCCTGGGAGCCAGGGAGAGAGAGCGCTGAGTACTGCGTTTTCATTGGCTGATGCCGTTCTACACGGATTACTGTAGTTATTGTTCTGGAGCCGAGTTTTCTTCTAATTTTAGTGCAGTCCAGAAGGTGTAGAATGACATTTATCCTAATAAAGAATACGTAAAAAAATATAGATTTGAATAATTTTTTTTAGCTTTTCATTAGTTTATTAAACTCCAACAAGCTCCCTGGATAAGTCAACACCTTCTAGCCCATAAATACTCCGGGGCAGAATGCTAGGCCTACTGGCACACTGGCGAGTGCTTTAAACAGTTTGTGCTTCAAACGGTTTTAAATCTTGAACAAAACGTATCTATTTCACATCAGGATTACCTTTGGCCTTCTCCGAGGGCTGGACCTCCTCTGTGGCCAGGCGCGGCTTCTTGTTCAGTGGCTCTGGGGAGTCGGGCGAGTCCTTGATCACCTCAGACTCCTGCTCCTCTTTCTCCAGTGCCCCCTTCAGCCTGGGGGGGGAACGACAACAACAAATGACTACATGTAGGAGGGAGGGACGAAACCTAGGATTTATTCATTTAACTGATGGGGTTCAAAAGTGACATAACACAAAATGAGAGTTTCCCCTTAAGAATTCTTAACTCTTATGAAATCTTCAACCTTTTTGGGATAATATATTTTTTCAGCATTAAGGATACACTTTGATCAAAGACTGACTAACAAGTGAATTCAGATACACATCACTAAGGAATAGATGGGGGGGGGGGAGGGAGGGAGGGGGGGGGGCCTAGGGCGTCTTGCTCAAGGACGCCCTAGGCTATGGTCACTGGGGATCGAACCCAATACCTTTCAGCTGGACGTCAACCCCAGTTAGCCATGACACTACCCCCCACCCACTAATAAATAAAAGACCTCTCTGAGCACTGCCAGCCCAGTACCGGGTCTCGGTCCGACTGTGTGTGCCCCACCCCCCTGTTCATCCTGCCAAAATAAAAGCCCTCCCCTCCCAGCCAGCCGGCCGAGAGTCTGCTGCTGCTGCTGCTACCTCTCCGAGTCCTGCCAGGCCTTGTCCTCCGGCTCCTTGGTGCCGTTCTTTTCGGCCCTCTCCTCGCGCTCCTCCCGCTTGCGGCCCCTCTTCTTCCGCTCCTCCTCCTCGGGGGGCTTGCTGCGGCACGCCACGATGCAGTCCAGCACGCGCTGGTGGCGCTCCGAGCCCGCCGCGTGCGTCTTCACCAGCGTCTCCAGCTCGTTCCACATGATGCGGTACTGCTCGTCCCTGGAGAGGCACGCCGGGGGGGGGAACCTCGGGGTTAGTGATGCGTTGGTCTCTTTGACAACGAGCGACACATCCGACGCTGTGATTGGATTGGTTGAAATCACCATAGAAAAGCGTTTTTGAAGCATTCCACCAATTGAACGATTTAACAAGACTATGGATCTAATTGGGGGGCGGCTCGTTGGGCCAAACCCACTAGTGCGCTAACCATGTAAGGCGACACGCCTCGTAGCGACCCAGGTTAGATTCCCGCCTGTGGTCCTACCCTGTACATCTCATTCCCTCTCTTCTGCAACCCGCTTCCCTGTCTCTAGTCACTGTCCTGTCCACAACGGCACCAAAACATCAATATATATAACAGGAAACAGACGCCACTCCGGGATCCGTTTCTGTTTTTTTTAACGTTGGTGCTGTGGCACACACACACACACAACGGCCCTCACTCTCTTGGGGCCCTTGGGGATAACAGAAGCCACTCCGGGATCCGTTTCTGTTTTTTTTTAAACGTTTTAACGGCCCTCACCTCTTGGGGCCCTTGCCCCGGGAGCCCACGGTGGAGATGGGCAGGGGGTCGTTCTTCCTCTCCATGTCCACCAGGTTGTAGACGGTCTTCTGACAGGTCAGCACGTCCTCCTCGCTCAGAGCCTCCTTCACGATCAGGTTGGCCAGGGGAACCACCTGGGGGGGGGGGGAAGAGAGAGAGAGAGAGAGAGAGAGAGAGAGAGAGAGAGAGAGAGAGAGAGAGAGAGAGAGAGAGAGAGAGAGAGAGAGAGAGAGAGAGAGAGAGAGAGAGAGAGAGAGAGAGAGAGAGAGAGAGAGAGAGAGAGAGAGAGAGAGAGAGAGAGAGAGAGATCTCAATATTGACGAAGAGAATTGATTGGAGGTTGAAATTATTTTTTAATCTGCTTTTCCAGACAGGCTCTTGAAACCAGTTCTTTGTGGACCATCAACTGCCAAGTTCCTCAAAGTAACTTGTTTTTATTGATCGGCAGTTCAACACTGTAAATGCCTCATCCAATAAAACAGTCTTTGGCAGATATGAAAGATGTCTGACACAAATTGATGATATATTGACAGTTGGCCAATTGCTATGTGTGCAGCTCTGGATGATGACAGTGTTGACTAAATATGTTCGTCTGTGAGACGATCGTTGGGGTGTGTGTGTGTGTGTGTGCGTGCGTGCGTGTGTCGTACCGCCTGCATGTTGAAGATGGTGGTCTGGGAGATGATCATGGGCCAGTAGCGGGTGTAGCGCTCCAGCTGGGCCTTGGCCCGGTCGGCGGGGAACCGCCCCCCGGGGTTGGGGGCGGTCTCTGCGACCGGAGTCAGCCTGTTCTCCCTCATGAACTCCCCAAAGTCCTGGTGGAGCATCCCTTCATGATCAGTCAACGGCTTGTAACGGCTAATCACACTTAACACCTGGTGGTGTAATGTGTCACCTTTAACCCATTCCCCGTATACAACCGAGACGGCCAGGATGAGACGATGTCTGGACTATGTGTTGATTCCTTGGTGGGAGAACAGCTGGATACACATTATTTTCGATCTGAACATTTTCTATTACATAACATTTTGTGTATTTTTTTTTTAAAGGGGAAATTTCAAACTTCTCAGTTAGAGACGTTTCGGAGAGAAACGCAGGAAAAAAAAATGCATCATGTTTTCAAACTCAAAAAAAGAATAGTTTGAATAATCGGGATTTCAATATTGACCAAAAATAATCGTGATTATGATTTTTTTCGAGCGGCCCTACCGTGATGCGGTAGTCGGTGACGCGCCCGCCGCAGCCCTCGCTGATGGAGGGCGGGTCCTCCAGGGTGGAGCGGGTGCTGTTGAGCACGTGCAGGAAGATCTCCCCGCCGTGGCTGCTCAGCATGTGGCTGATGACCTTTGACCCCGACTTCCGCGGCTGCTCCAGGAGCACCGAGCGGCCTGATCCAACACAGATGAGTCAAATCAATCAATCAATTAATCAATATGGAGTTTTAATAAGGTTTATGTAAAAAAAAAAAGTCTGCCAAAGTCAACCATTTGACTCCCGCATTTCTGACGCTAAATACAAGATGAACCTCGGAATATGACCTAGGCAATTATGATGAGGCTAACGAAAGGTAAAACATGATTTAATTAATTAATTAATTAACGTAATAGCCTGTCGGAAAAATCGGAAAACGCTTTTGTCCTTTTCACTACGTCTCACTTATCTAATAAAAAAAACCAAGCAAACTTCTTCTACTCTAGTGAGTGTGACTGCGCGGTCAGACCCGGTCCCAGTGCGTACCGTTGAGGAGGAAGTTGGTGAGGCAGGACGAGGGACGGCTGTTGACGTCCGTGGGGGAGATGCGGTAAGCGCCCGTACAGTAGTGCAGCTCTGCAGGAGGAGGGGGGGGGAGGGGGGGATATCTCTGCCGTTTACATCACAACTAACCCAGCAAATCACATCAAGTATTTCACAATCAGAAAACTCATGAAATACTGTTATTTACATTAACTAATCAGAATACATCCTAATTCCAAGGGGGGGAAAAACTATTATTGGTTGGTGGAATAGAAAATAATATAACATTCGTAATATGCAATATTTGCACATGAAAATGCAGGATATTTTTTTGCTACTTTCAGAAAGATTTTCCTGTAATTACTTAAAAAAGAAAGTAAAGTAAAAAAAATATCCTGCATTATTTTTCTATGCAAATATTGCATCGATTGCGTCGTTTAACACAGAGGCCGATACACTATCTTTTAATAAGCGTGCACTCAACACCCATTATAAACACCCTGATCCCAGCACAGTGTCGACAGCTAACCCTCCCTGCTGGCCTCAGGGACCAGAACGCCCCTGACCCGTCCCCGGCGAGGGCGTCGGCGCTCAGCCTACCGACGCTGTTGGTCCGCGGCGTGCACCACTTCAGCGTGACCGTCTCCTTCAGGCCGCTGTCCCGGCTGGTGCTGCCCGCCATGTGCAGGTCGCCTGCAGGGGTCAACGACACAGCGAGAGGTTGATGCTATGACGGCTAGCGTCGACGCTCTGTGAAGTGGCATCAGTGTTAAAAAGGGGGTGATTAACCAATGTCACAACTCACGGGTGGGCGTGTCCACCTAGATGTATGATGGATAGATCAGCAACATTTTTGCTACAGTCCAATGGGGAGGCTGGTCTATCCATCATACATCTAGGTGGACACTCCCACTTGTGATGTCACTAAAACACAGGAAAAGGCACATTTCCAAACAGCTTGTGATAGGCAGTTCAGTTCGGACCAAAAGTCATACGTTTTACAACCGGAGAACGGAGGACCAGTGTCATTGGGACTCATCGTGATACGTTCACGGGTTTGGTTTGAATGAGTTTCAACCCACCGCTCTTGAAGAACTCCAGATGTGCGTCTCGGTGGTGCAGGAGCTCCACGTCGTAGTTGGCAGACGTGTTGGCGTGCTGCTCTTCCTAAGCGAGTACGGACAACGTTGAGCAGTGATACACGGTTCGGTCGGGCCGTGTACACGCGCGCGTACATACGTACAGACACACACACATGCACAGAGACGGGTGAACACTGCTGATTTCATGGTTCAGGATGGGGAACGTATGGGAAAGAGGCTGAAGGTTCAGTGCAGCTCGCTAATCTTTCAATATGTTTCATTAACTCCCATCAGCCTTTTCATGTCGGTTTTGGACGTCCGTCAGATAATACATAGGCTGATGTTAATTAGCATTTATGGACAAAACTAAAATGTATCACCTTCCTTTTTTTTTTTTTTTTTTACAAACATCCATTGTGGTGAATGGAATACTATCAACAGTGGGATACAGCGAAGAGGAGGACTAAGATGGTCACAGTTAAAAACAACACTACTTATCATGATCGCACAAACGGGCACACAGAGACACGACAGAGGAGATGCAGAGTAGGTGGGGGTTCACATAGATGGGACCACTATGTCTGGATCGCTATGGGCTAGACTGCAGATTTGCTAGAGACGGACACCAAACTCTTCGGAAAGTCAAGGAGAGGCATACTGGTCACAGAAAACTTTACATAAAACTAAAAATGTCCCACAGGACATAGACAGTCAACAGTCTGTATGCATGTCTATAGCGTACAAGTGACTGAATAGTTTTTTTGGGGATGTATGTTTAAGCTTTATACTTCAATTAACTAGTGCAAGGGCTTTTATTAATTTCTTTCATCCTCTGAGACCAAAATTGCCTCTCCTTTACTATGACCTAAGTACATCAAATCGTATACAACACAATCGTCCAATCGGAGGGGTGGGAGGAGGGAAAAAAAAGCTGAAATTGAAATTGTTAGCCTTGCACTACCAGAAGTAAAAGCAGCTATGAGGAGTCAGCACTCTTTGATAAAAGCTCTGAACAATGGCAAAATAGACTGTTGCGCTCAATGCAATTACTGTTATTAATAATTGTAGCTATTTATTCTTCTTAAAAAAATATTGTAGCCTATGGGAGCCGGAATTCAGTCAAATCGTATATTTTCACCAAATTCCCTGTCATGTTAAGATCTGGCAAATAACTTTTCTTCTCCGTTGTCAACAGCAAATGCAAACACGGATTCCTTAATTTGATTGATGTGCCACCATGAAGGTATTCTGCGAAGAGCTCACAGGATCCATCTTCTGAATCCATCTTAATTAACCTAAAGTGCTTTTCCTAAAAACAAAACAAAAACTCCTCATTGAGGCTTTAAGAGGTGTGTGTGGGCTAGCTAAAAAAACGCCAAACTCCCCTCAGGTTTTTCATGCGTGTGTGAGCGAATACTAACCTGTTCGCAAACATTTAATGTGGGCTAGCAAAACAGAAAATACAGCATGAAACCAGCAGCAGGTTCAAAGGTCAAGATCAACATGCAGATGAGATATTTCCAAACCATGCAGATGAGGAACAAAATAAAAAGAATCAGCCATGAAGGATGGGTAGAAGCACACTCAAACAGACAAAGGTAAAGCAAAGTGAGTATAGGTAGCCGTTTCTTTTGTCCTTTAAATCAGTTAATTTTCGTTTCTTACATTTTTTTCTTAATTTTCTTTTTTTTTGCATATTCATAAAAATAACTTATCTTATAATTATTCATTCTCATGACTGTCCTGCACTTCTGTGACTACCACATTTTCCCATCGGGGGGATTAATAAAACAAATCACCCAGAACCCCTTTGCACGAGTCTATAGTGTTGTACGGAGTTGGTGGTGCAGCCGTACGGGCCGAGGGCCCCGGAGCCCCTGGCTTACCTTCATGGGGATGTTGGTGATGGTGGTGGAGGCCAGGTCGAAGTGCTGCTGCACCAGGATGTTCAGCTTGGTGGCCAGGTGCCGGCCCGCCCGCACGCTGTGCACCTCGCTGGTGAGTAAGGGGGAGATCTGGCCGGGAACAGACGGCGCCCCGGGGGGTCAAACACATTGCTTTGAGCCATGTTTGTGTTTGAATGTCTGTGAGTGATTGTCGCACCACGTTCGTGGTTAGCTTGTGGCTGGCTGTTAGTCAGTAGGCTGTATGTTCGCACATAGGACTTTTTTTATTCGTTTGAATGATTTTGCTCTAAATTATAAATGTCTGCGGCACTTATATGCATATCATAACCCCAATTCCCCTGAAGAATCTGCTCATTAGAAACCAGTTATCGAATGCAATGATTTTGTGCAACTATACTATTCATGACCCATGGTATAATACAGTGGGCGAGGGAGGGTTTGGGTGGGTGTGTATGTCTCTTGTATACTGTGTATATGTGGCCTGGGGCCTATATGTATGTATTGTCTGTACCTGTACTGTTATTATTGTAAAGCAGCTTTATATGACAGCATGGAGTCCAAGACAAATTTCCTTCAAGGACAATAAAGTATCTTATCTTATCTTATTATATACATCAATCCTGTGAAATGCTTGATTGATTGGCAATATTTCCCATCTGATGTAATATGTCATATTTTTGTCTTTATATAATGGAAGTTGTTTTTTTTTCTTCAGAATTTACTAAATGTTTCAGTGAGCGCACCTCTTTCTTTGGTCGGTCGGACACCAGTGCGTCCTCTCCCATGGGGAAGATGTGCACCAGCACCAGCTCACACTGCTGGATGGCCATCAGCCTGGAGAACAACAAGGTCACATCCCCTCAGCCAATCAGGTAGACGCAGACTCACACATAGAGTACCAAAGGGGAGGTGTTAGCGAGGGGAACTTTTTGGATCCCCTCATCGGTGCGACGGTGTCTGACTAGTTCTTGCTCGGTACATACCTGTCCGAGCCTGCGGCCAACTTGTTTTGTTCCATGAGGGTCTCCTGGATGCAGTCTTCTAACATGCGCACGTGTGTGTCACTGCAAAGACACCAAAATATATTAAGACAAATGATAACAGGTCATCATTATGGCTGTTGGTGACAAACCACAAATATACCCTAATCAGATCTGTATGGAAATGGTTAGCACAACATTGACTGAATAGCCTATGCAACCCGCGTGAATAAATGTCATTCAAGAACAGCTTGTGATGAGACTTTATCTCAAAGTCGACAAACTGCCGCGGCCCCCATATGCAAATTCGACAACCCTAACTGGTCCCCGACCCGGAGGTTGGGGATCACTACCCTAGCAACTACACTACTATTTATACTAGTTATTTAGGTTACTTAATTCATCAAAGGGCGAAAATGTCGGTTACAATTACTGTACTTAGGATATTGAAAAATATATATGAAAAAAAATATATAATAACACAAATGTATAATATAAGGGATACATTCCAAAACATATGTTGGTGTATATGCACAATTAGTCTGTGCATATTTTTGTTATGCAAAGATTATGAATTGATAATTAATTAATTAATTGCAGTGATACAACACAAATTTTTTTTTTTTTTTTTGTGTTTGTGTCTTTGTGTTTTTTTAAACACAAAGTTTAAACAAGGTGTAAGCCACTTGAGTTCCAGCGGGGGACGGCCCACCTCTTGGCGTTGGTGAGGCAGATGATGCGGCCCCGGTTGGCCACGCGCTCTGCGGTGTCCATGAGCGCCGTGCGCTGCTCGTGCTGCAGCTCCGTCAGCTTGCACAGCGACTCCACCGCCGCCACCAGGCCGTGCAGGACGCTGCAGCACTCGGGGTCCTCACGCGGGTTGGGTGGCCCCACCGCCGCCAGCGCCGACATGAGCTGCGACCACAGACAAAAGACGGGAGGAAGTGAGAAGAGGAACAGGTACTGGTAGTGGGCGGGGGCCGGCGTTAACCGCAGTCACGCTAACGCCAGGCTTCACACCAATGTGCTCCCTTGTTGTCATGAGGTGATGGTGTTGGGAGCTCTACGGTTAAGATGGCTCGGGCCGTTGCGTCGAGGGTTTTCTTCCACTGGGTCCGTGACGACGGATGTTTGCGGCTCAAAGGGGCCTTGAATTACCTCGTGGGTGCTCTGGTCTTCCTGTCGCCACGTGTTCAGGATGTGGAACTCTGAGTCGCTCACAATGTAATTAATCTGTGAAGAAACAGACAAGTGCACTCTTTCTGTTAGAAGATAACAAAGCCAAATGATCCCATGTAACAAGATCCTCTGGTGGTAAAATGGCCTCCAGTGTTTATGTAACAATAAATATATGAGACCAGAGGCACAAGAGCGAAAGAGACAAAACACATACACACACACATACACACACACACACACAGGGCAGACAGACGAATGGACACTGACCAGCTTGTTTAGGGGGTACACGTCATAGAGGATCCGGCAGTACTCCATCGAACACTCGACCGCGCAGGTCCACAGCGACTTGGACACGGGGGCCAGCGGTATGACCCCCTGGGCGCGGCTCTTGGTCAACACGTCACACTCCACCTGCTGCCGGCTGGACTCGGCCATGTAGGGGCAGTGGTCCACCACGAAGGCCGTCTTGTGGGCCACGGAGAACATCTTCATGGTGGAAGGGTCTACGTGCGGGGTGGGGTAGACTAGGGTACACAGAAGGAGGAAGGGTGGCATTAAGGTACAGGTACATTCGCCATCACACTCCCTTAATCCAACTCGTAAGCATACATAATGATTGAGAACATCAATCAAGGACCTTTTGCGTGCAAAAACGTGTCATGAAGATAAGATGCACTTTGTTTATCCACGATGAGAACTTAGGGTAAAGAATTAAAAATAAATAACAAAAAAAAAAGACCGAAGAACTGGAATGAACATTATGTTAAGGTTCAAATTATTCATACATTACATTACATACATACATAGTTTATAATATATCAACATGAATCATAAAGCCAGCTTTACCTTGTGATTGTGACAGACAGCGGGCCTCTCCCTCTGAAGACCAGCTAAACCCGGCCAGGGGTTACAGAAAAACCACACCAGCCAAACTGTGTGGCCAAACTACCGAACAGGCGAGTGACCTAACTATAAATAATTAGTTTGTATCATTTCTATTAACTAAGATGACCACAGGGCGAACATGTCGTGGATGTGTTACGACCACGTTAGCTGGTAGCGCCCAGCTCAGTCTGCTCTACCGTAATACCTATAAACACACAATTTCTACCGTAGTACCTATAAAAGAACACCATTTACACGGATCACATGTTGATTGTATACGTCTGGTATCGT
This sequence comes from Micromesistius poutassou, assembly GCF_964030765.1. Classification (NCBI taxonomy): domain Eukaryota; kingdom Metazoa; phylum Chordata; class Actinopteri; order Gadiformes; family Gadidae; genus Micromesistius; species Micromesistius poutassou. The sequence goes on along the minus strand of NC_140288.1, from coordinate 1,753,340 downwards.
TTTTCATCCAATGCAACTTCGAAGGGATACAGTGGACACGGAAAAATTAACTATTTAAAATGAGCTAGGATGGTTTGTTATTAGCGGAACTGCTTAACGGTGGGGGGTTACAGTGCTAGTGCTCCGACGGAGGCGCTGAACTGCTGAAGGTTCCGGCCCAGCTCAAAGAATCAAACCTATGCCTAAATTTAATTTAAAGAACAACGTTTACTTTTGGGATTGTATTTCTTGAAGCAAAAATAAGGGTTAAATATATATATTTGATGAGATAATAAAATAAGGTATTGAGTAGATTGCAATTAAACAGATACTGTCAATGAAAAATTTATCTGTTTATTTTATATTTTGTTTTATTCTATTGTACGTTTTGGTCTACTGTATTTCATTATGTTTAGTCTGTTTTCATTCTTGCACTTTATCAGTTTTCACTATGACGTACATTGACCAACACAGAGATAATCAGAAGTAGGCTACACTGAGGCTTGGTTCAACAGCCACATAGCCGCAACAATACAAGATGAAGATAAGTACAATTTTAAATATGTAAAAAAAAAAAAAAAAAAAAAAAAAGTAAAAATAAGTAACGACAAGAAAAACTAAGACAGTGGTAATAAGTAATGAGCTGTAGTAAAGTGAAAAGTGGTAGGGATACCAGCCACGGTTGATTCTAGAGAGCGTGTCCCTTTTGAAAATGAAACTTAAGTGAATCACCGCTGCAAGAAGGGGCGGACCAAGACCGAGCTGTCTGATCCGTCTGCCCGACTTTAAACCCTCCCCATACCCCGACCCCACCCGTCTCTGTTGTGTCAAAACTTCACTACACTATTTCGGGTCGGAGACTGAGAGGAAAAAAGAGGATGGATTTGTGATGGACCCCTTTCATTCACTTTCTGACCTCATCTGACTCTTTGTTGAAAGTATTGTAGGAGCAAACCTCCACCGTAGACTTCCAAGATGAACGATAACGCCATACTTGAGATGGACGAAACGTTGGATTTTTTGGAGGAAGAGGCGGAGTTGGGGATGATAGACGAAGACATCGGTGAGCTTTACGGTTATCTCTCCAGACAAGCGCGCAGGGCGAGGTTAGGGTCCGACTGGCGATGCGCGTCCACCGCCAGTGTGGTACTGTCCATGGGGAGGTGTGGTACTGTCCGTCCATGGGGAGGTGTGGTGCTGTCTGTCTATAGGCAGACTGTCCATGGGAAGGTGACGGTGTGGTACTGTCCGTCCATGGGGAGACGTGGTACTGTCCATGGGGTAGTGTGGTACTGACTTTCCATGCGGCAGGACCCACACATGAAGTGTATTCAATTAAAAACAAGCTTGACTGCTCTTGCTGTTGCTGTTTTAGAGAGGTGCGTTTTTATACATAGCCCAAAGTATTTACATTTATGTATATTGAGTTCTATATCGCCCTGGTCCAACAAAGATGGCATTTGTTTGGTAGATGATCAAAAGTGAAGTGCAGCATTCATTTAGACAGTTTTATCCAAAGCATGTACATTTAGACAGATCGTCATGGGGCAGGGGACGCCCCCTAAGGCAAGGATGGCTTCAGGTGGGCTGTTTGTAGTACCTTTCAGCTGGGAGTAAAATTAGCCATAACCACTACACTCTCTTGCCCAAAACTAGGCCTTGTACCAACCATCCACCATTAATCAACCCCATCATTCCCTTCCCTGTAATTTCAAGTCAACAGGGAAAGTTCTTTGAATCTATTCATTCAGTGAGATGTAAGTCCGCATTCTCCATTATGACATGTGTGAACAGACACACCCACCGAACAACTGTCGTCGGGTGGAAAATAGTTCTTTCTTCTGCAATTCGATGACTTCAAGTCAGGGGATTTCTGTGAAGACTCAAGCAGTGAACATCACGATCCCTGTGACAGTGTGTTACTATGGGACAGCTTTTATTTTGGAAAAACAAAAACAACAACATCTGCGGTTGATTAGTTCAGTATCTCATTGTGGTCACCATATAGAACAGGATTTTCCACATGCACTGAATCTTGTTTTGGCACATAATGTGACGTTTGTTACAAGTGCATTCCATACCCCGCCCCTAGAGGGTTGTTAATAAAGTTGTGTACTGGGTTTGTAAGTGTTGCTTTGGCATTGTTAAGTCAGTCAGGGTAATGAATAAAGGAGTGGTGAGTTCATGAAGGGGAAAAAAATTGTGTGTGTGTGTGTGTGTGTGTGTGTGTGTGTGTGTGTGTGTGTGTGTGTGTGTGTGTGTGTGTGTGTGTGTGAGAGAGCGTTAGCTTGCTTTAGTTGGTAAAAGATGAACGGAAATGAGTCACATAATCGCCACAAAATGCCCTCCCCCATGTTATTGAGTTATTAAATGAGACTCAAACCTCAGAGCCTGAGGTTTGTGGCATTCCGCTTGTATTGCTGATTGCTAACGTGAAAACCAGGTTTGGTCAGAAGCAGGTCAAATGGTTTAGCTTGCAATGCCACCATTATGTCTTTCCATTATGGCCCCCATTGCACTTCTAACCATCCCTTGAGATTTCGTTGGGTGTGTTAAATATGGTGTGTGAATCCCTTGCAGTCACTGTTACTGTGATTAAGGGCTGAACATACAAAATTGACTGGACAATTTTACTTTGTTTTGTAATGTTTGTGCAAAGTGTGTGCTCTTATGGTAGATGTCACCCATTTAATTATAGCTGCTCATTTTAACTTTTAGTCATTAAGATGCCGCTTTTATCTAATGACCTAGAGTGAATTCAGATACATGTCATACAGGACAAAAAGTAGGCCTGCAGCTATACTGGGGTGTATTCTATCAAATTGTTTATTGGGGTTAGGACAGTATAGTGGCTTGGTAGTTACTAAAGGTACTGGGTTTGATCCCTGATGTCAACAGCCTTTCTATAGGCAACCTTGAGCAGAATGCCTGTTAACATGTATTTGGTTTCACGGTTCGTGGCCTTAGACAACCCTAAACGACAAAACGAGAAAATGGTATTACTATTATAACAACAATATTGATTTATGTTTCTTTTGCTCGGGCACATTGTTAGTTTGTTCCTCATCATCCCAAAAAACACGGATCTTCTCTTCTTCTTCTTCTTCTTTCAGTGTACCCGCAGGAGTTCCTCCCGACATATGAGACCATACGAGACGGTGCGTCCATGGCCCGGGCAGAGCAGGTGAGGACAACATGCATCACTCCCCAAAGCCAAATAAGCCTTCGTCATTTTGCAATCCACCCCGCCCATCATAAAGAGTGCAGGGGTTGGTGATGCTCTGTTGACTCGCTCAGCCCTTGTGCTGTGTGTATTTAACGGGCGAATACCGTGGCACTAAAGAGGGGGACATATCTCATAAGTGTCAGCTCAGCGGTAGGAGCGTGGTCTCTTCAGAGATCGCCGCCGATCTCCCCTTCGACGGGACGTCATGTATGACCTGATGGAGGAAGAGCTGTTTGAGTACCGCGTTGTGGAGCTCTCTTCTAGCGCCCCTTGCTTCTCCCCGCAGGCCGACTTCAACGGGAAGCACGACTCGCTGTTCTTCAACGACGGCGTGCGGCGCATCGACTTCGTCCTGGTCTACGAGGACGAGGACAAGAAGGACTACGACAAGAGGCACGCGTCCCAGCGCAAGAAGGTGAGTCACACTAAACCGTTTTTTTTCCCCCCCGCGCTTTTCGTTTTCACACGTGGTGCTTCGTGGTGACGACGGGTCATGTGCTCTGGGATAAAAGCTTCTGGCAAAGACTTAAATTGAAGTTGTAATAATAAACGTGTACGGTACCTTTAAAGAAATCAGTTCAAAGACGGACATGTTCAAAGACGGACACGATAATAGGAGTCAGTGATTCGCTAACACAGTAGGATAAAGACAGAGTTACCCATCCACAAACAGGAAATGGAAAATTCTAATGGTTTTATCGAATGCTGGATGAGCATGTAGATTAAAGCCTGAAATAAATATGATGAATGTAGTAAATGTAGTGATTTCTTAGTATGAGGAAGTTGTGGAAAGGCATGTTTTGCTCTTTGTTGTTATGTGGTTATTCAAAAAGAGTAACATATTCAGCATATATGCTGCACAAATTCTGTTGTGTTCTCATGAAAGGATCATGAATTGGTTAAACAGTACCAAGTTCTTCATCAGACGTTAATGTTTGACATTGTTTTAGGCTATGTGCAACATAGTAGAAAAGTTGGATATGGACATTAACAATAGTCAATATTGGATTGACTTAATGTACTGTATATGTTTAAACAAAGTATATTGTGTCCTTCGTGTTACACACACAGTGACGGCTTTTCCTGAAACAGTAATATTTACTTTTGAGTATTTGTCAAGGGAGTGAGTCACTGTGAAAGAATGGTATCTGAATTAACTTTATAGAGAGACATATCTTTACTTGAACCTGCTATTGTATGAACATTTGTCCCGACCATGATGAACCGCTGAGGAAAACATATTTAGGCCTAGCTTGACATTCATTTGAATTCACAGTTTTTATCTGAGTAAATGTATTTGAATTATTTTACCAATTTAAAACAAGCATTAATCATTGTACCTTTTTGAAGGGTGCTCTAAGCCTGCTCTACGATATTTGACTTCCGTAACTGAATTGACTCTTATACCCTGAACACAGTTGATTATACCCTTGACTAAACTTGTGAAAAAGAGAACTGGTCTGCCTGCCACTTTTCAGATTCGAGTTAGAGCCACAATCCACCACAAATGGTGTGTGTGTGTGTGTGTGTGTGTGTGTGTGTGTGTGTGTGTGTGTGTGTGTGTGTGTGTGTGTGTGTGTGTGTGTGTGTGTGTGTGTGTGTGTGTGTGTGTGTGTGTCCACAGAGCCAGGTGTGTAGGCTTGCAGCTTTACACAGAAACAAATCCCCAGGGATAAGTAAATTATTCTGAATCTGAATCTGAACCTGAAATCTGGTTGGTTTAGTTTATGTAAAATGGAAAATGTCAGTTATGTGGTCCTGCAATAGAAGAGAAAAGGGGAATGTATTGGAATATCTGTGTATCTGTCAGACATATTGTAGTGTGGAGCCACTAACTGGATTGAGCTACAGTATTTCACCACTATGGGGTTTGCAAATCAGACTTTAGACTCTAGAGACTTCTGACTGCCTGTGGGCCATGTTAAAACCAACCGAGTCAACAATATTATTCTGCGTCAGTTACTTCAGCCAAGAAAGATTTGTATGAAATTAGCTAGTAATTAATAATAAGTACACTGTAGCTGAATCAACTGTATAATTATTTCACCATGCTCTAATTGTCGGTGCGTTAATGACTTTGAAGGGAAAGATTCAACAAAATCAGTTGCAATCAATGCCGTTTGTTTTGCTGTATGGACAACTCTATATCATTCTCATGAATGGATAATGAATTGTTTGTGTAGTGCAATTCTTCATATTTAAGTTAATGTTGACCATGATCATGTTAAATATTTGATATATATTGCAACAAAAGTATGTTCCCGGAAATATTAACACACTGCTCATACATAATTAAGCAGGCTGAATCCCAATGCAGTACTATTAAATTATTTACTATTTATTTATTCATCAGATGCTTTTATCCAAAGTGTCGTTCAGTATATATTTAAATCAACGAGGAGTAGCTAGGTGGTTAGGACTATTGCTGAAGAATGGCTACAGGTAGACTTCAGACATTGGGAGATCAAAGCCAGAACATTCTGGTGGGGAGTCACACCCTAGCCACAACACTCTCCAGCCCCTCCTCTTGTACTGTGGTTCTCTGTCTACTGATGGTAGAAGGATCATAATAACTGAGTATTGTCTAGCCTTGTGTTGTAGTTGTTGAGCAACATTCATGGCTCAATCGGCTGTTAAAATGTTTTTAGAATAATCCCTTGGTAGCAATTCAGTTCTTTTTGGTATTTGACAGTCTCCGCCTGTGTAACAAAGTAGTTCAATGTAGAGTAGCGAAGTAGCGAAAATTATATTGGAATGATGAAAAATCATTAAAAGTGACCTAAAAAAAGTCACTTTGAAAATAACTGCAACCACAGTCCTCCTCGAAAGGACGTCAGCCTGCAAATTCGGAGTACTGCCAAACTGCCCAGAACATCATCAAACTATTACTGTACAGCCCCACAGCGCAGTGATGGGCTTCCTTGTCAACAAACTAATCGAATTCCATTTCCTGTTCCTCCGTTCCCATAGCGACGGCGGGAGTATCTGGAGGCCAGTCTGATGAAGATGGGTATGGAGCTGGAGGCCACCCGATCAGTAAGTGGAGGACGTCCGACGCAAAGTCGGCGTTGAGGGAGTACACATCTCGATCTGTCTAGAGCATGTTGAAAGGAAACCGCTGCATTTCTGCAGTCTGAGTCTCTACATACGGCCGGGGCTTACATACATCATCGGGGGTTATTGACGTAATGAATATCGGTTAGATGGATTTAGATTATGGTTATTTACAAGGCAATGAACTGCGATGCCTTCGCCTGATCCCTTGTGGATCATTTTTATGTTAACATGATCGATATATATATATATATATACCGACACACTCACACATACGAGCACACACTAGAAAAGGAACATCTTATACGCACTTCATTTATGCACTTAACGATATTGTACGTCCTTGCACTTAAAAAAAAAAAAAAATAGTGCTTAGCGTCGGGGTGCCTGATGAATGAATGAATGAATGAATGAATGAATTCCCTCCCAGGTGTTGGACGACAAGCTGATGTTCGTGAAGGTGCACATGCCGTGGGACGTGCTGTGCACGTACGCGGAGGTGCTGCACATCAAGCTGCCCATCCAGCCCAACGACCTGGCGTCGCGCCCGTCGCCGTGGCGATTCTTCTCCTGCGTCACCAAGCACTTCTACCCCAGCGAGGACATGATCAGCACGGAGGCCGAGTTCTTCACGGCGTCCTTCGAGAAGGACCGCCTGGAGTACTTCCATGTCAAGGACCAGGACACCTTCTTCACGCCCTCCATGAGGAGCCGCATGGCGAGTGGATTTGCCCCCCCGTGATGCGTCCGGTTGATCGGGTTGTGGCTGGCTGTCGGGGTTTGACGCCCGACGCTCCACGGCGGCCTGGCCCTCCAGGCCGTCGTGGAGCGCGTTCCCAAAAAATTTGTAGCGCTGGTGGATAGTATTAATTGGTGGAAATCTGTTGAAGGGACATTTTATAGTATATATAGTATATATATAGTATATATATAGTATATTATAGTGTATGTATATATATATATATATATATATATATACTATACTTTTTTTATATTTTTTTATAAATATATATATATATATATATATATATATATTAATATTTTTAAGTACAATTAACTTAATAATCTTTTGCATTTGGATGAGTGGCACTTATTAACCATGAAAATATTCTCTTATGCTATTTAATATATATGCTATCTTTACCGATGCTAACTGCACTGATGCTTATCAACGTTAAACAAAAAAAAACATTAAAAAATTAACCTTTTCCTGCCCCTTTTCCAGCCCTATATATATTATAAAACCTTTTTACTGTGTTTTACAGGCGTACTACATTCTGAACCGGGCGCCGTATGAAATCAGAGGCAGCATCAAGAAGTTCGGCATCACTAAGCTACTGGACAGCGGAGTCTACAAGGCAGCCTACCCTCTCCACGATGTGAGTCTGAAATTATTATTGTGTTATTAATTATTATTTATTTATTTATTATAGAATACATTCTTTTTTGTGTATATTTTCTATATTCTATATTTTTGGTGTTATTATTGTTTGTGAGATAATTTTTGAATTATTAGTTATTATATTATTTATTGATGTATGCACTAATCTTTACTATTAGATATACTTTTTTACTCCAAAATACACGTTTATTTTGTACTTATTCGGACCCCAAAAACCCCACCCCAATAATGTTCTAACATTACACCTGATGCAAACACACTTGTCCATATCGCTCTGTTGCTGTACCAATCCTAAAAAAAAAAATGGCTGTTTGTTTAAACATACTGCAAACTCTCTTACCTGTTTCCTGTGCTCTCTTCTCAGTGCAGGTTCAACGTCAGGTCTAAAGAACCGGGCAGCCCCAACGAGAGGCTGCTGCTCTATGAAGAATGGGCCCATCCCAAGAGCTTCTACAAAATGCAACCGCTCGACCTGATCAGGTATTTATGGGGTTGTGAGCCTATGGTGTTGTGTGAAGGGGTGTAGTGTGGTATGCTATGTTAGGATGCAGTGTTTTATTTGGTATAGTGCTGTATGGTACTGTATGATATGGTATGTATAGAAAACAACTATATGTGAAATCTTTTGAACAATTATTAGTACAATTATATTGTTGTCGTCCACAGAAAATATTACGGCGAGAAGATTGGTATTTATTTTGCCTGGCTGGGTTTCTACACCTTGATGCTGGCGCTGGCTGCTGCCGTGGGTCTGGGCTGCTTCATATACGGCTACCACACCCAGGAGACCAGCACCTGGAGGTACGGCTACGGGGCACTGTGTGTCCTATTCTGGTCTGGTTGTTTGTCTTTCGTTTGTTTGCTCATTTGTTTTCTTTCTATCTGTCTTTCTCTCTTATAGAAAATAATAAAATAAAAAAATAAAAAATGCATTTTAGAAAGTGAGAAAATAAAGGCAAAGTTACTAATAAAATAAAAAAATAGAAGCATTGTAGATTTAAGATTTAGCAGAAAGCTAAAGCAAACATAAAAGTCTTCAGTCTTGTTTTAAAAGCTGTCAGAGTTGGGGCAAGTCTTAAATCTTGCAAAATTGCATTAGTATTCATGCTTTTCCAGTCTCTGATCCCAGTGTGTTCTGCTGTTACTTTTTAAAATAGGTAAATGAGCATGTCTAACCTCTTGTCTCCTGTTGGGCCGATCTCACAGCAAGGAGGTGTGTGACCCCACCATAGGGGGCGCTATAGTGATGTGTCCGCAGTGTGACCGCGAGTGCACCTACTGGAGGCTCAACAGCACCTGTGAATCATCCAAAGTACGTTGACCTTTTCTTTCTTTGTGCAGCTCTTTCACTATGACATATCTGTGTGTTGTGTGGTTTCATATGTGTTGTGGTTTCCTTTCATTTTTCTTAGAAACTTTGTATATTCGATAACTTTGGCACGCTGGTGTTTGCCGTCTTCATGTCAGTCTGGGGTGAGTTTTGTTTTAATGTTTTACTCAATCCTCCTTTGCAGAAATGCAAAAATGCTGTAAATTTTGGAATAAGCAATAAACGTATTGACGTTAACCTTGCAAGAACACGTTATACTATAAAAACAAAATGGATGATAACTTACTATGATATTTGTATCATGAAAACAAAAAATATATATTTCTTCTTCTTCTTCTTCTTCTTCTTCTTCTTCTTCTTCTTCTTCTTCTTCTTCTCCTCCTCCTCCTCCTCCTCCTCCTCCTCCCCCTCCTCCTCCTCCTCCTCCTCCTCCTCCTCCTCCTCCTCCTCCTCCTAGTGACTGTGTTCCTGGAGTTCTGGAAGCGGTACCAGGCGGAGCTGGAGTACGAGTGGGACACGGTGGAGTTCCTGGAGCAGGAGGAACAGCCGCGGCCCGAGTACGAGGCCAAGTGTTCCCACGAGAGGATCAACCCCATCACCAGGGTATGAGCCCTGGTGTAGCCCTGACCCTGGCAGCCGTCTCTGTAGTCCCGGCCGTCATTTGAACCATTGATCGATTGATTGATTGATTGATTGATTGACTGAACTATTTTATCAAGTTGTATCGTCACATTTACAAGCAGAAGTCATTCATGGCATTTGAATTAACAGTCCCGATAAAACGAAATAATAAGAGCCGAGATAATATTTTACATTTTAAAATGTATTCAATATATTCAGTTATAAAAACAGTGAATGTAAAAAGACCACTGTGTGCCACCGAGTGCGTGTCCTGGCCTTCATACAGACTGTGTTTTGATGGTAAGGTAGGGAGTGATGCTATGGTTTGGTCTCGTTCTGCTGCAGGCCAAAGAGATGGTGCCGTACACGGCGTGTGGACGGTGCATCCGGTTGTCCTTGGGAATCGGGACGGTCCTCTTCTGGGTAAAAGCCTTATTGATTGGTTATTATTATTATTATGAGGTATTACTGGGGCCGGCTGGCCAGGCCAAGACTTGAATGTTATTTCACAGTGTTGTAAGATGCTTTGGATAAAAGTGTTTATTATTTATCTGGCTTATATATTAAACAAAAAATAAAATTTTTATTCATTTTATTATTTTATAATATTAGATATTTTTATGTTATTATTACAACGTCTATGATATTGTATGTGAAACAAAAAATACTATCATAAGTGTCTTTCTCCGATGCAGCTCATCTAATTATATTAGTTACACTCGTGTGTGTGTGTGTGTGTGTGTGTGTGTGTGTGTGTGTGTGTGTGTGTGTGTGTGTGTGTGTGTTAGTGTGTGTGTGTGTGTGTGTGTGTGTGTATATGTATACTTCTTTTAACTTATATATATACTTTTTTTAATATACAGTGTGTATCATCGGTATATCCTGTCCTCACCAGATCCTGTTGATCCTGGCGTCGGTGGTGGCCATCATCGTGTACCGCCTGGCCGTGTTCTTCGCCTTCTCCGCCAAGCTGCGGGCCCAGGACCTAAAGGAGCTGGAGCCCTTCAAGGAGTACGTCACACCCCAGATGGCCACCTCCGTCACCGCCTCCATCATCAGCTTCGTGGTCATCATGACCCTCAACATCCTGTATGAGCGTGTGGCCATCTGGATCACAGACTTCGGTGAGTAGGCGGCGGCGTGTTGTACAACAGGTTCCGGGTTCAATCCCCCTCGACGGACGCGGCCCTCGCCCTGGAGGCGTCCTTGGGGAGTTGAGTGACCCCCCCCCCCCCCTCTAACTGTTCCTTAAGGGCTGATTATGGTCCCACGTTCACGCAACGCAATGACCACGCAGACGCTTCAACGCAGTCGTGAACCTGTTTTGGTTCTGCGTCGGGTTTTAGTGAGCGGACCAATCACAAGCCCTTGCTGCTGCGTCGCCTCGACTGAAGGTTACAATTTTTGGGAGGCGCACGTCAGGCCCTCGCGGTGGACGCAAGGAGGGTCCGCAAGGACGTAACGGGTCCCTAAACCCCTTGCGTTGTGTGAACGTGCCTGTCAAGGAAGCTTGACAGGTTGGATCAGAGAGTCAAATAGATGGTTTATTCCAGGATGTTATACAGCAAGATACAGACTTAGGTTGAATAATCTATAGTGTAGGTGGGTGGAGGAGCAGTCCTCTGACGTGCTCCTTGGCTGTCGATCCCTCTTCTCACCGAACCAAAAGGTTTGGGGCGAGTATTATTATGAAGAAAATGTGAATAACAAAAGAACAGAAGCAGTCTCTCCCTTGATAAGGTATATGGCCCTGGCTATGCCCCAGACGACCGGGTTGGTTCATCCTCGTTGGGACATAACAAATGGAAGAATGTTGGAAATAACCCCTAGTATCAGTAGGAAAGGCACTGGCCTGTTCATAGACTTAAGAAATGTGAAGATAGAGAGACACTAAAATACACCAACATTCTACAAGTAGTAGTTTCATACTATTTAAGCCCAGAGTTATTTGAGTTCTAGTGGTTTGCTAGTACACTATCCCTCTCTCTCTTCTCTCTCTTCGCCCCCCCAACAGAGCTTCCTCGCACCAAGACGGAGTATGAGAACAGCCTCACCCTCAAGATGTTCCTCTTTCAGTTTGTCAACTATTACTCCTCCTGCTTCTACATCGCCTTCGCTAAGGGCAAAGTCGTAGGCTACCCCAAAGAGCCGGTGTACCTGCTGGGAAAGTACCGCAACGAGGAGGTGACTAAGTTGGGACTTCATTCTCGAAACTTTATTTCAACTCTTTTCAAAATGCTTCAGATTAAAGACAGGGGTGTGATGAAAGACAGGGGTGTTTCCTCTCCCTATCGGGAGAGGAAACAGGATATTAGGGTGGGAGTAATTGTAGCAGGATTGGGATTTCATCTCTCTGGTCTCACTTTGCTAGCCAGCTGCGTCTTAACCACACGTTTGTTTTATATACAATTATTACTGCAAGATGGCCAAGGTGGCAAACAGTGGAAAGAATAATTCAGCAATTCTAATTATGCTCCCAGTGTGTCTATTTAGAAAACACAACTTATCACAAATCATCAATGGAAAACATTACAATGGAAAACTTTTTGTCTTATTGTAAATGTGTCTATTTCAAGAACACAATCCCACACCTGCAGTACCCACAGGTTGCAAAACACGGTGCTAGACTGATGCAGGCTTACCTGTATATGAGTGGGAGGGAAACAGTGAAGCCTGCACGCTCTGACATGTTTATGCTACAGTACAGAGGGAAGGGGAAGATACATTTGTTAGAATTGGATTGGGAAATAATCCAATTGGGAATGAGCTAACAAGGTGAAAATATTCCCTTTGATTGTGTAATGTTGCCTCTAGGGCTAAAAAATAACACATAAATCAGTTCTAACTGTAATCTAAGACATGGCCTTCCCTGGTGGACGAAAATATTTATGCACTTTACAGTGTCACGTTTTTTAATAATCTTGTTGGGCTTTCTGTAAAGTCTGTGTAACCATGAATCAATGAAGTATCTAACTAGTTAATCTAATTGATGCTCATACAGTCATCATATATGTTCATGTTATCTATTCACCTTATGTGTTCATCTGATTCACTGGTTCACTCCCTCTGAGTTCTGAACTTTGACTCTTTGTGGTTGCCGTAGTGCGACCCGGGCGGGTGTCTGATGGAGTTGACCACCCAGCTCACCGTCATCATGGGGGGCAAAGCCATCTGGAACAACATCCAGGAGGTCCTGCTCCCGTACGTGAAGAATTACACCCATTATTCACCATGAACATCTCATGAATATACATCCATATTATTATCAATATTATCTTGCCCCTTTATATCATTATTAAAGGGGCAAGATAATGCAGTGGCGGAAGGGGACTGTGTTCCATTCCCCCAAAGTCCAAAGACATAACCCAGAGGCCTTCCATGTTTTTCAGCCCTGTGTGTCTAGAACTACAAGGAGTGACGTGTAAACATATTTCAACTATTTAGAGATGCATAAAAAAATACAATGCCCAGAGGCATAGCAGCATAATTAAACCAACAGACAGCCATCGAGTAAACAAAGTGCTTTGATTAAAAAAAAATAATAATACTGGGAGTAAGAATCAACACCATTGTTGATTTGTACTACCAGTAGAACTGAAACTAAACCACAGCTGCAGATAACAAGCATTTACTATTTAGTCATTCAGTAGATGCGTTCATTCAATGCAACTTCCCCTGAATTCAAACCCATGTCATTAAGGAGCAGGTAGGGGGTTAGGGACCTTAGGAGCCTGGGGACTCGAACCTGGGAGTGTAACCCCGTAACTGCGTGGCCCCCCGGTGCTGCAGGTGGGTGAAGAACCTGATCTTCCGCCACTGTACGCGGGCCGGCTCGGAGAAGGTGATCCCCCGATGGGAGCAGGACTACCAGCTGCTGCCCATCGGCAAGCTGGGGCTGTTCTACGAATACCTGGAGATGGGTAGGCACCCGGCGTTTGGCTTAGCTGCCGGTTATTCCATTGATTTCCAATATTTATTTGTTGGTGGTTCTTTATTTTTTTCGTTTCTTTATTTTTTTCATTTCTTTATCTCTTCATGTCTTAATTTTGAGTTCCTAATTTCTTTTTTTTTTGTATATATTTTTTTCTTACATTTTTCTATTTCATTTTTTGGGTTTTTTATTTCTTCGTTACATTCTTTTTTTCATTTCTTAATTGAAGCGTTCGATGTTCTTCTGTCTGAACCTACCAATCAGATCGGAAACTGATGACGTCCCATGACGCATGACGCATGTACTGCACAATGTGTGTGTGAGTGTCTCCGAGGCATAGCCCATGCATGTTTAAGCCTGTGTGTTTACGTTAGGCAACACATTGTACAAGGCAGGTATTTAAAGAATTCCTGGACTGAGTCTAGGAATTCCACAATCTACCGTCTATCTGGAAGATCCTGTGGAGTAAAGAAACAGACTACTATTCCTTGGTGTTTGTTTTGTATTTATTAATACCCAGCACATTGACATCTTGCATGTTGACCTACCACATACATTAGCTCAAGTCACAAAAGTATGGATTGTATATTAGTTTATTATATTATTTTATTATATTTTAGTTGATTTGGGTACACTTATTGCGTATTTAATGCATTACTTAGGTACTAACTTAGGTTATGCACATATATAGCTGCAGTTCAATCATATTCTTCAATCTTATTCTTATTTGTATGTCTTTGTTTGATGAGAGACGTGAGGATTTAAAAGTGTACATCTTTCTGTACTTCACGCCTCACGTTTTGTGCTCCGCTCCAGTGATCCAGTTCGGCTTCGTCACCCTGTTCGTGGCCTCCTTCCCCCTGGCGCCGGTGCTGGCGCTGGTCAACAACCTGTTTGAGATCCGCGTGGACGCCTGGAAGATCACCACGCAGTTCCGGCGCATGGTGCCGGAGAAGGCCCAGGACATCGGCGCCTGGCAGCCCATCCTCCAGGGCGTGGCCATCCTGGCCGTGGCCACCAACGTGAGTGGCTCCCGTGGTCATGTGACTCACTGACCCCCCCCCCCCCCCCCCCAGTGTGTGTCATGTGACGGGAGTCAACCCATGTCATGATTAGAATCGACTCTTTGTTCCGATATTGGGTTTTGTTTTTAGGGTTATTATTTTCATGTGTGAAATTCTGGAAGAAAGAAAGAGAGGTACTGTGGCGTTGTTATAGTGAGATAACAGAAATCTAACTGAAAGTTCTAAGGTTTATATTTGAAGGTTTTACCCAGATTCATCCATTATCAGCTCCAAACCATACTGAGAGAGAGCTGGTTTTATGTTAAATTGTTCATTTCAATTCAACTTTATTTGTATAGCCCTTAATCACAGGTAGAGTTTACTGTTGTAAAAAAAAATCTGTATTCGTATTCAAACATCGTGGTGAATGTCTAAGTCCTAGCGGTTTGGTTAGGACATGTATCTAAAAAGGTACATTCACTCTGTCGCTACTTTGAAAAAAAGAAAGCCTTTGTTGTGTTTTTGTTTACTCTGTGTTGTGTTGACTCTGCCTTTCTGCCCTCGTCCCCAGGCTATGATCATTGCCTTCAGCTCTGATATGATCCCCCGCTTGGTGTACTACTGGTCCTTCTCGGTGCTCCCCTACGGCGACCACGCCGAGCACACCATGAGTGGCTACATCAACAACACGCTGTCCATCTTCAACATCGACGACTTCTCCAACAGCAGCCGGCCCCGCAACACGCCCTACTGGTTCAAGAACACCTCCACCTGCCGGTACAGATTCACCTTTTCAAAATAAAAGTCCACTTTGGGGTTCATTTCAAAATATGTTTAAAGAATTGAAAATGGAAGTATACTTGTTATTTCGATTTCAACTTTTTTTTTTTTTTTAATGAATGTGCTTCATTGAAAACTGATGTCGTCTGTGTTTTTCTCTGTGGTTTTGTGTGGGTGGAAACTTACAGATGTTTATCCCTGCCTTTCAGCTATCGGGATTTCCGGAATCCCCCGGGCCATCCCAGAGAATACGAGTACAATATGCAGTACTGGCATGTGATCGCTGCCAAGATGGCTTTCATAATCGTTGTTGAGGTATGTACAAGCTTTTAAAGGCATGCTTTTTGAAGTCTACACATGCATAATGTATTTATATGTATATATATATATATATATATATATATATATATATAGTTTAAAAACATAAATATCATTAACAAATGACAGCAGTTGAAAGATTTAATCTATTACAATACACACATTGGTTAAATAAATAGAATATGGAATAAGATGGATACAGAAAGACACATGATATACAGAATGTGAAAATGAAAGTGAAGTAGTTTACCGTCATCACTTAAAAGGTTAAAAGACTGTAATTTGTGGTGAAAAGGACTTGGCTTGAATACATCTCTTCCTCCTCCTCCTCCTCCTCCTCCTCCTCCTCCTCCCTCCTCCTCCTCCTTCTCCTCCTCCTCCCTCCTCCTCCAGCACATCGTCTACTTCACCAAGTTCGTGCTCTCCTACGTGATCCCAGACGTGCCGACCTCTGTCAGGGAGCAGATCAAGCGGGAGCGCTACCTGACCCAGGTCATCATCCACGAGACCAACCTCAAGCTGGTCGCCAAGCGGTTGAAACCGCCCGAGGACGAGGAGGAGAAACCCCCACACTCGGAGGAGGAGGGGGGGGAAGAGCTGGAGCTGGATTTCTGAAGAAATTCAAGTGAAACCGTGAGCAAGGATCACGGATACAGAAAGAAATATGATGTACAGAAAGTGAAAATGAAAGTAAAAGTAGTTTACTGTCTTCGCTGACGAGGTTAAAAGACATTTTAACAACAGTCACCACAAATGACAAAAGTATTTTGTTGGTGAAGTGGACTTGGCTTGAATGCATCTCTTCTTCTTCCTCCTCCTCCTCCTCCTCCTCCTCCTCTTCTTCCCTGAACCAGAGACAGTAGACACGCAAGTGCTAAAATTGCTAATGCAGATTTGGCCAATCCCAAATATGCGTAACGATCACAAACGACTTGTTTTAGGACAAACCACTGGTAGAAAAAAAACAAACCTGCCAAATAATAATGTGTTTTCACATGTGTGCCATTGTAAAGGCTGCCTTAAACGTAATCACAGACGGCATGAACGGAACATACCTCTATGAATCTAAATAATAATAGCGTCTGTCTGTGGGGAAAATGTCTAATTGAAACATTCCATTGAGGTTTTTTGTTCAAAGGGCGGGGGAGGTTATTGTAATGGCTAGGGGGTTCACCTCGCATCTGGAAGGGTCCGGTTTCAAACCTCAATGTCCTCATTGTACCGAGCAGCATTCCCCTTAGCCCTTCCTGCGCACTAATGACGTGTAGAATAAGAAGAATGTGTATATCATGTAAATCCCTACAGAGGAACAATGGTCATCTGTTCAGACCTGATTCCTTTTTATCTTGCACTGTCTGTCTGTATGTGTTGAGGTTCTCACGGTGTCACAGGATTGAAGGAGACGATATGAAATGCTTGTTGACCATCTCGTAACCACTTATTATATGCAACACAAATGCACAAAAACAAAGAGTTACAGTACCGATGGTGCATGCAAGTTGTGCGATGATTGTGTTGACCCAGGCAATCTTAAGTCTTGTTCTTTTGAAAACAGTACCCATCTCACTTAAACACTGTTGAATGCTAGTTATTTTGCCATGTGCCACTTTTTAACATCAGTATTATGAAAGCCATGTTTAACTCTGGAATGAAATTCTGCACAGTATGTACTCCCACTTTGTAATCCCCTCTGTGTGGATGACCTGTATCTCCCACTGTCACAAACACCTGAACAGGGCAGGTGATCTATTTACTTGAGGTAAATAGACTCACTTCAAGTAGTCAGTGTGCCAAGAAATATATTCCACTGCAAAATCTTTTTTTTTTGTGGTTTTGTTACATGATTTGCCCAAATATCAAAATACAGTAGGTCATGGCCACTGAGTACATTGGATTTAAATGATTGTAATGTACAACAGCGATATACAATGACATGTATACTTTGTGAATCAGGCATTAAATGTTTCAACTAGGCCAGCTACTTGCTGTCATCCAATGTAAAGCAGAGTAAAGATGACTGACTTTTGTATGTTGTAATATACAAACAATGTGTAATACACATTATTATTTTTTCCCCTGTAAGTTAACAATATTAACTAATACTGTCACATTGTATGATCGCTTATTCTTGTGTTTTTAACAAAAGGTACGTAGCCTAACTTCTAGCCTGAAATGTAATTGTAATGATGCCACATATCTCCAGTCTTGTCTGTTTTTATACATTTAAAATTAAACTGTATTTTCTATTATAAAACAGTTATTGTGTTTATTTTGTTCACATTTTTGGAAATGTATACATATTTGCATTATGACATTATTATGGAAGAGACCATATTACAGGGACCACGAGGTGGCATACATAACAAGAACTCTCCAGTATATAATGTTGTGCACCCCTAGTCTAGTTGGTACACTCCAGCACACCAGAGGGCGGTGTGCAGCCTTCCTTGAGTTGGATTTCTGACAACTCACATAACAAGAGAGTCATAACAAGAGAGTCGGATACAGAACCAGGCAACATGCCGGAGAAAGATGCAGAAAATGCCAAAATGCATAATGAGAGACTTCTGCAACGGAGGAATGAGCTCGATTACTGGAAGAAGAACGCCGAGCGAATCCGAGGGAGGAACCGGCTGACGGGGCTCGCCATCGGCGCGTTTGTGGTCGGCATCTGTATCCTTCAGAGAGCCAGTGACCCTAGGACCCCCAGGAAAACCTGGGTTTATGGAGTAGGCTACATCTCAGAACTGTTTATTATTATTTTTTTATATATATATGATTGATGACAGTTGTATGGCTAAAGTTATACCAGGATTGTGTTACTCTGAAATAGTGAGTTTTAGGCTTGTATACAAGCTCCAGTGTATGCGAGAAGAGAAGCTTTCATTATTTCATAGAAGCAAACATGTCCCGCCTGTTTAGTTTGATCCAGTTTTATTTTGGTTCATGTTTGAGCCATTGGGATATCATCCCCTACTTAAAATTACCTTTGGAGGATGGCTGAGAGCTTATCTTGGGATTCATCTCGTTATCTCAGAAAAACAGAGCAGAATATGTTTTGCAGTGAAAAGCTTTCCCAGAATTCTGAAATGATGAAACTCCGAAAAACAAGAACAGAATTTATTTTCTCAAGTTATGCTTCCGCCTATCTGAAATCTGTTAGGGGTGTGTTAAAACATAAAGTCCATCTACCCTCAACTCTGTAGGTCATAAAATATGGGTCTTCATAACAGATCCTGGCTTTGATGCAGAGGGCATTATTTAACATAACGTGTAGGCCTATTACTTATTTGTATGTATGTATGTATGTATGTATGTATGTATGTAAACCATATGTACACCGTTTTCTTTTGGTCCTTAACTCCTATCAGTCGGCTACACCATCCTCTCTGTCAAACAGGAGAAAATAATGGATGACATCGACGATGAAGCAAAGGTCCAAATCTGGAGAGGTCCTCGCACTGGAGCCAACTCCTAGATCCTGTGTGTGCGGTGTGTGTGGCTGTGTGTGTTAAATTGAATGTGGGTGTGCTGTATGATTAATCAAGACCGCAGGGCCCACTTGGTGGTGGATGAAGAACAGAACACAACAGAGTCTAGTGTGGAGGAATGGGATTGGAGTCAACATCATACATCTGGAAACGTCTCATGAAAATGGATTATTTTGACTTGCTTCTCTATATCTTATTTATCAAAGGAATGCTATACTATATTTAACATTTGTGTCATCTCTGAGGAGATGGCAGTGCCACTCATAAATGAAGTATTGGATATAATCTAAAATTTTCATATGATTATATGTTCCGTGCCCGTTTTAATTACAAAACATTGTCACTGTAATTAAAAATAAGTCTGATGGAGCTCTTGTTGAATTCTTTATCTTTGCTCTTACCCCCACTTGATACTGCAGTTCCATGTATTTCCACTAGGGGAAATAAACTCAAGCAGGAATAGGATCAGATCTTTACCTGTAATAACCATAACCTGTTTTATTATTATGGATAATGATGTTATAGGTATTGGCACAACCTCTCTTCCGCTGCCTATTCTTATGCTGCCCTTTTTTAAACCAACGCTGTTACTAAAATCCCACATTATAGATAACATAATGGTCCGTTTTCAATGCGGGCGGCCCCTTTAATAGTTCACGGCACGTCATCGATGTGCGACATTGCCTCACTCCCAAATAGACTCACATGTTCACCGCGCCGCCGCTCGCAGGTGATACACGTTTAAAGGCTCCTCTGACACATCATCAAAGATAGTTGTCACTTGGTGTGTTACTTTTTAATCAGACAAACGAGTTTCCAACATGAGTTCCCAGATGACGTGTGTGGGGTGGGTGATGCGGGGCGTTTCCAAGGAAACACCAGACAAAGTGAGTGTTTGTTAAAGTCCACTGTTGTAACCCTTGGGTTTGGTCCTCTCTGGTCTAATCTGTGACAGTTTACTTAAGTACGTACTAACTCAAATTAAACATCTAGAATGAATGTAGTCCTGTCTCTATTTCTGCTCTTTTCTATACGGTTTTTGACTTTAAAATCCATGTTGTTGTGTCATTGTGAGAGTTCAAGTCAATACCATTGCCTTGATTGTCGCTATCTGTTAAATGTTATTTAGCCTTTTGTGTTTACTGTTAACTTTCTGTGTGGTTTCTGTCAGGTTGAGCTGAGCAAAGAGGAACTGCAGCGCATCATTGCTGAAGCAAAAGAGGAGTTAGGGTAAAATGACATGCACACATTCATAATAACATCATTTCTCTACAAACTTCTTGTGTTTTGTTGGTATGATTGTGTTTCATGTGTACCATATTGCTAAATGATCACATGTTAAAACATAACCTTGATTAAACAACAAATAATTGATATCTAAATTGATTATTTTCAAACCGTTTCATCTTTTGTTTTCAATCAACAGGGAAGCGGAGGAGGGGGAGGAGGAGGAGGAAGCTGACGGAGATGCAGGGATGCCTGGCGACCAGGAGCCGGGCAGAGGAGGAGAGGAGGATGATGGGGAGGAAGAGGAGGATGAGAACAAAGCCGACAAGGAGGAACAAAAAGATGAGATGGCGCAGTACGGCCTGGATCAATACGATGACGAGGACACAGGTGAGAAAGAGGTTGATCTCATCACAACGTTGGGCTCATAACAATGACAACATCGACGTACACATCTTCAAGGGAAGTTACACATTTGTCGTAACAGAACACGCGCAAACACACTAGCTCGGAATTCCAAACGGCATTCAAAGAGATGGAAAAATGACAAAAATCACCCTTTTCTTACATCACAAGTCTCCCTCAATCACATCGCAATTTCTCAAGTCATGCTTTTTTTTAAACTGCTGACCCTCTGGTTTTCCTTCTGCCTCGCAGTGGCGAGCAACCTTGGCGACAGTCTGGCCGGGCTGACTGTGTTCAGCTCCAATGAACAGGATCCTTACATCACAATCAAAGACACAGTGAGTGTCCCCCCCCCCCCCCCCCTTTACTGTCTCATGCTGGCATTCGTAGGAACTACACTGGATTTAGCAACCAGTCCCCTGATACTTTTACTACTACTGTTGCTGAGGTGTGTATTGGTATGACGTTGTAGTGCTTCTCCTTTCTAAGCCAGCGTAATGTAGCGTCGGGTGCAGGATTGTCCCAGCCGAAAGGATCTGTGTTCAATCCACAGTATCTTTGACTCAGTCGTCGGCCAGTTAACTAAATACTAAACGGCTGTGAATAGGCTTTCACTGGGTGTTCATGCTGATGGGAGCTGTGTGTCTGTCCCCTTAAGGACCAGTACGAGAGGGAGGACTTTCAGATCAAACCCAACGACAACCTGGTTCTGGCCGGCCGGGCGGAGAAGGACTGCTGCAACCTGGAGGTCTACGGTCAGTCGTCCGTTCTAGTGATGTCACAGTTTATGCAAATAATCAGAATAAAATTGTCATCGTCTGAATAAAATCTTGTTTCTCCATACTGATGTTTAAAGGCCTTACAATTGATAGAACATTGCTCTGTATCAAAGCAATGCTTATTGTTTCATCACACTTATTGTAAACAATTTTAAACATGGACATGCATCACCTCATGTTTAACATTATCATGCCTCTCAACGGCCTGGACTCAGTTGTTACTCATCGTTGGACGTGTGTGTGTGTGTGTGTGTGTGTGTGTGTGTGTGTGTGTGTGTGTGTGTGTGTGTGTGTGTGTGTGTGTGTGTGTGTGTGTGTGTGTGTGTGTGTGTGTGTGTGTGTGAGAGAGACAATTCACAAATAAGTGACGTGTGATGTCCTCTTATGTCTTACAGTGTATAACTCTGAGGAGGATTCCCTGTACGTCCATCACGACATTCTGCTGCCAGCCTACCCGCTCTGTGTCGAGTGGCTGAACTTTGACCCAGCCGAGGGAAAAGGTAAACAAATCGAATTCAGCCCACAGAAATGGCCCTGATTAGCTCTATGCTATGCTTGATAAATGTGTAAAAGCATCTTGTTATTCAAAGTCAACGTATTTATTTGTCAAATTTACAATACAACACAGGGTCGTTCTAGGCAATGAAATTCTTAGGGCAACCGACAACAACGTAGTAGTTGTAGTAGTAGTAGTAGTTTTGGCCTTTCCTCCACCCAAGCCATGGGACCATTTCCAGTGCCCCTAAATCATTTTATTTATTTATTTTTTTGTCCCCAAAGTGGATTGATCGGAAAACACCCATTTGGAAGAAAGACCCGAAATGACCCATTGTGACCATGAGCTCTCGTTTCCTGTGTGCTCATTGGTCGGTTTGTTTGCAGGGAACTACGCGGCGGTGGGCAACATGACCCCCCAGATCGACGTGTGGGACCTGGACGTGGTGGACTGCCTGGAGCCCGCCTTCTCCCTGGGAAGCAAGAAGACGGACAAGAAGAAGACCAAGAAGAAGGGCAAGAAGGTAAGAGTTGGCTCGGCGGATGTAGCCGTGAGTCGTGCTAACCACACCACGCCTTGTAGCGAACCAGGTTCTATTTTAAAAAAATCATACCAAAAATAATAATTAGAAATCTGACCCTATACAATATAAATATTTATTTGTCTTTTTAAAAAAGAAAAAAAATATATATATTTATATATATATATTTTTGTGTAACTTCAGATATGTAATTATTATGAGTTCTATTGCTGGTTCGATCCCCAATGTCCAGAACCTACCTGTGAGCATCATTGAGCAAATCAACAACTTGATGTGTGTGTCAGAGGTCACTTCATTTGGATCAAAGAGTCTCCTCCATTACTTAATAGTAGTAGTTCAGTGCATTACGTTGTTCTGTGTGTGGAGGCTTTTCCACAGTTTCCTTCCTGCTGTTTTGTTTATTTGTTTGTTTGTTTGTTGCCAGGCTGCTGCAGAGCCGCTTGAGGGACACACGGACGCCGTGCTGGACTTATCCTGGAACAAGCTCGTGAGGTCAGGGGTCACCTCGCTACCGTCCTGCTGCCGTTTTGTTTAAACGTATTTTACTGTAGATCCGTAAAAACCATGATCGCAAAGAATTCATATCATGAACCAATTTTATCCAAAGTGTCTTTCCATACCATGAGCATGTGCATTTCCAAGAAGAGCTGTATTACTTCCTACCTAAACCACAATGCACCACCAAAGTAATACTAATTCAGAAAATAAAAAGTCGATCAATCAAGTTGCACCTGATGGACCAGTTGAGACCTGACCAGTTGAGACCTGACCAGTTGAGACCCGACCAGTTGAGACCTGACCAGTTGAGACCCGACCAGTTGAGACCTGACCAGTGGCTGCATGCGGTACCTCTCCATCTCCCTCCCCAGGAACGTGTTGGCGAGCGCGTCTGCAGATGAGACGGTCATCCTGTGGGACATGGCCCAGGGGAAACCGGCCTCCACGCTGAGGAAACACACAGACAAGGTATTGAGAGGAGGACGCGGTTCAGAATGGAGTCTTAGCGGCGTGTTTGTGCTTGATGTAGCGTGAGCTCAGTGGCTGGATCCAAACCCTCCTCGGTTCTCTCCCAGGTCCAGGCGCTGGCGTTCCACCCCTTCGAGGCTCAGACCCTGCTGTCGGGATCGTTCGATAAGTAGGTCAACTCCAGCTGTTTGGGACTCTTTAACTTGCGGTGGTTTTATGTTTACCTTTTTGACATTTTACCATTTCATATTGTAGCAGCGGCCTAAAAGTGTTAGTTCTTTCTCTATAGTTTGACTTGAAGCTGCTGTGTTCATTTCGCACATCAGTTCTTGGCCGAAAAGTACAGACAATATTGACACTTTATGAAGTACTGAATTCACACAAGAGTATACAACAATAAGCTTCACGACGTGGTTATTGCATTCAGACCCCTTCACCTTCAACCTCATTCATTTACCCACATCATTTAGGAAAATATGAAAAGGCTCTGAATCAATTCTGAATGTATTTAATGATTTGTATATGGATGTGTGATGACAGATTCAAACAGTGTAGCCAGTGTGGGTGTGCTGTGGGTGTTGCTTAAAAAAAAAAAAAAAAAACCGCTTCTCTCCCGGCGCAGAACGGCGATCCTGTACGATTGCCGGAGTCCGGACAACACCCGGACCTGGAGGTTCAGCGGTACGGTGGAGCGCGTCGTGTGGAACCACTTCTCCGCCTGCAACTTCCTGGTGCGTGTGCGTGTGTGTGTGTGTGTGTGTGTGTGTGTGTGTGTGTGTGTGTGTGTGTGTGTGTGTGTGTGTGTGTGTGTGTGTGTGTGTGTGTGTGTGTGTGTGTGTGTGTGTGTGTGTGTGTGTGTGTGTGTGTGTGTGGTCTACCTATGCTGAGGTAATCAGGTTCCAATCCTGGTTATGTGTGAAAATAGCATAATTGAGTAATTGAATAGTAGTAGTTAATTGAATTTACTACCATCTATTATTTTCATTTTCCTTACTTATATTTTGGATTATTTTCCATGTTTTAGGTGTTGGTGTAAACTGTTATTGTTGTAACAGAAGCTGTTTTTAAACATCAACACCAACAACCCAAAGGGGAGAGTCTTTTTAGTGTTTGCTGGCCTCTCTGAGAAATGCATTTCTGGATTGCCTTGTTTCAGGCCAGTACAGAAGATGGTTTTGTGTACTGTCTGGACGCCCGCTCGGATAAACCCGTGTTCACCCTGAAGGCCCACGACGGAGAAGTTACCGGTAGGATACCTGACCGATCAGACACAAGGGAAACAAAAAACAAAAGTAGACAAAAAGCAACTACACCTTTCCAGTATGCGGTGTGAAGATGTGTAAACGTCCTTTCCGGACACCAACGTCCTTAGACCAAGTGTCCGTAAAAGTTTAAGATCCAACCTCTGTTGTAGATTTGCCCACTTTGGAAGTGCATATGTTAAAAATGTCTTCAGAATCTCCAGCGTGTCACTCTCAAATGAATGTGGAGGAATCTCTCCATAACAAAACAGGAAACCCTGTGTAGCTCCGCCCCTCACTCTTGCTGGGTTCCGGCGCTGTGCAGTCTCCCCCCAGAAGTTTGACTGAAGCATCGTCGAACATCTGTATCTGAGATTATTAATATACTGAATCTGAACCATCTCGTCTCACCCCCCCCCCCCCTGCAGGACTGGAGCTCAGCAGCCAGATCAAGGGGTGCCTGGTCACATCGTCGGAGGACAAAAGCGTCAAGATCTGGGACATCCTGAGCAACAAGCCCAGTCTGGTGCACTCCAGGGACATGAAGATGGTGAGTGGGGCCTGCTGCTGGGCTGGGGTACACAAATTTATCCAGCAACTTAAAATGGAAATCTAACTGTTGTGAATTCAATTCTTATGTGTACTTGATCACCACTTGTGGGAGACACGTGGATGTATCACAAAGCATTGAATTCTGGCTTTTACTTTGTAGATGAAAATATCAAGCGCCATATTTTCTTGGATATTAACCATACTTCAGGCTTCAGTCAGTCAATCATAACCCTTATTTATTAAGGGATATATACTTTTTTAATGGGATTCATAAAACATTGTTATTTTTTGTAGCGTATAAAATGAAATGAACTTGGATGAATATGTAGATTAAGAAGATTTTGATTGAAGACCAAACTAAGTAGTAAACAAAAGTACTATAGTGAACCAGCCAAAAGGGATGGGTGAAGCACACAGCATGTGGTCAGAGTACAGGAAAGCGTTGAGCCTTCAGTGAAGGAGCGGTAGACCAGAGAGATCAGCCACCCCAGGTCTGAGCTGACCCTCGGTGTCTCTTCGTCCAGGGGGTGGTGTTCTGCGCCGCCTGCTGCCCCGACCTGCCCTTCGTATACGCCTTCGGAGGACAGAAGGACGGCATGCGCGTGTGGGACATCAGTGACGTCGCTGCAGGTACACTCACTCACTCACTCACTCACTCACTCACTCACTCACTCACTCACTATAGTTTGGCATTGAATAAGCCAATATAATGGCACATGTGTTTGACTCCCAGCTGAAAGGTACCAGGATCGATCTCCAGGGTCTGTATTCTATGTGTAGGCGTGCTTGAGCAAGATGCTGTAACCCTACCTGCGCCTTAATGATGTATATCGGCAATTCACTGTAATTTATTACTACTAGTTTATATGAACTTAAATGATTGTGCTTTTTATTTTTAAACCTGATTTATTCCTTTTGTAATGCACTATGAATGGCCTTGTGTTTGTGAAATACACATCCACTGTTTGAATTTTATTGTAATAGTATGAGCCGGTGTTGAGCTGTTGGTTGTGTTTGTCTCCCCCTAGTGGGCCAGGTGTTCGGCAGCAGAGAGCGTCTGGTGGTGAACACGACGGGGGCGACCAGCGTCGCTACAGCTGAGATGGAGCTCTCCTAGCAACACACGCTGGATCAATACCAGGAGAAATAAAATCAGAGATTGTTGTCGTTCTTATTGGAATATGTGTAGAGGACTTTGTTAGGTTGGGGCCAAGAAGGAAACGGAAGACTTTGAAAACTCGAGTTTGTAAGAAGAGGAAATGTAAATGTTTTTTTTTTTGCAGTTTTATTGACGTTCTAAAATCTAACGATTCTCCCAAAAATAAATTTAATTGGTTAATTGTCAGTGTGGGAAAATTTGGAATTTTGCACGTGTTAAATGTCAGTCATATACATTGAAATAGCCTAATAATATCAAGAGTAAAATAACTTGTATATAGCCGTCTCTCTTGTAAACAACTGCTATTAAATATTTTATGCAACGAAATTGCTGCTCACTGATTAATTTGTTTGAAATCTTGCCAGTAGACCTATACATGGGCATACTTATTTCATTTAGTTGATGCCAACTTTGAAACAATTACTAAAGAAAAAAAAAAAAAAAGTTTTCACACAAAGCAAAATTTGAGTGAATTACATAAATGTCCTAATGCATCCATACATAACGGAAATCCAAATATTGTTATATTTTAACTGTTTAAAAAAGAATCACACCAGTTGATATAAAGTATATGTTGTGCTTCTAAACAACAAGTGTGTTGTGTCACTATAGCTCTGTAGACTGTAGAGTAAAGCGGAACCGATATGTGGCGCGTTGTTCCCGCGGACCTATTATTGTGTCGGACGCCAATGCCGAGGTTCTGATCATGGCGTCGGGTCTTCTGTGCAGGTTAAGGTCCCTCTCACGATTGTATAACACCACAGACCTGAGGCTTGGACAACGTAAGTTCTCCATTGTACCATCTTGCATATGAAAAATACGTATTTAATTTCGTTAAATATGAGCAACGCCGTGAGCGCTAACGTCACCGCGAGCTTGTGCTTAGAAATGCAAACCATCAGTAACATGTCAGTCAATTCGTCCTTCATAAGGTGTTCATAACATGCTCCTGTGCAGAGAATCGTGTTTTAAATGTTAACATCTCGTTAAAGTGTAGAAAAAAAATGCATTGATCGAGACACATTTTTTCATCCAATTCAAGCTGCCCTCTTGCTTTGATGATGGCTTTTGTCTGTTTGTTATGAGAATACATGATGTAACCCTTAACTATGTGTGTGTGTGTGTGTGTGTGTGTGTGTGTGGTATGCAACTCATGTGCTTGTTGATCTATTTCAGTATGTTTGGTGCCAACCTGTCATCAATCAAACGTGGCTGGCCATCAATTCAATGACGCCAATTGGTAAGACACCCTGAGCAATGACACTTTTAAATGATTCTGTTTAGTTAGACCAGATACAGAGCAAAACAGGTATTGGTTTGCAGAAATTACTTGTTGATTTCAGTGTTTGTGTTTCTGACATAACGTACATGTTTGGATTTGTGTATGGGCGTTTTTGTGTATTCATGTCTTTCCATTCCAGCAAAGTGGAGCTTGGTGTGACTTCCGATGGAAGAACCATTGTGTGCTACCATCCCTCTGTGGACGTTCCCTATGAACTCACCCAGGTGAGTTATATAGCGCTGAAATTATGACTTGACTCCAGAGTTGATCATCTTTTAGATTATTTATTTTAGCCATAGTATCAGGTCTTAACCATTTGAAAATTGCTTCAGAAAATGCTAATATTTAGTTGGTGTTATATGTGTCAAGTTATGAATGCCATACTTTTAACATGACATCTTTCATGTTTCAGTCACGCTATTATTAGTGTTAGTATTTTAGTCCCTTAAAAATATTTTACAAGAAGCCTGTTTACGTCAGAATAAACCCCAAAGAAATGTCACTCATCCAAAATTAGATCTGACATACCAGGATTAACGCCACTTTTGATTCTCAGCCAATCGAACGGCCGGGGCCTTTGAGCAACGCAGAGGAGACCCATGAGCAGGTGATCAAGGCCCACCTCAGCATGGAGGTGGTCAAGGGCAAGCAGGGGCCCACCATCGAGGAGCTCAGCAAGATGTTCTTCACCACCAAGCACGACTGGTATCCCAAGGGCCAGTGAGTATACACACGATGGACGAAGAAACAATATGGGAACTGTTTACTGGGGGTGGGATGGTGTAGTGTTGCTGGTGTGTTTGACTCCCAGCCATAAGGCTATAGCAGGTATGATTCCCCCAATGTCTGTAGCCTAACCTGTAGAAACCCTTGAGCAAGATGTCCCTTACCTGCTCCTTACTGACCTGTGTCTGAATTCATGTCAATCAATTAATAATAATAGTAAGGGTAAAAAAAGAAAAAAGCCCAATGCGGGTTTGTATGATTTTAATTGCATCAATGTGAAGCAGTGTAGTGTATAATATTTCATTAAGAGCTTTGTAAAACACCACGAGTACCCCTTATGTCTGAAAAGTGAAAAGTAATGTTTGCTTTATTTGCAGGTATCGCACAAGACGTATAAAGAAGAATCCACCAAAAGACAGATAACTGAAGGACATCCATTAAAATGAATGTGTGCTCTACTGAATATTCTAATATGCTTTGTAATAAAATGTTAAATATGCCTCTTTTTTTTGTATCTCCTATTGTAGAAAAACATACCAACGACCGATAAAAAAACGACAGTTATGGTTTTTTCCATGACGACCGATAAAAAACGACAGTGTTACCCCTTATGGTTTTTTCCATGACGACCGATAAAAAACGACAGTGTTACCCCTTATGGTTTTTTCCATGACGACCAATAAAAAACGACAGCGTTACCCCTTATGGTTTTTTCCATGACGACCGATAAAAAACGACAGTGTTACCCCTTATGGTTTTTTCCATGACGACTGATAAAAAACGACAGTGTTACCCCTTATGTTTTTTTCCAAGACGACCGATAAAAAACGACAGTGTTACCCCTTATGGTTTTTTCCATGACGGCCGATAAAAAACGACAGTGTTACCCCTTATGGTTTTTTCCATGACGACCGATAAAAAACGACAGTGTTACCCCTTATGGTTTTTTCCATGACGACCGATAAAAAACGACAGTGTTACCCCTTATGGTTTTTTCCATGACGACCGATAAAAAGTGTTACCCCTTATGGTTTTTTCCATGACGACCGATAAAAAACGACAGTGTTACCCCTTATGGTTTTTTCCATGACGACCGATAAAAAACGACAGTGTTACCCCTTATGGTTTTTTCCATGACGACCGATAAAAAACGACAGTGTTACCCCTTATGGTTTTTTCCAAGACGACCGATAAAAAAACTAGTGTTACCCCTTATGTTTTATTCAAATTTCTAAATTTGGAATTTATGCCATCTGAGAATTAATTGTTTCTTAACTCAAGCTTGATCTTGGTAATATAGCGAGAATGGCAGAACACCAGGTGGTACTTTAAGTATTAACAACAAAGAGTGAGTTATGAGTAGTAAGACTCAATTACATATCTCATGGGAAAGTGACAACCGATTTAGAATTAATCAATTGTGGCGTGTAAGATATTTTATTTTATTATTTATGGCATCTTGCATAGCCAAAACACAATAATCAATTGATAAGACGAAGCCAAGAGGCACATCGATACAACAATCAAAAAGAAAATCAATAATGGAGGAAGCAAAGCACTCAATGTATAAAACGAATAGGTACAACATTTCAGCAAAACATTCTTGAGAGCCCCAATAAAATACTTTGCGTGATCTTTATAAGTAAAATATTTAGTTGTGTTGCCGAACCAAAGCTTTCTTAAGGCACTCAGGGAAAGGGTGTAAAAAATACAAAACAAATGTGGAAACATCTATCATTTCCATCAAAACATGCCATCCGTTCACCCTCCCTTACCCACTACATTTAATATTTCAAGCCACCCCTCAGTCAATCCCTGATGACAGGTTCAATTTACAATTTTTCTGCATAAACGCTCCTTGCCCATCCTCAAAACCACCTGTCCCCACCTGAATCACTTGCCCCCACCGATTTGCGCGAATCCACATGTATTCAACATATATATATATCAAACTATGACGATTTACATCATCACTTAAATACACAGTGCAATATTTATCTCTGCAGCTGCATGAGTGCTGTGAATGCTTTGGGAGTTGCAATAACCGGCAGCGAGCCACACACAGAGGGGGGAAATAGGCGCCCCCTAGTGGGCCACATGCCAGATCTCTAGAAGATAAACCTTTGGCTGCTGGAGTGGCCCACTTTGTCCAGGTTTGGGTTGCAGGCAAACTGCACCATGGGCGGAGGTCCGCACATCAGGATCAGGGCGTCTTCACTGGGCCCGGGCAGGTGGTCTCGGACCATGTCCTCACTGATGAAGCCTTCACTGTAGTCCCAGTCTGGAATACAAGAGGTTACCACTGTTACAACTCTACTACATAAAAACGGTTCAAACTGTTGGAATTCCACACATTACAAGAGGTTAGTGAAGTTACACCTGTGTATTTATTACGTAACAGTTACACCTGTGTATTTAATACAAAACAGTTACACCTGTGTACTTATTAAGAGGTTAAAACAGTTACACCTGTGTACTTATTAAGAGGTTAAAACAGTTACACCTGTGTACTTATTAAGAGGTTAAAACAGTTACACCTGTGTACTTATTAAGAGGTTAAAACAGTTACACCTGTGTACTTATTAAGAGGTTAAAACAGTTACACCTCTGTACTTAATACAAGAGGTTAAAACAGTTACATCTCTGTGTTTACACAGAAATAACTGCAATGTTGATGCAGGTAGTTCAGAGCAAACGCGTCCAGAACGACGAGAACTGGACAAGCAGAGCGCTGCGAAGCCAAGAACTGGGCCCTCTGCGATCGCTAGAGTGAGTGCAGCCTTAGGGGTCAGTGGGAGGAGCTTACCGGTGGGGGGTTGGTCCAGGGTGAACCACAGCTTGAAGCGGTCGGGGTTGTTGGCCTGGATCTCCTCTAGCTCTGGCCGGAGCAAGATATCCTTCTCGGTCTGGGAGCACACGGGGGGGGAAAATGTTGGATTGTGTAAGTCTCCTCTAATGAAAGGATCAGCTGATCCCAGGTTGAAACAGAGCCTTCACCAAACAAATAAACATTTAATCAGTTGGCAAGATGCTTTGATCCATTATACAGGTGCAGCCAGAAACAATCAAAGCATACAATCTGGCACTTAATGAAGACACTTATTGTGTTGTGTTATTATGTTGTACGTCCTTGCACTTAAAAACAGTACTAAGCATTGTGTAGCATCTTATCCTAGCTATCTTTGTTGTATACAGGGAATGGGTTAACCTAACAACTGTTGGTGCTTGGCACTTGGTTCTATGAATATCTTTACTGTACCAACAGTGATATATTGCCTCTCCTTCTTCGGATGAATGTACTTATTGTAAGTCTCTTTGGATAAAAGCCAAATGCCCTAAATGTAAATATATAAACAATCGATAGTACCAATTACACAACCACTCGTTACAACCTCCAACGAGTATGCAGTAGAGCATCTCCATGCACCAGAACACAAGGCCTCCCTTACATCGGCCTCATGAGGATACAGTCTCCCTTTGAGTCCCCCTCACCTGGTTAGCGAACAGCAGGTGGCACACCGTGGGGTCCTGGGGGTCCTTCATGATGGCCGTGATGATCTGCAGCATGGGGGTGATCCCTGACCCAGTGTGACACCATCAAAACGGGACATCCAATCCGTTAGTCATCACATTATGTTTATTCTTGAGAGTAGAGTTGATCCGATACCAGTATCAGAAATTCCTCCGATA
This sequence comes from Micromesistius poutassou, assembly GCF_964030765.1. Lineage (NCBI taxonomy): Eukaryota > Metazoa > Chordata > Actinopteri > Gadiformes > Gadidae > Micromesistius > Micromesistius poutassou. The sequence goes on along the minus strand of NC_140288.1, from coordinate 1,721,140 downwards.
GTGCCTAGAATGCAGTGTCGGCGAGTACCCAAGTCTATGCGCCGATCCGATACCATCACCTGACTAGCTCAGTGGCAGAGAACATCACAAACACGACAAACCCTTCAATGAGAACAAGTGGTGTTAGTAGTTACAATGCTAGATGCTGTATCGGTATATACTCTGCATCGGCCGTGCCCAGGTTCAGGAATCGGGGGGGGAAAAAAATGGTATCGGAACATCTCTACTTGAGAGGGGACTACACACTTGAAGGAATGCTGTGGTCAGCTTACCGGTTCCTCCGGCGATCATGCCCAGCTGTCGGGCCTTCTTGATGACCGCGGGCGCCTTCTTTTCTGGTTGGATGGCGAACGACCCTGAGGGAGACAGGCAGACGTAGAGAAGGGTGGGCCGTTTACTGTGGGGGTCATAGCAAGCTAGGCCAGAGGAATAAGCTAACGGCGTGAGCGAGGAGAGTGAGCCCGTAGGCTCGTAGTCTTAACTAGCTCGGGGTGTAAACTAGTAGATTAGACTATTTGTCTAAGATGTTATATGTGGTCATATTTGACTAGGCTTTAGGCTAAAGGCATTGGCGAGCTCACCTTTGCCTTTGTAGATCAGAAGGCCGCTGGGTCCGCGGAAGTCGATGGCGTCGTCGAGCTTGAGGCTCTCCAGGTACTGGCTCATCTTCCCGCCCTCGGGAAATTTGGGATGGACATCTTTGAAGTAAACCTGGGAAGAGGGCGAGACTACTTTAATCATTTGGTTTTGTGTTTCCTTTAAACTGCTCAATGGTGTCTAAACACCATGCACACACGTGTGACAGTTAGTTACTCAAGTATCCCATCAGCAAACAAGGCTGCGTGCGCACACACACACACACACACCTTGATGACCAGGTCGACGCAGCCCTTGTCGTCGTCGCTGGACACCGGCGTGTACGGACGCACCACCAGCTTCCCGTCGATCTTAGCCGACAGGTAGATGTGCTGCCCTGGTAAGAGAAGGGAAAAAAAAACATGGCAGATCGTCATGGGCGTCGACGGGCTGCCGGCTCACACCAAGAGAATGTCACGCGCTTTGACTCTCTCACCCACCGATGGGCAGCCCGAGGATGTGGCCCGCGGTGGGCAGGGCGAAGCGGAACTTTCTGGTATCATGACTCACGATCTGCGGGCACATAAACAACCGATGTTGGTTCAACCCTCAAATACCTCATCTGCAAAAACATACATGCCGTTCGAGTCCCAGCAGCGTACATGACATGGTTCGCCGGTCATATCAGTGGCTTTATCAAACTCTTGTATCAAGCACATTTTACCACCAGGTTTGTGTGTGATAAGCCATTACAAAACGTTTATCAACCTTCCCTGCCCTGTGACATGACAAGTGGGAGTGTCCACCCAGATGTGTGATTGATAGATAACCGTTGCCACAGTCCACGGTCAGGCTGGTAGAATGATCTATCCAATGTAATGGCTAATCAAAATAGGGAATATCCTATCATTTCTGCTGTGGCATACATGTGTGTGTATACCTGTGTGCATTTACATGTTTGTGTTTACATTCGACTGTTTACACCTGTGTTTTTACATGTTTGCGTTTACATTCGACTGTTTACACGTGTTTTTACATGTGTGTGTACACATATGTACAGTGACTGTTTGCATGTCTGAAAGTAGTCTACATGTCACTCTTGAACGGTGACGGGGGTTACCTCTTTGTCTATGAGTCGCAGGGCGTACTTGATGTTGGGGTCCTCCAGCGTGATCGCAATCCTCCGCTTGGAGGAGAAGATACTGAACAGGAGGCGGATGATGCCGTCCCATCCTCCTCGGATCAGCTGCAGAGGGATCAAGACCATGACTCTGAGTTCAGGGGACGTGTTGAAATCCATTGAACGTCTCAATTGATTTGAACGTTTCAATTGACGTACTCCCATGTGGGGTGGGGTGCATTTCACACGCAGAACAGACCCAGCCGAATGCAGAGTCCCCTGGTCGTTTATTTACAGTACAGAGTGGGGGGGAAATCAAGTGAGTCATTGCACATTCTTTGGGAAGAGCCGCCCCTCAATACAAGCTTACAAAACGTTGCAGAATGTTAGCCGACAAAGCTAAAGGTTACATGGAGCTGAAGAAGGCTCGGGGTCGCCGGTCGCCTTGGTTCATACTCACGCCAAGGATGTAGGAGAGCATGTTGGTACGGATACAGCAACTTCACGAAGAAGAAGAAACCGGGAGGAAAAAACGGCACAGGAGAAGATCGCCGTGGAGGACCGACTAGTTGGAGGAGCTGTCAAACTAGCACTGACTGAAGTCGCAGCAAACATGCGCAGTAGCCAAGTCCGAGTCCACTTCCGGATGTATTGCTCCGGGTTCCCTTCAAAGTAAGAGTCGTCTGTTATGGTGCCAAAGGTACCAATTAAGTGTCTGGTTGCAGACTCATGCAAGCATAGCACATAATAAAAGAGTAGACGCCGCATCGACCGCTACTGCTACTGACCGCTGCTCCCGGGGCGGGGAAGAGAGGGCGGCGAAGAAGAGCAGGAACAGGAACAGGAACAAGAACAAGAAGAACCCCACAACCGGCTGAACTGGGGAGCGCGGCGGCGACGGAGCCGCGCACGTCGCCCTTCAAGCGCGAGTCCTACACCCCGCAGCAGCTGTACGTAATAATATTATATATATATATATTAATATTATAAGCTGTTCCTTGTATTATAAGGAGAAGGGGAAGAGGGCCGGCGGGAGGAAGAAGAAGAGGGCCGGCGGGAGGAAGAAGAAGAGGTCATCTAAAGGCGGCGGCGCAGACACGTACCCCCCGCGGACGAGAACCTCTTCACCATCAAACAGAGGAAAGGGAAACGCAAGCATTAGAGCGACACGGTCACCGCTACCAACAGCTGTTGGTCTTGTCAGCCTGAATTCTGTGGGTTTATATGAACACACACACACACACACACACACACACACACACACACACCCCTCCTCCCCCCCTCCCCCCATCTCATCTCAGGACTGGATTGGTGTCACAGGTGTGACACTGACCGCGTTTCAGAAAGTGAACCGCTCCCCAACAGCACCACCCTGTGGCTGGTTGAAATACTGCAGTAGCAGAAACCTCGAAGATGAATGGAAGGCAGGTTCAGAATAAATGTGGAAATGTTTCTTCATGGTCTTCTAAGTGGGTTGGTTTATTTACTTCCAGTGCGTACATAATGCATAATGCAGAGTTAACCAAAATGATATTAATAAATGGCTTACGCTTAATACTACTTATGCATTCAACAGATCGCCGGTTTTTGTGCCAGGCAGCCTCCCTGTTTCTATTAATGGTTACAGTGTTCCCTTTTTGAGTTATTGCTCCTCCCTCCTCCAGGCATTTGATTTCCTTTGTTTGTAACACATGGACTGATCTTCGCATGACCTTTTTGGTTACTTTCATTTATACTGACTTGCACCACACTTCTTCTTCTTGTATTTATTTCAAAATAAATTCTTTATTGTTGTTGAAACAGCGTGGTCTCCCCAGTTTATGTTGCATGCATAGAGCCAGCGTGTCACATATGGGATCCTATGAATCCTATGGCATCCTAAGTTTTAAAGCTGTTTATTACCCTCATGGTGAAAAATAAACACGCAAAATGGTTTAAAATGAAAAGGCTGGTTTATTGTCCGTTTGTGTAATTATTAATAGGATTTAATTTCCCCTCAAAATTGATGTTTTTACACATGAATGATTCAATATAATATTGACTTAGAATTCTTAGTGTGTACAACTAGATTTGTGAAGCTTTCATTGTTATGAAAGACAAGTTATTTGGACCAAAAGAACTTAGTTGTCTCAACTTTGAAATTAGCTGGTACAACTATAAGAATTAAGTTGGCACAACTGTGTGATATTTTCTTCAAAACGTAGAAGTTTGAGTTGATTTCTCTCATCACGTGTGCATCATTTTATTTATTTAATTTTTGATCTGGACACGAGGACAAAGAATTATGTTTTACAACTGTTTCCCTGTGTAATGATTTGATGAATAATTACCACCACTGCACATAGAGTAAAGAATCATAAATATTATGATTTTATGAATAGCTGGGAGGAGGTGATAATGGTCTGACGGCCCCTTGACCTTTGGAGCGCGGTAACAACTTAGTAGACTTGTTCAAACATGAACAAGTCTATCAATATTGGTATTGATAGACCTGTTCAAACATGAACAGGAACATTGAAAGGCCTTTTATCCAAGAGAATAAAGCAAAAACAATTTCCACAACCGATACCCCTTGAATCTGTTATTCTTCAGATGTATTATTCTTCTGAGCTTGTCTGAATAATTTGGACAACACAGCAGGATGAGCATGCTTGTCATACAGTACTGTTCACTCACAGCTCCACAGGCAGGTCAACACTGAAAGAGCCAGTGAATGAACTGTGATTGTGGTAGTAACAGGGGCTTAACTTCTTTACGGAGGAGAAAAGTAACCTTATCTACAGAGGGCGTACTCATGCTGATATTCATGACGTATGGACATTTAAGCCAAATAACACTCAGTTATGTAGTATAAGAACTACTACAGTGGAAGAACTCCATCCACACATCCGCAGTGCAGTTTTGCCGCTTTTTACCAGCCGAGAACAATTTCAGGTGTGGAACAGCAACATTTTAATATAATCCTTATTTTAAAAAGCTTGATGTTTTAATCCTGTTGCCCTGATTTGATGAATAATTACTACCACTGCACAGAGTAACATTTTTTAATGTTAATCAATCAACATTTTTAATCAAATATCAATTTAATGTTGCAATGAACTATTATTTGAACAAATATGTATTTTTTAAAACACAGGTTGTTTTGATCTGTCAATAGTTAGTTCAACTCAATTCTTAAAGCTAATTCAGTGTTTTAAATGTGCATTGATCATCCTATCTTATTCCAGATACCGCCGAAAGAATACCGCTTTAAGAAAGAAGGGAATAACGTGGGTGTAACTACTGTAACCACAGAGAGAGAGTTGTAACACCTAATTCTCTTTGCTTGAAGTTAATTTCACCAATCGCCCGCCCTCCAGGAAATAATCTAATCTAAAGGAATAACTTGCAAGGCATTTTAACGCCGCTCAGAGCAAGTTGACCATGGCTGGGTGAGTATACAGTTTGTCTTTTAATGTTTCATAATGTGAAAAATAATAATTAAAAAAAAATAATAAAGCAATAATTTGTACTCCAGTTGTGATGTTAGCTAATGTCAAGCTACTGTAGGCTACATTAATTACAATATGTTATATATCATTATATTTTATATTTGCTTTCGGCATGCGACTACTGCTGTTGAGTGCTATTCTGGCTACCAGTCAAATCTTCTCGACACGCCCATTTTACCAATGATGTGAACTTATGCAAACTTGGCAGCACAGATATCCAATCCCAGCATTCAGTTCGGCATTCATCTAGTCTTTTGAGCAGCTGATGATCTGGAAATGAAGACATTTTTTTGTTTTTTAAGCCTGTTTCCCTGTTATTGATTTGATGACTTATTACCACCACTGCAAATACCATAAAAAATTGTATAAAATATAAATTAAAAGTTGCAATATCCTATTATTTGCAAAAAGCAAAAGGAAAATATCGATGTAGACAAAATTTTCTCCCTCAGTGATTTGTGCGAGTTTGATCGCACAAATGTACTCGTGTGAGTGTAGGAGGAGGGGCTTCCTCTTGTGGACACCAAGGTTTCTTTCCTAGGTGGACATGACCACCTGTGATGTCATAAGGGGCAGATTTCCAAAACGGCTTGTAACGGCTAATCACACCACACCTGGTGGCATGTCATGGGACCTTTAAGAAAGAAGGGGGTGTAACGTGTAACAGAGGGTTTAACTTGGAGCTTACTTGGAGCTTCGTCAGCCCAGCTCCACCCCTTGGTCCTGAGGTCAAATCCCTCCCCAACTCCCCTATACAACTTGGTAGCACAACTTTAAGTAACATCTGGCTATAGACCCGGAGAGCGACGTCTGTTGACTCAGACGCTAGTTCCGCTAGTTCCTACAAAATGTTAAACTTAAACAATGTTGACCATTTTAATTTCATGTTGACTTATTTTTGGACTACAGAAAAATGGCCCGAAACCCTGTGGACGAGCGCTTCGGAGGCCTCGACTTCGACCACTCTCCAGAGATGTTGGAGACATTCAAGAACATTTTTGGTCTTCATGAGTTTCGGGACAATCAACTTGAAGCAATTAATGCCACAATTTTGAAAGAAAATGTCTTTGTTGTTGGTAGTAATGGTTGGTACTGCAGACTGCATGATCCAATACACACAGAGACCCATAGAGACACAATGACACACAGCTCTCACAATGACAACCTTTCTATGTATCAGGTGCTGGTAAAAGCCTGTGTTACCAGCTACCAGCCTGCTTGTCTGCTGGAGTCACTGTGGTGATCTCCCCACTCAAGTCCCTCATACTGGACCAGATCCAGAAACTTACTGAACTGGGTGTAAGTGGGACCCATGCTAGGGCTGCTCGATTATGGAAAAAATCATAATCACGATTATTTTGGTCAATATTGAAATCTCGATTATTCAAACAATTCTTTTTGAGTTTGAAAACATGATGCATTTATTCATAATTTCTCTCCAAAAAAAATACTTTGTAAATGAGAACTTTGAAATTTTCCCTTTAAAAAATTCACAAAATGGTCAAATAGAAAATAATGTCCAGATATGTATCCAGCTGTTCTGCAATTTCTATAAAGAAAGAAAAAAAATAATAATAATAATTAAATTGTTTCAACTCGATTGTATTAGTTTGGTGATTGTTTCATGCTAAAATCGAAATCGCAATCAAAATTTGAATAATCGCCCAGCCCTAACCCATATTATACTTGCTCTGTGGGTCGAAAGAGGGATATTCGTTTTAATGCACACCAATTAGAAAACCATAGCTGGGTATGAAAGGTGTCACCGTGGATCTTCTTATTCAGATTGAGGCCAGGACTCTCTCGGGTGACCAAGGTTACACCGATGCAGAAAGTATCTACGAACAGTTGTCCGAAAAGGATCCAATAATCAAACTGCTCTACGTCACCCCCGAGAAGGTAGAGAATACATAATCAACAGAGAACCAGCTGGCTGCTGATTGGCTACAACTGTATTGATCTATGATTGGAAGTATTGATCTTGTTTTCCTGTGCTCTGCTCTAGATGAGTATGAGTGGTCCACTGATCGAGGCTCTGCAGAGCCTGTTAGACCGAGGTCTTCTGGCTCGGTTTGTTATCGATGAGGCCCACTGCATCAGTCAGGTGTGTTAAAAACACTACAAGTGCTAGAATTAGTAACACTATGTGGTTCAGGCATTCTATCTCAGCAAACAGGGTAACCCATATCTTTGTTTTGCTTAACAGTGGGGCTATGACTTCCGGCCGGTGTACGGGACGTTGAATGAGCTGCAGCAGGACTTTCCGGGGGTGCCCATGATTGCTCTGTCAGGCCCAATCGGGCCCCGCATCCAGGAGGACATCCTCAAACAGCTGCAGATGAACAATCCTCGGGTGTAGGTGTTCCAGCGCTCATTAAGCTCACAGCAACAGAACCTTGCTGCCAATTGTTCCTGCACGTCGTGTTTTGTTTTGTTTATTCACAAGAGCATCATATTCATGACTGGCCTGATTGCAGGTTCACCATGAGAATTATCAGAACAAATCTAAAGTATGCCGTGCCGACCAGGACAACAATGTATGGGGAAAGGGACTGCATTACCTGGATCAAGGAGCACTATCCACGTATGGCTGGGCACATGTTTCTCAGGTCCTCTCAGACCAAGAGGAAAACTTAAAAATTAGCACACGTTTTGCATTTTCCATATGAATGCAGAACATACTGCTGATATTTTTCTCTGCCGGGCTTTACGTGTTGCAGATGACTCGGGCATCGTGTACTGCTGGAGACGTGTGGTCTGTGACTACATGGCAGACAGCCTGAATGAGGCAGGCCTGCTGGCATGTTCGTATCACTCACAGATGTCTGATGAAGACAGACAGAGTGCGCAGAACAAGTGGAATGAAAATGAATGCCAGGTAGCTTTATTTACTTAATTTTCTTTTATAAAAAAAGTAATCAGGATGTTGGGTGCATTGGGGTTGCATAAAAATGTCCTGTCCACCTCTATTCGTAGAGTAGTGATAGTGTTGGTACGGGTTAGGCATCTTGCTCAAGGATGTATACAATTGCCGGAGTGCAGAGAATGGGGTTCTTATCCTTTTGGAGAGTCAAATACCTATCCGCCTACGATCTAAAATGTGCTGTAAGTGGCTTTGGAGAATCCCGTCTGCTAGATGACTAAATAATACTAATAAGTCGTACCACATCGGTAGGTTATCTGTGCCACCGTAGCCTTTGGCATGGGCATCCACAAGCCGGACGTGCGGTATGTGATCCACACCTTTCTGCCCAAGTCCATGGAACACTACCACCGGGAGTCAGGCCGGGCCGGCAGAGACGGGAACATGGCCCACTGCATCCTCTTTTACTGCAGCAGCGACGATGCCGTCCTCAGCCGTGCCATCATGAGTGCGTCTTGCTCCATTGACCCTCGTTTGTTATTCTCAGATTTTGGCTCCAAAAATTTCACATTTCTCAAATTTATCTCATTATTCTTCATGTTGTTGTGTTTTTAACAGACGATGAATCTGTGGATGAAAAATCCAAGCATGGGGAGTTAGTCAACCTAGAACCCATGGTTAAATACTGTGAGAATTCACAGAACTGCAGAAGAATACAACTGCACACTTACTTTGGCGGGGTCGACATTGAAGCCAACTTATGCGAGGAAAACGCAGAAGCCATCTGTGACAACTGCGAAAGAGCCAATGTAAGCAAACAATTGTATTTTCATTTGACCTCCTCAACCAAACCCGTTTGCCGCTGTCAACATTGATTCCGTACGACTTTTCTTCCGTGTGCCACAGACGGTGACGGACTGGCATCCTGGCAAATGCCAGAGGGGCCGCAGGCTCTCGTGGGCCGTTTGAGCCGGCCGGCCAATCAGAGAGCAGCATGATTGTCACAGCCGTGCGACCCTTCATCGCAAACGGCGGCCCCATAACATCTCGGCCCACTTTCAAGCGTTAATAATTGTCTGTGGCCATCCGACAGCCAAATTTCTCCAAGTCCCTCACCCCTGTTCTCCATGATGTCTGATCAGTATTTATACCATGTCACAGCCATGGCTTACCCTCAACTTTTACATCAGCCTACATTGTTTTGTAGCCAACTGTATTATTCAGATGTTAAAAAATGTGCACATGGACACCTCAACTACTTCAGACTTTGCAACCGTGGTTAATTTTTAACCGTTAACCTTCATTCAAACATTTAACAAATCAACACACTTTGATCTTCAAATATAATCTAACAGATTTTCGATATAATTTAAACTTTTTTTAGAATCACAGTTTTAATTTCCTACCGGCTCTGTATATTTTCAGTTGGTCTCATTGATTTACGTCGAAGCTAGAAGGCTGTCCAGATCAAAAAATAACAATTTTTTTTTTTTAATCATGATTGACCAATGTGCCTGCCTGTTTTTAAATGTTTTATTATCTTATCGGCAACGATTCTATTGTTTACCAGCTCAAATTGTAACTATTTTTTTATGGAAACGTCATCGTTACTATAAATGAGTCGCACAGCTTGTGCTGTCCAAGGCGACCACAACTATTGGAAGGAAAGGGGGTCACTTCTCCTTCATGGGTGTTTTGTCCTTTGAATCTGAATCCTTCATTTTGTGAGACAAAATAAACCAAAATAAAAATGATGGCTTCAGTGTGATGGAGGCTCCCCCTTTTAAAACACGACTGGACCTCCAGCCATGACTGTAGTTCAGACTAAGTGACTAAGAGATCTCACAAAGACCCAATCATTTGCTCTGTGCATGTCCAGCGGTGCCCTTCTGATGCTTTCAGCCTGTGGTGGTCTGGACGGCCACCAGCTCGGACCAGATGGAATTAACCGTGAAGGTGACATAAATACGTGTACGTTTCATAAATATCTAGGTGTGAATATGATGGGAGCAACGACCGTATCCAGGGCAGGTTTACGTCGCCACCGTGAGCCTCAGTCGTCATAACGGAGCGACAGATTGTTAGACAAACAGTATGTTCCTGTTTGTGGTGTTAGTCTGAATAAAAAGCAGGTATTCAGTGACACATACGTATTTATTAAGATACAACCAAGGTTTTTTTAAAAATGACTTTTTCAATACGTCAGAATTGTTATGCCTTATTAATGCCATATTTATTTAAATAGTTTGTACAAACTGTAGCGTTTTTTCAAAAAAGCAAAAAAAGAAAACGGAAATGTCAGGCACAAGTGTTAACAGTAATTCATAATCGTGATTCATTCAGGAGTTTGAACCAGGTCAGGGCTAAAGATCCACATGTTGGGAGTAAATGTAGATGCACCCGAAAAATGCATCAATTTTTCAACCCATCCCAAACACGTCGAGCATTACGTCGATTCCTCCTCATTTTAGATTGGGGCTTTCGGACGCCATCTCGCGACTGACGTGTTACGGGACTAAAACCAGACCAGCCCCTCCCCTGACTAGTTCAATGTGCAACTCGCTCTGTAGTTTCATTACGATTTCAATTTTGTATAACAAAAGCAAATCACGATATCACATCATACAAAAAAAAAACCCCAAGGCAAAAACACTGGTTCACTAAGACACGGAAAAGAATATATTTATACATATATTTATATATATATAAACAGGCCTATATACTTTTTTTAAACCTCATAATGTGGAGTGAAGTCGGATTCATACTTTTAACGTGCGCGTGACGTACGTTTCGTCATCCGTCCGTGTCTGCGCGGGACTGCACGGACCCCCCACTGCACGGGGGGGGGGTCCTTGGACGCGCAATGGACCGCTGACGAGCAATGGCCTGTGGCCACACACACACACACACACACACAAGCACACGCACACTCAGACTCTCATTGTCTCACACACACACACACGTTATGAAACCAGCGTTCCTGCGTTAGACTGTTAGACGGTGTTTACTCTACAGCAGGCTTTGGGAGCTGCGGTGGCGGCGGCAGCGGTGGTGGTGGTGGTGGTCACTCGCAGGCCAGCTTGCTGTCGAAGCTCGACAGGCCGATGGCAAAGGCCTGCAGGGCACACATGGGGTAGTTGAAGTCCAGCGTGAAGATGTCCTCCGCCACGCGGCCGAACTGCATCACGATGTAGTCGGCTGCAGTGGCCACCGGGGGGGGGGAGACAGAGAGACACACGGCGTGTTTATACACGGCAGAAACACGGTGAGGAGGAACTACACACAATACGTGACCGTAAGAGTGTCACCGTTACCGTGGAGGCTAGCTCGTGTGGTCAGGGGTGCTATCTTAACACACTTCTTTAGAGGAAACGGCTCTTTCCACGCCTACGTGTGTGTGTGTGTGTGTGTGTGTGTGTGTGTGTGTGTTTCCGGTAATATGTACGTGTACAATGTATTATATATCATATAATACATTATAAGATATTATAAGATTTATTTTATAATGGTATAATGGTATAATTTTCTTTGCTATGAAAGCATTGAGTACACACACACACACACACACACACACACACACACACACACGTATACAGTATATGTATGTATGGCCGGCGGGTGGTGTTCCCTCTGTATGTACGGCCGGCGGGTGTGGGCAGGAAGTGGGGCCTCACGGTCGTTGTCGTGGACGATCTGGAAGTTCTTGACGGAGGCCTGGGTGACGCGGCCGTGGAAGTTGAGCACGTAGGACTGCGTGTCGTCGTTCCAGACGGGCGCCTTGTTGTGCAGCTCGATCAGGTTCTCCAGACATCGGTTCTGCCACTTGCTCAGCAGGCTCTCCTGCTCCTGTGGGGACGCCAGCGCCTCTTTAGCACGTTCACGCTGAGCGGCGCGCGACCACCGCACCACGACGCGCTTATCAAGTTCACTCTGAGCGTAAGAATGACGTTGTTCATATGAATCATACGAACAATGATACATTTATCACAGTAACGCTCAATAAAAAATACTGCTTTTGAACAGTGATGTGACCTTTTGACACGCATGCCTGTTTGATGAGAGTCCACACACACACGGTCCAACACACACTCAGACACACACTCAGACACACACTCAAACACACAAAACACACGGCCCAACACACACTCAGACACACACTCAAACACACACTCAAACACACGGTCCAACACACTCAAACACACAAGGTCCAACACACACTCAAACACACAAGGTCCAACACACACGGTTCAACACACTCAAACAAACTCAAACACACGCTCAGTCCAACACACACACGGTCACACACGCGGTCACACACACACACACACACACACACACACACGGTCCAACACGTGGTCATTTCCCTGCACTGAGTGAGTGAATGCTCACGCTGCTTGGGCGCACGGGCACGCGCTCAAAGTTCATGTTCATGCCGGGGATGATCACCGTCATCTTCCTCGGACCCTTGAAGCCCAGGACGTTGGTCTCCTGCAGGGCGGGACGCGCACACACACGCACACGCACACACACACACACACACACACACACACACACACACACACACACACGCACACACACACACACACACACACACGCACACACACACACACACACACACACCATGAAGCACTCTCATTTCATTTCATTTCATTTCATTTCATTTTTGATTTATTTCATTCATGGTTCTCACATAGTTGCACATATACATAGTGTACACATTTTCACCATGAATGAAAAGGAGCAGGATGAAGAAAAAACTTATAATACCTGCCCCTCTCTGTTGTTACAAATTTAAATTTAAATGGCTTACTTCAACACCAATATTATTCTCTGTTTCAAAATATTAAAGGTAATGAAACATAGCAATGACAAAAAAACAAAACAAACAAACAAAATAACGGTTAACACCACTCGTCTATCTATCTTTTTCTTTTTTCCCTTCTTTTTCTCTTTCTCCTTCTTCTTTTTTGTAAATACTTATCTTTTCTTTTTTAAACATTTTCTTAAACTGAGACATACTTGTACAACTTTTCAATTCCTTGCTTTGTGAATGCCATACTTTTACACCTGTAACAGAAATACACCTTTGTTTTAAGCTCAACCTTGCAAATGTATGTTTAAAGTCAAGCTTCAGTCTGTTGTCCCCTTCCTCCAGTTTAAACAAGCTTTGTAATTGTTCTGGTAATGATCTGTTCTTTGCTTTAAACATTATTTTTAGGGTCTGTAATTCTATTATATCAACCATTTTCAACAAACCTGCTGAAATAAAAAATCTATTTGAGGGATCACTATTACCTGCCTTGTGGATTACTCTTACTGCTCTTTTTTGTAGCAGAATCAGAGGAGTGATGTTACTTACATAAGTGTTGCCCCACACCTCCACACAATAATTAAAATATGGCAAAATAAATGTACAGTACAGAATTCTTAGTGTGTTAGTGTCCAAGACAAACTTAACCTTATTCAAAATATAGATACTCTTTGCCACCTTGGCTTTTACATATGCTATATGGTTTTTCCATGACAACTTGTCGTCCAGGATAACACCCAAAAACCTAAATACAGACACTCTTTCAACACTCTCTCCTGCAAATGAAAGTTCAATTTCATCCTTTTTTCGATTTGTAAAAACCATAAATTTAGTTTTTTTCAAATTTAGCAAAAGCTTGTTTTCATCAAACCATCTCTTAAGTTTAACCATTTCATTAGTAATGTTTTCTGCAATAATCCCCAAATCATCCCCAGAACAAAAAAAATTAGTATCATCAGCAAACAAAACAAACTGTAGAATCTTTGAAACATCACAAATATCATTAATATATAAAATAAAAAGTTTAGGTCCCAAAACGGATCCTTGTGGGACTCCACATACTGTCCTCATACATTCTGATTTGTAACCCTCTATCTGAACATATTGTTTTCTATTTTGTAAATAACTACTTAACCAGTCCAAGGCAATTCCTCTCACACCATAATTCTGTAATTTAGAAATTAAAATTTCATGATTTATTGTATCGAACGCCTTTTTTAAATCAATAAAAACCCCAACTGTATATTTTTTGTTATCTAATGCCGTTGTTATTTCTTCCGTTATTTTCGTTAGTGCCATTGCTGTAGATCGGTTGGTTCGAAACCCATACTGACTCTCACTCAGCAAGTGATTCTTTTCAAGAAATATGTCTAACTTCTGAACAAACAGTTTTTCAAGCACTTTTGAAAATTGTGAGAGCATTGACACTGGTCTATAGTTATTAAATTCATGTCTGTCGTCTGACTTAAATAAAGGAATAACCTTTGCCGTTTTCATCCTCTCTGGAAAAACACCCGTACTTAAAGAAAGATTAAATATGTAACTTAAAGGTTTAATTATACAATCAATAGTTTTTTTCACTATACACATGTCTATCCCATCACTGTCTGTTGATGTCTTACTCTTTGTTTTGGTTATGATCGATATTATTTCATTCTCACTCACCCCATCTAGGTACATTGACTGTAGCACCTTGCTTCCCATTTTTTCTTTTCCCACGAATTGTTGATTTTGTGTTGAGATTGTGTTAGCTAAATTTGGCCCAATATTTACAAAAAAAGAGTTAAATTCATTGGCAACTTGATTCATGTCTTTAATTTCTCGATTCTCATTAATAAAATAATTTGGCATAGCTGTTGGAGCTGTTTTGTTCCTCATTACCTCATTCAGGATCCTCCATGTTCCTTTCAAATTATCTTTATTTTCTTTTAGTATTTTATTATAATACTCCCTTTTGGCCTGCCTCATTATTGTTGTTAACTTATTTTTATACCTCTTATACTTATTTTCAGCATTGTTTGTTCTAAATTTAATAAAGTCTCTATACAGTGTATTTTTCTTTTTACAAGCATTTTGTAAGCCCTTGGTAATCCAAGGTTTTTTGTTGTTACTACCTTTGTGCTTAAGTTGAATTATCGGACAATGTTTATCGTAATGTGTTATGAAACATTTTAAAAAAGAATCATATGCATCGTTTACTCCCTCTGTATAAACCTCATTCCATTCCTCATTTAACAAATCATTTCTAAACTTAAGTATTGCTTCCTCTGATCTTACCCTTGCATATCTATAACAGTTTTCCTTTACCTTACTCTTTATGTGACAATCATATATTACAAACACTGGTAAATGATCGCTGATGTCATTTATTACTAACCCACAAGTGATATTATTCTCCGTGACATTCAGAAATATATTGTCAATCAGAGTAGCACTAGATGATGTAATTCTACTAGGCTTTGTGATTAGGGGGTGGAAACCTCTACTGAATAGAGTGTCCAAAAAATCTGATGTTGCTTTATGTTTTGCTGCACAGAGTAGATCAATGTTCACATCTCCACAGATCATGTATGTCTTGTTTTCATTCACTCTACTTATTATCTCTTCTAGACTATCTACAAACGTTTCTACATTTGACCCTGGGGTTCTGTATACACAAGTAACCACAATGTTTCTGCTCTGTTCTAACTCAATTTCCACAGTTATACATTCCATTAGATTTTCTTTAACAATTGTCATATTTTGAATTACTCTGCACCTCAAGTCTCTGTCAACAAAAAAAGCCACTCCCCCTCCGATTTTATTTTCTCTATTTATGTAGTGTAACTCATAGCCATCAAGATGAAACTCAGTGCCTCTCTCTTTCTTTATCCATGTCTCTGATAATGCAATCACCTTAAATTTTCCTTTTAATTTATTCAGATACTCTTTAATTTTAGTAAAGTTTGCATACATGCTTCTTGAATTAAAATGAATTAACGAAAATGTATTGTCCATTACAATTTTAGCATTGAGCTCATCATCTGAATAATATTTACAAGTGTCAATGATATTATTAAACACGTGACTCTCCGGGTCTACCTGATATTCAAAATCATACACTTTGCAGTCAGATCCCGTAAATGTTCGATTCTCTAAGAACTCAGTCATTTAAGACAGGGAACTGAATACAGCAAAAAAACAACAACAACCAACAAAATTTCATGGTGACTATTTTTACACAGGGAATCCCCAGTCCACTGTCCTTGTCTTTATGTTGTCTATCAGTCCATACCTTTTTCATAAAGTCACTTTCTGGTGTCTCCTCTTCGACTCCTCTTCGTTTTCCCTCGCGCCTCCTCTTCCTCCTCTTCCTCCTCTTCTTCGTCGCCGTCTTCATGCTTTTTGATAGCATCCAATAATGTCTTTACCCCAGACAGCATTTCCTTTGCCGGGTTTGCTCTCCTGCTGGGCGCAGTCTCCCACCCGGAAGCCTTCAGCATGGACTCCAAGTCGGGCTCTCTGGGCGTCATCTCCATGGCAACTCCATAGTCGCGGAGCCCCTCCGCTGCGTGTCGGGGGTCGCGAAACACTCTCACTTTTCCTCCAGCCTCTGTTATCTTCAGCCTTGCTGGAAATAGCACACGCGCCTTTATCCCTCTCTCCTTCAGTTGTTTTCTGACATCCCTGTACTTTGCTCTCTCCTGGAACACTTTGTTAGTGAAATCTTCGTCAAAGTAGATGCGGGTGTTATCTTCCAGTTTAATCTCTTTCTTTGCCCAGGCGGCACTGAGCACCCTCTGCCTCGTATTGTAGCTTTGAAAACGCACTAGAATAGACCTGGGTTTGTTGTTATTGCGCTGGATCAGCTGTCCAGAGCGGTGCGCTCTTTCAATGGGTATTTCCCCCTCAATTTTCAGCGTGTGGCGTAATACTTTTTCCACAAACCCAATCATGTCGCTTCCCTCTAACTTTTCAGGTACTGCATAGATTCTCAGATTCTTTCTTCGCGATCGGCCCTCAGAATCTTCACATCTTTCCATCAAATCTTTCTGAACACGTAGAGTATGAATCAGTACCTTCGACAACATGATTTCCTGGTCCTCCTTCGCCGCAATCCTGGACTCCGCTTCTTCCATCCTACTATCCAGCTCTTTGATTTTTTTCTTTATCTCGCTTATGTCCTTCTTCACCACTTCGAAATTGCGAGTTGTTTCGTGGCGGAACTCTCTGATTTCTCTCAGAATTTGAGTAAATCCTTCCACATTTTCCTCCTCAGACGCCGAGTTGGTCGTTTGGCAGTCTTTGTATGTGTTTGTTTGCTTCTTAGGCATCCTTGTTCCTCAGATTTAATGCTGCTTTATATGCTCGTCGAAATGTTGATATTATTGGAGCTCAGCCAATATTTTGTAATTGTTTGTTCTCAAATTACAATTGTTTGCTCTCTGAGGATCTTCATGAGCATGGTGTCTCGGCAGCCATCTTAACACTCTCATCAGCACAGGAGAGGAACCAAGACCAAGACTTTTGATTCAAACAAAACTCTAAAAAACATATTTTCGGGGCGGAGCCGTCTTCACTGATGGCGACGTTGAACCTGCCGACTAAAGAAGTTAAGACTGAAGGGAGGCCCACCACTCACGTAGCAGACGGCGGCCAGCTCCTGGCGCGTGTTGCTCTCCTCCAGCAGGGCGCCGGGGGCCTTGCCCGGGTTGGTGCCGCTGTCGTACACGGTGAACTTGGTGCCCATCATGTTGGACCTGAGGCCCCGGGGGGAGGGGGGGGGAGGGGGGAAAGACACTGTGTTCAGAGCCACCGTTCAGCAGCACAACGTGTCATTCTATTGACGGGTGTTGGGGGGGGGAGATCGCCAGCTTTGGTGTTAAAGGGGGGGGGGGGGGGGGGGGGGGGATCTCATGCCATGAGTGTGATCAGCCAAGCATACACACTCAGTGGTGTGTGTTTTGTAATGAAGCTCTCAGTGAGTCACCACACACCATGAAACATACTTGACCTTCATTTTGTCCTTTTGTGTCGCACTGCCTTTTATACATCTGCCCATTTGGCCCTAAAACTACCTTCGAACAAGGGACCCCTCTTCTGTGGTCCTTCTCAAGGTGTCCGCCCTCTGGGTTTAGGGGGGGGGGGGGGGGGTGGGGAGGTCCCTTCCCTTCCCCTTTAGAGGGTTCAGGGTTAGGGGGTGTCATCCCTTGAGACTACCTGTGATTCGGTTCGCACCGCTTTTGGTGTGAACCCACAGTTAGGGGAACGAGGTGGGGCGGAGGAGGGTGGAAGTGGGTGGAGGGACCCCCCGTTACCGTAGTTTCCCCATGAAGCTCTCCCCCTCTCGCGACAGGTCGGTGGCGTCTACGGAGATCAGGTAGTTGGACGTCTTGCTCTTCTTCCTCTTCCTGCCGGCCAACAGGAACACCTGGCGGCAGAAACATCGGCGCTGGGTCAGCACTTGTCTTCTGTGGCTCGCTCGCACTCTCTCTCTCTCTCTCTCTCTCTGTCTCTCTGTCTCTCTGTGTCTCTCACCCGTCGCCCGTCCTCCCTCTCCAGGTGCATGAAGTAGGTGGGGTAGAGGCCGCGGTCCATGCCCTTCTTGTCGCGCGTGATGCGGCACTTGACGATGACGCCGCGCGGCGCCGGCCGCACCACAAACTCCTCCAGGTCGTCCACCTCCACGGGGGGGCCGTCGGCCGTGGGCGAGCCCGACGAGAGAGGCTCCTACGGGGGGGGGGGGGGGGGGGGACAGGAGACACGGACACGGGGTGAGAACCACTGACGGACAGAACCGGCCCACCTCGACACCTTGTTTTGGTTCCATGGCTTTTAATTCTCTTATTCTAAGCGTATTATTTTGAATGATAGAATTTAGTGTTTAAAATAATAAGCTTATTATTAAAAAATATATATATATAAAAAATAATAAGCTTATTATTGAAAAATATATATATAAAAAAATGATAACCTTATTATTTTAAATCAAATGTATTTAAAAATAATAAGCTTATCATTTTCATTTTATCACGGGCTCCTGGGGGTGTGAAGGTGGGGTTGGGGGGTGTGAAGGTGGGGTTGGGGGGTCTGAAGGTGGGGTTGGGGGGTGTGAAGGTGGGGTTGGGGGGTCTGAAGGTGGGGTTGGGGGGTGTGAAGGTGGGGTTGGGGGGTGTGAAGGTGGGGTTGGGGGGTGTGAAGGTGGGGTTGGGGGGTGCTCGGTACGTACGGAGCTGGACTTGACGCTGGAGGCGGAGGCGGGCCTGGTGGCGTCGGCGTTGGGGGTCAGGGAGCGCGTGCGCTCGGCCTCCGGCTCCGCGTTGTGGTCGTCGTCTTCGTCACTGGGCTCCTCGTCGTACTTCATGCTGCCTGACAGACCTAGGGGGGTTGGGGGGGGGGGGGGGGGGGGGTTGGGGGGGGTCAAAGGGGTCGAGGTTCAAAGGCTTTCACGTCGCGGCGGCGTCACGACCCACACTACAAAGTCTGTAGTGATCAGATCCTTTGTCTTTCTTTGAGAGTACGACGAACAGACGAGGTCCAGACAAAATGGACGCTGGACTCTGGCCACGCGAGCGCCACTCGTGGTCCGCCTATCCTGAGTCGTCCCTGATCATTAGCGATCAATCGTTCAGCCATAACCAGGCTGCTCAGAGGCGGTCCACCCTGGAGAGGAAGAGCCAAACTAAAGACACAAAAAACGCGAGCTTAAGTAGCCCTGCAGGAGCCTCACTGTGAGTTAGAATGGGGAAATGTCAGCCTATGTTAGCCTCTCATATAAAGGCATAGAACCCCTGGGCCTAACCACCAACCTCTCCTATCCTCTCCTCCCCAACCCCCCGCCCCCCCCCCCCCCCCAGCTTATTAAGAATCTCATTACACAGGAAGTATGATCCACCTGCCCCCCCCTCTTGTCTATAAATAGCCCGGCATTGTAATGGATGACGCGGTCGTTAAACACGTTTCCTCCATACCCAAAATACCTGCCGTAACCCCGGCGACGGGCGGCGGAGCGGCCGGCGGGGACAGCCCTGCATTATTAAAAGAGGCGGTTTCCGGGGCGACGGAAGGGACGAGTGACACCGGGCCAAACGCGGCCGCCGCCCGTCTCCTCTTCCGTTGCCGGGGGCGACGGCGTGCGTGACGTCGTTAGGGGGGGGGGGGGGGGGGGGGTGGACTGGGTGTGGTCACAGAATTACTCGTCAATCGAAAAGGCATTTGTATGGATTCTCCTTGGACTGGAGTTAAACTCCCTCTTATATATCAAACTTTAGGGCATATAATATATTAAATATATATAATCAAGTCAGAATCATCAACTCCTAAATAATTTAAGAGACACATTGATGCTTTGAAGTCCCGCCCCCCTCCCCCGCCGCCCCCCAACCTACTCCCTCTTCTCCAGGGTCATGTGACGTGTGACACCTCCGGGGGGGGGGGGGTTGGTTGTCAAGCCGCCCCAGAGTGGGACACACGGTTGCCGGGGCCAACGGCAACGACACACAGAGGAGCGGGATCGGGTCTCTTCAGGATTCACACAGCAGGGTGTGTATTGCGTGCGTGTGTGCGTGTGTCTACATTGGCAGTGTCAAAAGGGCGTGAAGTGACTCTGCCTTTCACACTGGGCTGAGATGAAACTCAGGTGTGTGTGAGTGTGTGTGTGTGTGTGTGTGTGTGTGTGTGTGTGTGTGTGTGTGTGTGTGTGTGTGTGTATTTGTGTGTGTATCAGTAAAACTAACCCTAAATCTAGAGATCTGGCCCTCAAACATCTCAACGGAGACCCCTCGTTTCAGAGGGAGACTCTAGGGCCCGAGCAGAAGCCTGAATGCTAAGACGCTGACGCGGCTAAGATGCCATCGCGGCTAACCCCCACCGGGGCCCTCACCTCTCTTCTGCAGCAGCTCATGGAGGTCCGTCTTGGGCTCCAGCAGCGACACCGTGTCCCCGTCCCGCTCGGCCTCCTCCCCTGGCGGGGACCGCGACTGACCGGGGGTGGAGGCAGTGGCGGTGGTGGTGGAGGCGGCGGCGGCGGCGGTGGGGTGGCGCGTGTGGGTGTGGTGGTGGTGGTGCTGCTGCTGCTGCCGGGACGCGGGCGGGGACTGGGTGGTGGTCCGCGGCGGGCCCACTGACAGCACCTGGATCTTGGAGCCCAGGTCCGGGGCCTCGGGGCCGAGGAAGGCGGCGGGTCCGTCGATGCCTAGCACGCCGAAGGGGGTGGGGAGGGGGTTATTGATACTGGCTATACTGGTGACTACATGAGGTGTCTTTCGCATCTTTCCGAACCGCTACAGAAGTGGTGTTTTGCTGTGGGGTGCATTCGGGCTCTGTTTTGAGGTGGCTCGCTGTTTCCCCTCGTTTCACTAATCCCCGGATGGTGAACACCACGCGGTACACTTCTGACAACGCACCAGACGTCGACCGCCGTGACGTCCATCGGCCGCGTCTCGACCGTCTTAAAACGCGTGAAGACGTCTCCCTGTTCAAGACCCCGCCGGATCGCGGCTAAGGGCGAAGCTCGCTTTACATTGCATCATGGGTATTCAGTAGGCGGGAAGAAGAAAAAAAAACGCCTCGGCCCTCACCTTCCAGGATGGCGTCGGCGGTGACGGCGAGCCGAGGGTCCACCAGCGGGGCCTGCTCCTCTCCACGCCGCGGCCGGCTGGAGCGCCGCGGCTGGGCCTCCTGGTTGGGCTGCACCATCAGGGGCTCCTGCCGCTTCCTCCGCTGCTTCTGCTCCAGCAGCGCCCTCTGGTTGGGAGGGGGGTGCAGGGTTAAGGGAGGGCCAGGTTAATAATGGGAGCTAGCGGGAGCTCGCGGGAGCAGACGGGCCACGGCACTGGTTGACCGCGTCAGAGCAGAGGTCTTGGCTGACACGCGGTGACAACTGCAACTACTTGTCGTCGTCAGCAATTTTGTTGACGACACGAATAGAAGCAACGGCAGTTATCCAACCTATCAGGGGGCAGGATTAGTCAGGGTGGATATCAGGGTGTTTGAATCCCCAGGAGAAAGGGTTCTGGATCCAAACCCCCAATCAAGTCAAGTCAATCAATTTCCTATCGTGTGTGTGTGTGTGTGTGTGTGTGTGTGTGTGTGTGCGCGTGTGCGGCACATGGACCGCACATGCGGACCATGTGAGCATGTGGACATGCTCGTGGATGCTCGTACCGTAAACGCCACCATTACTGGGAGCGCCGATCTCCGATAAACCCCACAGAGAAAAGAAAAGAGCAACAAAAGCCTCTCAACAATCAGCGCCCTGATGACGACAAAGGTCGTCCTCATTGAGCTGTGTGAACGCACACCTACACCCCACCCCCTCCAGAGAGAGAGAGAGAGAGAGAGAGAGAGAGAGAGAGAGAGTGGTAGAGAGAGGTAAAGCAAGACCTTGTGGGTGCAACAACACAACACAAAGTGTGGTTCATGGGGGGGGGAAGGCTGGGGGGGGGGGGGGGGGGGGTGGTGGTTTCCACGGAAACAACACCCTGCTCTGATGATGTCAGAGAAGAGAGTGGCCCTGCCGTGAGTTTCGTGTCAATCACACACCCCGCGATTGCAGCCGCCCACAGCTGTTGTTATGGTGAATGAGTAGCGCGGGGGGGAAAATGGGCGCCATTTCAATCTACAGGTGGTCTTTCTGGTCCGAGCTAAGCAGCCTTTGATTAGGACCCCTCTGGTGTCTTTCTCTCCGGCCCAAAGTATCCTCTAATTGGTACGTATCTGGGGCCAGAGGAACAGTCTCTTTGAGCCAGCCAGAGCAGCCCCCCACCTTGGATTGCGTAAGTGCATTCGTTGTCACCCTGGCTGGACAACAAGATGGCCTGGCCAAGCGGACTGGATCAGTTTCAGGACTCCTCACGGTCATTGGGCTCACACACACACACACACACACACACACACACACACACACACACACACACACACACACACACACACACACACACGTGTGTATGTGTCTGTGTACACACAACTAGGGCTGCAGGAAAAAATCGTGTTGTGAATTTTGTCCTTCTGCGACACGTATTACAATATGAAGAAAAATAGCAAAAAATTAAAATAGAAAATAGATTAAAATAGATTAAAAAGAAATCGGATATATTTCTTGATCATTGCATAATGATTGGGGTGATTTTGTACTATTATAAACTCGTTATACAGAACTTAATGGTGGAAAATTTAATGGGAAAATAAATGAGTCGTGTTGCACATTGTTGTGGGAACAATTGCAAGGCACTCTAGACAAAGTACCCGTTTATGGTCAACGTTGTCTTTTCTGTAACCAAAATAATTCCATACAACTGAAGTTGTTGTTCTCTTTGGAATTAAATCTTCTTTTTGCTGGCTCTGTTTTAAGTTTTGTTCTACGACTAGCGGGGGCTGTCGTGGTTGTCTGATCATAAACTGATCAACATGATCAGTGATTGGTGGTTCTCTGCAAATATAAAATATAAAATATAGATATATATTATATCGCACGGTGATAAGAATATCGCACAAGCGGGTATTGCGGTTTAGATTAAAAAAATGAAAATATCGTGCAGCCCCTAATCGCAACCATGTTAAATCGGCAGAAGAGATTCCGGTAAAATAAGATACTCGACACAGATGTATTAAAGAAATGCTTCAGGAGGAGTCAACAAGATGATGAAAAGACATGCATTGGTTTAATACTTGCATGTGTTGGGTAACAAGTGGATCAAGAAACTGACGTTATTGTGTCGAAGGTTGGCAAACTCGACATTCTACACTAAAAGTGTGTTTATGAATACTCTGTTGGATCTCGAACACTATACTGTTCAATATGAATCATAACAAGGTCCTGTTTGGAACGAGGTCTTGCCTATGAAATAGTTGGAAAACCCCACGGAGCCAAGAGTTTGTTGACAGTGTTTTGCGTGTGACTATTGAAACATGCTTTGTATAAACATACCATTCAAATATATTTATGTTTTACTACTATACTGTTTATATTGTGAAATACAAAAATAATCAAATACAAATGCACTGTTTAGAAGCAAGGGGGTCTTGCAGCGAGACCACCCCCTGTATGTTGTGTCTCTGCGCCTTGATTGCGTACCCAAAGGCTCTACTTTAGGAAGCGGCCCTATTGTCACACCCTGGTCTTTATTTGTGTAAGCCCCAGGGACATGCCACTTCCAGGCCGGGGGGGGGGGGGGGAGTCGGTGGGTTCTCCCTCTCCTTCCTGCCACAAAGAACATATTCCCAAGAAAAAGCGGCGCTTTTAGGAACACGCATTCAGACCCTGTGGTGTGGCACAATGGCACAAAGGAAGGCAGAGAGAGCCCGCGGTGATGAGGTAAGTGCAGAGAGCCATCCCGGAGGATGAGAGGAGAGGAGAGGAGAGGAGAGGAGAGGAGAGGAGAGGTGGTGGGGGGGGGACTGTAAACCGGACAGACAGACGGACAGACAGACAGATGGATGATCAGACAGACAAGACACACGGATGGTAGACAAACACACAGACAGACGGATGATCAGACAGACAGACAGGCGGCTGATCAGACAGACAGACAAGACACACGGATGATAGACAAACACACAGACAGACAGACAGGCGGCTGATCAGACAGACAGACAGACGGATGAGACAGACGGACAGATGATACAGACAGACAGATGATACAGACAGACGGATGATAGAAACAGACAGATGATACAGACAGACAGACGGATGATACAGACAGACAGACGGATGATAAAAAACAGAAAGATGATACAGACAGACACACAGATGATACAGATGGACGGACAGGCGGAATGAGACTCAAGACACACACGTCCATGTCCTGTGTCCACGGCTACTGGAAACAATTCAGCAGCATTCAAAGAAACCAGGCTCACCACTAGAAACAGTAGCGATAAGTCACGAGAGCGTTCCATCCATCCATCCACACATTCATCTATTCATAAAGAAAGGGGCACAAGCAAAAAAAGCGAGCGGTCCCGTCCGCAGATGGGCTCGGGGCGCAGCGGCGGCGGCGGCGGCACTACCAACCCTTTCCATCGAGGTGACGAGATCCCGGCGGGAAAACGGGAAGTGAGAGGGAACAAAGTTACGGATGGCGAGGAGCGTCGAGGTCTGCGTCCAGACAATCTTTGAGTCGGCACAGTAACCCTGGCGGACCGCCGCTCTCTCACACACACACACACACACACACACACACGCACAGAAACACACACACTCTCTCTCACAGAAACACACACTGTGGAGTCGAATGAATGAGTCTCTCAAAAAGAAAAAAGTGACTCATAGAAGAGAAGAGGAGACTTTAGTTATCGGTTTAGTTCCACGAACGCACGAGCAAGAGAGCGCGCCCTTCTCTCTCTCTCTCTCTCTCTCTCTCTCCAGACGCTGTGTGTGTGTGGATGTGTGTGCGCACGCTGGGGCTTGCATGCAGTGGGTCCTTTGCAAACGGAATCAGTGGTAATAAGGGAGAGAGGAGAGAGAGAGAGAGAGAGAGAGAGAGAGAGAGAGAGAGAGAGAGAGAGAGAGAGAGAGAGAGAGCCCTCACAGCAAGAATAATTCCTGCTGTATTCCTCTCATGCATCTTCTTCTAAACCCTTCCAGACGACTGCGTCAGGTTTAAAGACCTTGTCAAGTCACCCTTTGACATCCGAAGGATGTTTATAATTATTTCAGTTATTCATAGCTTTTCTATTTCTGATTGCTGCAGGGCCCAAGTCTGAGCTAATCCGTGACACACATGATGGATGTGTGTGTGCGTGCATGTGCATGAGTGTGTGTAACGAGTAGAGAGTAAGAAACCACCAGTTGTTGCAGCTCTGATTCATCTCAATCTAACATCCGCACCTTCACACAGTGGGGGTGCACCATCACACACACACACACGTGCACATCACACACACATGGGCATGGCGCGCACACGCAGGGCTACACTTCAGCCTGCGCCGACATCATAAATCACAAATCGTCCCTTTGAAGCCGTGTCATGTACCTAGCCGAGCCTCTCTCGGTCACTGTGGGGAGCTGTCGCTGCCCGCCGTCCTCTCTGGGTCAGACGCAGCGCTACGGGGCTCCTACCGTCTCTCCGTTTGCCCTCTGGCTGGGAAGGAAGGGGAAGGGCTGACTCCCGGAGGAAGGGAGGTGCCGGGTGAGGGTTTGGGCGAGAATGTGGACAAAAAAAAAACAAGAGGGACGGTTGATCCTAATCTCACCTCCCGGTCTTACTTGTTGTGCTGGTACTTATCCTGCTAGTCTTTTTTTCTAATTATTTCTGCCATGAGTCGGTCTGAAGAAAACATCAATGAGGCCGTAGAGGCAAAGTGACGTCACAAATGGTGACCCCTCCCACGTGCCGGGAAGCCGGTAATGAGGTGGGCCCCTGTCCGTCTCACCTCAGTATGAGCCTCCTCCTTTTGAGGGCCCCTCAAAGAAGCATGTAACGGACAGCAGGGGGCCTCCTCAGAAGTACTGCGCTCCTTAGCTACATCACTAGTGTGATGCGCGCTAATGTAAGATCCTGTTTGTAGCAATGATTCCGTGTGCTTGTCTAATCATTAGACTGGCCTCGCTCGTCTTGCGGTGCTCATTAGCTCATGAGTCAGTGATCTGTCTCCAGCGACCCCTAACATACAGATCAAGTGCCCCCACACAAGCTCCAGAACCAGAGCTGGAGAGACACGGGTTTGGTGGGTGTTTATATCGCGAGGCCGTGTGCTCTGTATCACTTGTGTACCGTGGTAGCCATCCGTGGACAAGTCAGTGCCAAGGTGTATCACCACACTGGATTCTGGATTTTAATATAGAATGTCTACCAGCCTGCAGGCATTCGTGAGCGCATTGAGGGCTAAAATCCGGATGACGTCTACTGTATGTCTGAATTCATTGTTAGTTACATTTGATAAAAAAACGAGAAGGAATAGCCCACTATCTCCAAACTGATCTCCTACCTGTTTCTCCAACTTCTGCTGCCTGAGACTGGTGCTGTCATCGTCAAGGCAACTGTAGAGACAGAGAAACAAACAAACAAACACATTTGATCTCGCTTCATCATATTGTGTCATGGGTGTAATTCCCCCATCCCACCACTAGGTGTCCCCAGTGAGACGCCCACAGGGACATCAAAGTCTCCCTCGGAGCGTGGGGTGTAGCTGTGTGTTCCAATATAGATGAAGATTCGGACATGGAGCAGGGATTAGTCACGCTTTCATGTTCCGTTCTACGGGTTTCGATAAAACCATCAATGTCAAAACCGCTTTCCTGTGACCTGTGAATAATCCCGTTGGCACAGCTGTCACTCATCGGTGGGTGCGCGTTGGAACTTTCCGGAGCAGGACAAAGAAGTTAGGCTGACGAGGGAGGAACAAGAGGAGTGACTCTGTGCTGATGAACCACTACTAGAGAGACGGAGGAGAAAGACAGGAAGAAAGGGCGGGGGAGCATGGGTCGAGGGGGAGAGAGCGAGGGCTTAAGAGACACATTGAGGTGAGGAGAGGAGGAGGAGAAGCGACTGAGGGAGAGGAGGGAGGAAGAGTCAGAGGAGAGAGGAGGAATGGATGGATGGAGAGAGTTGGAGGAGGAAGAGAAGGAGGAGAGAGGAGGAATGGATGGATGGAGAGAGTTGGAGGAGGAAGAGAAGGAGGAGAGGAAGAATGGATGGATGGAGAGAGTTGGAGGAGGAAGAGAAGGAGGAGAGGGGAGGAATGGATGGATGGATGGAGAGAGTTGGAGGAGGAAGAGAAGGAGGAGAGAGGAATGGATGGATGGAGAGAGTTGGAGGAGGAAGAGAAGGAGGAGAGAGGAAGAATGGATGGAGAGAGTTGGAGGAGGAAGAGAAGGAGGAGAGGGAGGGAGAATCAGAGGAGGTCTGAGATTGCTCGTTTGCATCGAGCGCTGCTGGCTCCGTCCAGGGGACTGTGTGAAGGTGCTCCTGTTTCTCCGCGTTGCTAAGCAACCGCAGAGGGAGGGGGAGGCTATTGACGTGCTGTGAAAGAGCCACCACTGTACGTCTTTTTACGCACACACACACACACACACTTGATCGACTTTGCTTCCTTCCAATCCAATCTCACCTGGTCCACTCATACAGAGTGGTGGAGAAGTGCGTTGTTCATTTGTACTTTTCTACTTGTCGCCTTGATGTGTGAACAACATTACCGTCTGGGAACCGCGTCAGACCGGAACCCATGGCCTACGGTAGTAGCGCCTGCATCGTTCTCTTGTACCAGGGACAAACCCGCATTCACCAGCCTTAATGACTGTTGGGGGAACCAGAATAGAGCCCAAGTGCTACGCTAAGCTAGGCCAAGCTACTAGGCTACACTGTACGAGGACAGCTCAGGCTACTGAGTATTGGCTGTAGGTGGTGGTGGTGGTGGTGGTGGTGGTGGTGGTGGAGGAGGTGGTGGTGGAGGGGGTGAAGTGTGGGTGTTAAGGGGGTGGAGGAAGTTTCTGGTTATTAGTGGCAATATTAGACTGCTCCTCTGGGAGGTCATTACAGCCACCGCACAACAGGTGGCTAAGGTGGCAGATGCTGTAACACGCAGACACACACACACGGTATGTGTGTGTGTGTGTGTGTGTGTGTGTGTGTGTGTGTGTGTGTGTGTGTGCGTGCATGCAGGGCTGAAGTGGACAGACAAAACACACACCATGACCACACATTAACCTATGTGTATTGCTATGTTAGAGCCAAGACAAAGCTTGATTCCAGCAACCCTAACCCCCAGTGCATCGCAGCATTCTCAGCGACCCTGTGACTGTTACGACCGTGTGGGTTAAAGGGTTCATGTGCAGGGCATGGGCGGAGGGTGGTGCGCTGTCTGGTGGGTGGTGCCTACCTGGCAGTGGCGTTGGAGGAGAAGCTGGCGGAGGAGGAGGGCCTGGGTGGAGGAGGAGAGCCAGGGGGAGAGGGCCAAGGAGGGCCGGCCAGCATCACAGGACATGGGGATGAAAAGAGAGTCATGTTAGGAGCTGCTGCAGGGAACAAAAAACAAGGATTAGTTAGGCTGCCATGTTGTTGTTGTTGTTGTATTCACTGTGAGCTGAAGCCTGACAGCAGAGCACAGAGAGAAGGAGGAGGACGCTCATAAGTATGTTCTGTTCACAGCGGAACACCCAAGAGCACTTCAAATGTGCGCTAGCAGAAGCTAACCCACGGTCCGGGTCAGTGACTAACAACGCATTGGTGTTGATGACTAGCCCCGGTGCTTCATAACTCTGCGGATGAGATTGTGCTTGCCTATACGCCCCCCGCGTTTGGTGAAGGTAGGAGAGGACATTCTGGTCAGCAGAAGTCACCCACTGCCAGTGGGTGGAGCAGCAAGGTGATGGACACCAAACATGGGAGACAGTGTGCCTTTTCAATGACATTTTGAAAAGGCAACGGAAGCTGTACAGCGAAAGTGAACCGAACCGTGGTGGTGGCACCGTCACCCTGAGACGGTGCTCTATTCAGGGGGGATGTGAGAATGACCCCCAGCAGCCCACCTGTCCTGTTCTCAGACCCACACACACACACACACACACACACACTAATCACCCTAATCCATCACAGCTGCCTGCGACTGATCAATGTTTAATTAGGCTGTCACAGAGCTTGGATGACAGCGGAAGGACAGCGACGGAGTTGTCCGTCATGCCGGCGCTGTAGCCA
Source organism: Micromesistius poutassou (assembly GCF_964030765.1). NCBI lineage: Eukaryota > Metazoa > Chordata > Actinopteri > Gadiformes > Gadidae > Micromesistius > Micromesistius poutassou. The sequence goes on along the minus strand of NC_140288.1, from coordinate 1,691,667 downwards.
TGGCGACGCCAGGCTTCGCGTCTGCAGTGCGATCGCCAGCACCCCCCCCCCCCTCCCCTCAACCACGCCTCCCTCCCTCCACCAGGTATTGATTACCAAGCTAACGAACGACCTGTTGCTGATCGGCCAGCGTAATGAGAGGCGGTCGGGCGTTTTAACGACTGACCGCCAGACCGGCACCAGCCGGGGAAAGGGGCAGGATCTAAGGAAACACTGTGGAGTCAGTTCCATGACATGGGGGGGGGGGGGGGGGGGGGCAGGATCTAACGCCGCGTTCACACTGTACATGTCCGTCGACTGATCTCATTGACTTTGCATGGGGCGCTCTCGAATTGCATTGTGAGTCAATCCGTTCCGTCGGCACCGTTGCCTGCGTCAAAAAGTTGAAAAAGGTTCAACTTTTCAGGCAGCGACGGATCCGTCTGTCAATCAGATCGTGTACCCTACCCATACATCAGACACGCCCTCCGTCATCCGTCAACGGACATGTACAATGACATGACATGTGTGTCATGACATACTGTGTGGGGTGAGTTCCAATGGTAGTGGCTAGGGCTTTGGGTTCGCTCCGTGATCTCCTCATCCCAAGCATCGCAGAGCAGGATGCCCTATCTGCTCCTTAATGACCCCCCCCTTCTGGACACAAGCATCTACGCTTGAGTCTCATGTTTAGGGTTCTACGGAGGCATATGAAATCCGAACGGGATGTCGGGTGTAACAAGGGATTATTTGATCTTTTATTCAGGTTTTTTTCAACAGGTGGCAATTAGACAAGCTAGGCAGCTGCCCTGGGTCCCAGAAGACCAAGGCACCAGTGAAAATACAGTGTTTATTTTGTAGTGTAGCTTAGCGACTGGCCAAGTTAGTTACACTACCAGGTGGGCAATAATAATAATAATAATACATTTTATTTAGAAGGCGCCTTTCTGGACACTCAAGGTCACCGTACATAAAGTAGATAAAAACACATAAAAAAAGAAAACACATCAATATTAATAGTAGTAAAAAACACAACAATAGAAATAAAACACAGAATAAGGACTGTTACAAAAAAAAAGCTGGGACAGGGAATTGACATCAGAGAGAATAGGCAATTTTAAACAGGTGAGTTTTGAGTTGTGATTTGAAATGGGGGAGTGAGTCAGTGTTTCTAAGTAGGGGTGGTAGAGAGTTCCAGAGGCGAGGGGGAGAGCGGCTGAATGCTCTGCTCCCCATGGTGGTGAGACGGGCAGAGGGGACAGACAGGTGTATGGCTGAAGAGGATCTGAGAGAGCGGGAGGGGGTGAATGTTACCAGGAGAACCTTGTATTGAATGCGGAACTGAACAGGGAGCCAGTGGAGCTGTTGGAGGACAGGGGTGATGTGGTGGATAGAGGGGGTTCTTGTTATAATGCGGGCAGCTGAGTTCTGGACCAGTTGAAGTTTATGGAGTGATTTTTGAGGGAGGCCAGAGAGGAGAGAGTTGCAATAGTCCAGGCGGGAGGTGACGAGGCTGTGGACAAGGATGGCGGCAGTGTGGGGGGTAAGGAGGGGCGGAGGCGATTGATGCTAGAGCTGGGTGTCATCGGCATAGCAGTGGAAGTGGATGTTGAATTTGCGGAAGATATTGCCAAGGGGAAGGAGGTGGGGAGGCCCAGGGAGGGGCCCCAGGACAGAGCCCTGGGGCACACCTGAGGTGACGGGGGAGGGGGTGGATTTGAGGGACTTGAGTTGAATGAACTGAGTGCGGCCAGAGAAGTAGCATTTAAACCAGTCCAGGGGAGTGTGGGTGATGCCAATGGGAAGAAAAGCCTGCTGAGGAGGGTGGTGTGACAGATGGTGTCAAAAGCTGCACTCTAGGTCGAGGAGGATGAGGTGAGAGTGGAGGGGTTAATATTCTTTATGTTCCGGAAAGAAGAAGTGAATAGTGACTTGTCAATGACAAGTGAATGCTAGTGGGTCACCTCAGTGTTTTCCATACATAGACCAATGTGTGGCGCAGCGTCACAGATTCAACAACGAGCGCCACAAATTGATTCCGCTTTTTAAATTTATTTTTATTTTTAAGTATAAATATCTCACGCTCTCAAGCACACGCAACAAATGTCACGCCCAAAAAACCTGTTTAGATCT